>NC_060149.1:363046997-363364997 GCF_021461385.2 Schistocerca piceifrons | reverse complement strand
GATTACGTATCAATAGATCGTTCCCTTCGAGGTGATTCATAATGTTTGAATACAATATATGCTCCAAAACCTACTGCAAACCGACGTCAATGATATAGGTCTGTAGTTCGATGGATTACTCCTACTACCCTTCTTAAACACTGGTGCGACCTGCGCAATTTTCCAATCTGTAGGTACAGATCTATCGGTGAGCGAGCGGTTGTATATGATTGCTAAGTAGGGAGCTATTGTCTCAGCGTAATCTGAAAGGAACCCAATCGGTATACAATCTGGACCTGAAGACTTGCCCATATCAAGCGATTTGAGTTGCTTCGCAACCCCTAAGGTATCTACTTCTAAGAAACTCATGCTAGCAGCTGTTCGTGTTTCAAATTCTGGAATATTCTATTCGTCTTCCCTGGTGAAGGAATTTCGGAAAACTACGTTCAATAACTCCGCTTTAGCGGCAAAGTCGTCGGTAACAGTACCATCAGCACTGCGCAGCGAAGGTGTTGACTGCGTCGTGCCGCTTGTGTACTTTACATACGACCAGAATTTCCTCGGATTTTCTACCAAATTTCGAGACAATGTTTCGTTGTGGAACCTATTAAAGGCATCTCGCATTGAAGTCCGTGCCAAATTTCGCGCGTCTGTAAATTTTATCCAATCTTCGAGATTTCGCGTTCTTCTGAACTTCGCATGCTTTTTCCGTTGCCTGTGCAACAGGGTTCGGACCTGTTTTGTGTACCATGGGGGATCAGTTCCATCTCTTACCACTTTATGAGGTCACGTCTCGTCTACATTTGCATAGTCAGTTCGGAAGGAATGGAGATTGTCTCTTAGGAACGCTTCTAGTGACACATTATCCGCTTTTTTAAATAAAATTATTTTGCGTTTGTTTCTGGTGGACTTGAAAGAAACGGTATTGAGCCTAGCTACAACGACCTTGTGATCACTTATCCCTGTATCAGTCATGATGCTCTCTATTAGCTCTGGATTGTTTGTGGCTAAGAGGTCAAGTGTGTTTTCGCAACCATTTACAATTCGCGTGGGTTCGTGGACTAACTGATCGAAATAGTTTTCGGAGAAAGCATTTAGGACAATCTCGGAAGATGTTTTCTGCCTACCACCGGTTTTGAACAAGTATTTTTGCCAACATACCGAGGGAAGGTTGAAGTCCCCACCAACTATAACCCTATGAGTGGGGTATTTATTTGTTACGAGACTCAAATTTTCTCTGAACTGTTCAGCAACTATATCATCGGAGTCTGGGGGTCGGTAGAAGGAGCCAATTATTAACTTTGTTCGGCTGTTAAGTATAACCTCCACCCTACCAATTCGCACGGAGTATCTACTTGGACTTCACTACAAGATAAACCACTACTGACAGACACAAACACTCCACCACCAATTCTGCCTAATCTATCTTTCCTGAACACCGTCTGAGACTTCGTAAAAATTTCTGTAGAAATTATTTCAGGCTTTAGCCAGCTTTCTGTACCTATAACGATTTCAGCTTCTGTGCTTTATATTAGAGCTTGAAGTCCACTGAAGGAAAAGTGTATTTCCCATTTCTTTGCGGGATCAGGACTATGACTCCAGTAAAAGTTTAAAGTTCCAATCAAGATTTAATTTAATTTAAGTTTCTCACAAACAACACTTAAAATTGCGTTAAGTTCAATTGAAAACAAGTCTTTCTAATCTAACAGCACCTTTAGCAGTTCAGAGGCGACCTCTACGGTAACTTCCTACCAGATTGTTTTTCGCCCTGACTAACATCACTCAATTGAAAGTCCGCAATAAATGTTCAAAAATTAATGCTCGCCATAAAAGTGGAAATAAATTCATCACTTGCCACGCGGAATTGAATTTCACATGTACGGCACACTAACAGTTATTTTAACGAATTCTAAACGATCCAGGACGGTGTACAGTCCTCGCGAGTTCACTATCCGTTTTCACTGCCAAATACGCGCTTGTCACAGCTCGGCTCTGACGTCATACGAGGCAGAGCGCGACCAGACGTGTTAAACACTGGCGTGGACCTCACAGTGTCTGAAAGCGAAGTGAACCTTTCTACTGCTTCAGGGGCTGTATTTATAAGGTGCCGGTTCGGACTGCCGAGAAAACATCTGTTGTCTCTGTCTATTTGCATATGGCGGCAGTCTACAAACGACCGCTATCTCGGGCACATAATCTTTAATAATATAGTTACCAATTACTTCAGAAACTTCTTAATTTTTGATGGTATGCAGCTAAACAGTTTGACAGCACGTAGAAAGTTTCAGCTCGATAGAATGAAAACTTTGCTTAATAGAATTCATTTAGTGGAACTAACGGTAGATTGTTACCTCTGAACCATACCTTTGCTAAGACTTATATCAGTTGCTATTTATGTTACAAGTCTTAAACTTGGTGTAGCTCTATTATTTGACATATTTGATCATCTGGTTTAACCAAAATCCTCTATCATTAAAATTTCAAGTACTTAATCTACAACACTTAGGTACATTTTAGTTACAAAATTAGTTTTTATTTAATTACTCGAAAACTATAAGAGGTAGGTTAATGTGGACTCTCTGTTATTATTTTTGGGGTGCACTGAAGCATAAAACAAATTTTCAAGTTTCTAAGTCCATTATTTAGCGCCTCTGATTTTTCCGAAAAACGTGGATTCTGGCGTTAATTTTTGTTTTATAGTTTTGGAAACCAGCATCACTTATTTATAACTTCTAACTGCACCTTCTAACCAAATTCTGGCTTCCTAGCGTCATTATTTAGCGCCTCTGATTTTTCTCTTAAAACGACATTTTTCCGTAAGCTATTAAGTTTAGAACATCAAGACTTGGTATTTGGAACAATATTACACTAAACTATAATTTAACAAAGTTTTAAACATAAATTTTGATTTTTAATTTCATACTAAGTTGTGGTGCAATACTTGTGCGCTACATGCAGACGCATTAAGGTAACGTGGCGCTACTAGCAGTGAACTGGGGTAAGTCCCGGCGCACTCACTCCCCTCTGTATCTCACACATGATACAGCGCTAGGTTTGCTTCTTCACCCCCTTTTTAACTTTTGTGAAATTATCTATTTTTGAACAAAATTAAATATCCAAAAAAGACAAACAAGCGATGTAATGATTTAGCTTACCTCTTTTAACTAAAACTGATTTTTATACAATTCCTTATTACTACACATACAAAATAACCATACTTACATACACATAGAAAAATATAGTGTACAAGACTTTCACAAAATCATTTACATAAATTTCCATAGAAGCATTCCATAAATTTTTCAGCAGTGGCAAAATTATTATTATTAAATTTTTGTATTTAATATGAGTTTTTACCTGAAACAAATACACACGAATTTATCACTGCACAGTACTCACATTTTTCACCATAATTGTAGGCACTACGGTTGGTGTCTCTACAACACTGATTTATTTTCACCAACTGACAGAAACGTAGGAGGAAATCGTACGCACTCTGCGGGGTGTCCTTTCGTCCAATCTGTCTACAGCTTGTTGTCAGTCTTTCGTTTTGCCTCCATGTCCCTGAGAAATAGACAACACAGCCTAAGTTTCTGTTCTCAACTTATATCTAAGGGAGGAAAAAGTACATCTTCCAATTTATATTCTGGCACTAGTCTACTAATTGAGCAGTTGTTAGAAAGACCATTTGCACTAAGTCACATCTGAGAAAATGCTTCATGCTTTCTTTCTTCCATAAATAATCTTTAAGGTTCTGAAATAGTGAAATTTTTGGCAAATGTTACTACTTGAGATGTTGCTTTAGCTTAGAAAATTGAGTAACCTGTAAAATTAATTTGGCTCAATTATCGTATGGATTAGTTTACCAAAGAAGTCATTTGCTGACCAGCACTTACTTTGCTTTATTGTACGTATTATCAAAAAAAACTGTATTTAATTCGATTTTTATGATCTGCATTTCCCAATATTTGTAAGATTCTGTTGTCTGTTTTTACCATATTAACCTTATTAACTGCCTTAGGCAAGATTACGCGTTTTCCACCATTTTTTGAGACGTGAGGGAAATTATTCATCAATTCTCCATCCTTTAATTATATACCTCAACTTACCTACTTCATTTCTCCCTTTCTTCCATCTTCTAAATACTCCGGTTCCGCCACTTCTTTCTCCCTTTGTCAGTCTACTGACCTCCTTATCTCGCTACATATTTGGTGTGATCCTCACACCACTTCCACACATCGCCCTTTGATTAATGCTAAAACGCTATTGCTTGCCTCTAGGGGCATTACATTTTTACCCTCTCTGTTCTTCAGACAACCTTATTCTAACGGATTATTTTTATGTATGCCTTGCTTCATTAACATTTTATACTGTAAAGTGTTTCTCTTATTTTGTAGTTTCTATACCTTTCTACAGACCTGATTTTTATCTATTTATCTTAGCCATTTTTTTAAAGTCTTATTGATGCTCAAATTTATTTTTGCCATTCACTAGGAAGATTACTTACCAAGAAGACTTTATAACCTAATAGAATATATACAACATGAAGACATATGTGATTCTTACTTGAAATGATTAACACAAGAAGGGAATGAAACTTGAAACGGAAATAAAGATTCATCCAGCTGGGACCACAAGGTACGCCCAACCGTGTATACGCCAAAGAGTGGCAGACTCCCTACAGTAACCAGTTACTGTTAATTTTAAACTCCTTTAGATCTACAATATTTGATATACCTAGTTCCCTTTTACTCTTTGGGTATTCCAAGCGGTATGCGTTTGCATGAGGCTTACTAAATGATCCATGATAGATATGCATAAACTTTTTAGTTTCTGCAGAAATTTTCTTTGATTTTTCCTTTGTTTTGACCAGTACTAGCTCACCAATCTTAAAACTACTGGGGGAAGCTTTTGCGTCATGGCTCTTTTTTCTATCTAAAGCGCTTTTGCGTATATTTGCCCTGACCTGTGCTTTCATCTCATCCAATCAACTCTGAGTTAGAACTGGAAAGTCAGTCATACTCGAAATGATATTATGAGGTTCCTGATTAAACATCAGTTCACACGGAGCAAAACCTGTGGCATCGTGTTTAAGATTATTAATTTTCGCTTCAAAATTTTTAATATGATCAGCCCAATTTGAATGCTTCCTGGCACAGTAAGTTCTACACAGGCTATTCAGCTCCCGCATAACTCTTTCACTCATATTCCCCTGTGGAAAATATGCTGAGATCCTAATATGGCGAGTACCGTTCCTTTCAAGACACACCTTAAATTTTTCAGATACAAATTGAGGACCATTATCTGACAAAAGATTCTTTGACTTGCCAATTTTCACGAAATAATCCTTCTCCAGCTTGTCTACAAGCGTTTTGCCATTAGCCCTTTTTATCGGATATAGTTTGACATATTTGCTAAACCCATCAGTTACCACAAAAACGTGGGTACATCCTGCTTTAGATGTCGGGAGGGGTCCGAAAAGATCGACTGCACATAACTCTAGGGGTTCACTTGGGTCTACGTGGTGCATATCGCCTTGCGCTATTCTATTTACTGCTCTTACCTTTTGACAAATAACACAGGATGCCAGTCTTTTTGTTACTCTACGATGCATGTTATCGAAGATGACTTTGTCACTTAGTTTAGCAATGCAATTCTTAGCCCCATAATCTATTAGCAGATCTACATGCTGTGAAGGAAAACACACTTTCCATTCTGCTAAATCTACATTCCTTCTACGGAACAAAATTCCTTTATGTAAGCAGTAATATTGTGCTACCTTTGGATAATTGGGGTCCCCTAAATAGCTTTTGACTAGCTTCAGTTGATCATCATCAATCTGCTCCCGCTTAAGTTTTTAAATAGTTTCTTTATGGCACTCACCTCTCTGAGCTCACGTATGGCCAATATACTTACCTCATTCCTATCCGCCAAGGGAAGCTCTGATTCATTCCTTAATTCAGCACTTCTCGATAGCCCATCTGCTACTAGATTGTTCTTTCCCTGTATGCAATTAATTTCAAGGTCTAACTGCTGAAGGTACATAGCCCACCTAGTTAGTCGTGGATGCCTCAATTTACAAGTCTTCAAAAACGTAAGTGCCTTGTGATCACTATAGATAATCACCTTATGTCCTAACAAATAGTGGTCAAATTACTGCAGGTCAAACACGATGGCTAGAGCCTCTAATTCTGAAATTCCATAATTTCGCTCAGCAGATTGCAGTAAACGACTCGCAAAAGCAAAGGTTTTATGAACCTCCTGGTCGCCTTCTGTTTCCATCTGAAACAATTCTATTACCATCCCATAACCATTCTCATCCACTGACATGCAAAAGGGTTTCGTAAAATCTGGATGGTGCAAGAGCGGACTATTAATCAAACAGTTTTTCAATCCTTCAAAAGCAGACTGGCATTCTTAAGTCCAAACTCATGGGGTATTATTTTTTAATAAGTTGAGTAAACATGGAGCATTAAACAAATGATCTTTAACAAAACGTCGGTAGAATCCAAACAAACCGAACATTGACCTGAGTTGCTTTTTATATCGGGGCGCTTCAAACTTTTCAATAGCTGATAATTTGGATGGATTCGGCAGTATACCATCCATGCTAATTTCATGGCCCAGGAATTTTATTCTGTCCCTTACACATTCAGTCTTTTCTAATTTCAATTTCATACCTTCATTTTCAAGAGCTTCTAGTACCCTGTCCAACAGACTGATATGTTCTTCCCATGTGGGAGTTGCCAACAGAATATCATCTACGTAAATAGTTACCTGATCTAATAATTCCTGTCCTAATACATGAGCCACAACTCTTACAAAGGCACACACAGAAATATTCAATCCGAATGGGACTACTTTGTACTGGTAGCACACTCCTTCATACAAAGAGGTTGTATATTTTCGTGATTCCTTTGCCAGGCGCAAATTCCAGTACCCACATGTGATGTCTATAGCGTCCCCAGTGCTATATTACGAAAAGACTTAAAAAACAGTATTTATAACGAAGAGACATTTAAAATTGAATAATATATTTTTATCATGTAGCCGTAAAACAATAATTTCTCTGTCGAGAAATGCAAAGAAATGCAATGCAAAGAAATGCAATGCAAAGAAATATAACAAAGTGATCTAAAGAGACGACAAGATACACTCTTTTGTTAATTTTTTTAGTCGTCTTCACTTCCTCTTTTGTCTTGAGTGTGTATAGACGGACATCTTTCGAGTGCTGGCAAATGTAAGCATATTTGTATGAGTTAAGCAGATAATATATTAATTTAATATTATTGTGCACTTTTAATTTGTAAGAGGTGATCCCGATTTCATGTCCGCCTTCCTTGAATTGACATGCATTCAAGTAATTTACAGTTCAACAATCGCACAGGCCGATGCGGCCAACGACGCCATTACGTGGCGATATTAACTTATGAAAAATTAGCGGAAGCGAAATACTCGCCCGCTATTAACATAATATTAATTTTTCTCCACAGCCGCACGAAGTTGCAGAAATACGTAGCTTTAAGATTCTTATTTTCAGTACCATAGCCGAGAGCCAGAGCCAGGACTCCGACTACAATACAATGGTTAACGGAGGTAAGAAAAATACTCTCGCGCGTGTGTGGACCGCAATTGTAATTAATAACTAAGGATTTCTTGCTTTAAAGTGAACTGACTAGCCGAGGAAAGTAATATGAAAAGTTTATTACATTGTTCCACTTATATGCTCATGTTTTAAAAGATTCAGCGAGTCTAACATTCATTAACGTAACAAATAATTTGAGATTAATATTGTTAAAAGGAGAACTTCAGGAAAGCATTTAATCGTAAAATCAAAATTAAATGGAATATCATTTTTATTAAGGCCCTCCACGTAAGTCGGCAACAATCAAAAAATAATAATAACAATAATAATATATTAAATTACGACGGCCGATGTACGCGAGATTGGCGCCGCAACTTTTGGGCCCGATCAAAGAAAATTTGAGATTTATTAATATAATACTTACTATTGTAAGGAATGTAATTATGTATGTGTCTAATTGTTGTAAAATATTAATGCCTATATGAATTCTTTTACATGTACAACAACGAAACCACACCCTGAGGAGATCTGGAGAAGAAAAAGTGTAGAAAAGAAAAAGGATTGCGAGAAAGAAAAATAAGCAAGGTAAGGCCTATTGTGCAAGCATCCTGTGTAGCTCTGTGCGGAATATCGAACCCATATGCACATGAGATACCTTCGGTGTTTTGTGTATTTATGTGTTTATTTTTGGAGGGGATAATTATTCGTTTTGTTTATTTATATGTTTATTTTTGTAGGGGATAATTATTCGTGTGTGTATCAGTGTTAAAGATTCGTTAGTGGCTTAAAGTGAATTTATTATGGGTAAGATAGGACAAGCTAAAGCATCCGTACCAGACGAACAAAATTTTGTTAATATAGAAAGTGAGGGTCAGTTGCAAAACGTAAACGAATCCCAAGCCACCGCCTCGGATAACATAATTTCCGGAGCGGGTGGCGAGGATCTGTGGACGGTGAATGACGCTCCACAGCAGAATGGGAATAGAGTAACAACTCCACTGCCTGGGCAGGGGGGCCAATCGAGTGCTAGATTAAGCGGGGCACCAGTATGCTCACCGATTGCAGACCCATTTGCAGAATTTCTGCGCAGGTTAGAAGAAAGAGATAGGGAAAGAGATCAGAAACTGGCTCAGATGCTCTATGAGCAAGAGCAACAAAGAGAACAGAAAGAAAGGGAAAAAGAAAGAATGTCAGAACAGAGGGAAAAACAAAAGAGACGAAAAACTGGCTCAGATGCTCTATGAGCAAGAGCAACAAAGAGAACAGAAAGAAAGGGAAAAAGATAGAATGTCAGAACAGAGGGAAAAACAAAGAGACGAAAAACTGGCTCAGATGCTGTATGAGCAGGAGAAAAAATTAACGCAAATGCTACATTACCAAGGGAAAGAATTTACGCAGAAGCTCAGTGAGCAAGAGGAGCGCAGTGAAGCGAAACTAGACAGTATCCAAATCGAACTTGCCGAGATGCGGGACGCGTGCAAAGAAATACCTGATCTTGTGCAAAGCTTAGCCGGCGAGATGTAAAAATTACAGATATCGCAGGCTAGGCTTGAAGACAATGTCCAGACTTTAACCACCCGCGTGGATAATGTGTAGATAGATGCACGGAAAAGTATTGATACATATTTGGAAGTGCAAGCTCAAAAAGTCGACAAAGAATTCAATGAATGGCTAGAAGTAAAGGATCGCGAGATATCTGCAAAGATTGAAAGCGATGTAAAAACAGCTGTAGAACAAGCGACTGCGGCCGCGATTGTAAATATTGACGCTAGCGCTGCCGCACTGCACGCCGAATTAACACAGATCAAATCCCGTGTGACAGCGGAGTTGCCAAATTGGCAACAGGAGGTCGCGCGGAGACTGTCTGTGTTGGAAAGCAATGTAAAAAGTGGCGGAGAGATGAATCCGACTCCGCGTACTGACTATTATAATAACGCAGACTGTATGCAGAGTGCGAGTGCGCAACCGCAACCTAATGTGAATTACGGGCACGAACAACATGCGATACCGTGCAGCGCACATCAAGAAGTAATGAATGTCACAGAATGTAGCAATCAGATGTGCAAAAAAGAGGACAATGTAATAAAACACAGAACATTCCAACCCTTCAATAGCGAAAAACGAAATGTCCACCCTGTGGTATTTATTAAGAGCTTCAGGAATGTGTTTCCCAGGACATGGACGGAAAGACAAAGAATACAGTTCGTGGTCTCCTTTATTCAAGGTGACGCGGCACTGTGGGCCACCGACGTGTCCGAAAAATGTCTAACGATGCAACAGTTTGAAGGTGCATTCCTGCAAAAATTCTGGTCCGATAGCGTCCAAGAAAGACTACGAAAGGAGTTGTACAGTCCAGTAATGTACAATCCTAAGATGGGAACGTTACGCAAATATTTCGAAAAGTATATAAACAAAACCAGGTACTGGGACGAGCCAATGTCCGATCGTGACATAATCAGATTGATAAAAATGAAGTTGCCCAGTGAAATTAAAAGATATTTCATCAATGTGCCGGAATACGATATAGAATAATTCATGGAAATAGTGGATTCTGTTGACTTATTGATCGAAGATATGAAAACCGAAAACAAGTGGAACAATGCAGGCTGTAATCAACAAAAAGCCGATTACAATAGCAGCCACAGTAACGGTAGTAACAACGGGAATAGGCAAGAGCACCGGCAACAGAATCGAGGCACAAACAATGGCAATGGTTATAATGGCAACGGTTGTAATCGTCAAAATCTAAAGAGACATCATGATGGACGCATGAGTAATGGATATAATGGTAACGGCAATCCTCTATGGCGGAACAACCGAAATCAGTGGCGTGGTAGTAATGAACCGACACCACAGTGGCAACAAAACACAGCGCCACAATGGAACGCCAACCCAGGTCCATCACAGAACATGTCAGGGAGTTACAACCGACCACCGCAAAACCAGAGCCATACACAATATCAAAATACACCATCGGGGAGGCAGGGCGGCCAACCCAACAGTAGCAAAAACAACAACCAGAACCACAATATGAGGTTAGTGGAAGTGACAGACAACTGTCAACCCACTAAAGCTCATCCGTTAAACTAAAGACAGCCACAATACGCTCTCCGTTGTTGGCTGCAGGATGGTGTAGTGAGGGCACATCCACGGATGACAGCCATAAACTTTGTATGCTGAGATACAATGAGGGAACAAAAATAGAAAAGGAACTTGTAGACATACCGCAAAAATGTAACCGAACCGACAAAAGTGTTGTGCAGGCTATATTGCAAGCAGATATGTACGGAGCACCAATACAGATAATAGTCGATACCGGTGCTTCAACCAATGTCATGAGTGCTAATTTTTACAAGTGCTTGAGTCAAAATAATAGAATACCAGTATTGCCAGTGAAGAATTGTCATGTAACAGGTGCAATAGGTGCACAATCTCATATCATAAAGCACCAGGTGCAAGTCGAGTTTACGGTAGGAAATGAAGCAATGAAAAGCTCGTTCCTAGTAGTTAAAGGATTAGGTGTTGCTTGCATCCTGGGGATGGAATTTTTACGCCAGAGAGACGCAAAAATCGACCTCTTGTGCGGGGAAGTAAGCCTTATGAATGAGGGTAGACGGGTAATTTTGCCGTTGTCGAGGACACGGGAAGTGCACGGTAAATATTGCCGGAGCTTTCAGTCGAGATTCGAAGGAATACAGGTAATGAATTTATATTCTGACGTAAGTACAAGACAAGCATGTTATAAAGAGTTTATTACTGAAGACAGAGAGGAAAAAAGGAAACTGATAGCCATGAAAGTCAGGGAGTCAGAACATTTGACTGAAGCACAACAAAACGAATTGACACAGCTACTTACAGATTATGAGAATGTGTTTTCGGAAAAACCCGGTGTTATCGAGGGCTACACCTATAACATCGAAGTGGTATCTCACGATACTTTCTGTCACGCAAACTACACCATCCCGTGGTCAAAGAAGGAGGCAGTTACGAAGGAAATAAGAAAAATGCTTGATTGGGGGATAATTGAACCATCTCTATCCCCGTACAGCAGTCCGCTCGTGGCCGTAGCGAAAGCGGACGGCAGTATACGTCTCGTGCTTGATGCGCGCGATATTAACAAAATAATTGTACCTGTCAGAACGCGACCAGAAAACCTGGATGGACAGATACAGAAGTTTTATGGAGTTAAATATCTGACCTCTATCGATATGCGGTCGTCGTATTGACAAATCCCACTAACTGAATCATCAAGAAAGTACACTGCCTTTGTGTTTGCTGGCAGAAGTTACCAATTTAAAGTTTTACCATTTGGATTAAATGTTAGTGCAGGTGTCTTCATTGCAGCGCTCGATACAGCATTAGGACCAGATTTGTTGTTCCGAGTAACGTCGTATGTCGATGACTTATTAATAGCTACTCCCGATTGGGAAAGCCACATGGACACGCTGAGATGCGTACTAAAAAGATTTTCTGAGGTAGGCGTAATAGCAAACCTCGCAAAATCCAAATTTGGCAGGGAGAGAATAAAATTTCTTGGTCATGTAATATCACCTACAGGTATTGTGCCCGATCCGAAGAAAATGGCAGCAATTGAGAACTTCCCTCCTCCTAGAACCAAGAAACAGTTAAAGGCATTTCTGGATCTAGTGTCATTTTTCAGACGATTCATACCTGACCAGCTTTTAAATGATAATACCCTGTTAAACTTGTTGAGAAAGAATGCACCCTGGATATGGAATGAACTGTGCCAGCAGTCATTTGAGCAAATACGACAAGCCCTTCTAAATGCTAATCCACTGTCACATCCCGACGTGTCAAAGGAATTTTGCCTTGCTACAGACGCTTCCACTGTCGGACTAGGCGCTTGTTTATTCCAAATCGATGAGGAAGGTGGAAACAAGAACGTAAGAATAATCGGTTTCGCAAGCCGAGTGTTGTCAAGTTGTGAACGATCATATACAGTCACCGAACTCGAAACACTAGCAGTAGTATGGGCCATGAAGAAGTTCAGATATTATGTGTACGGAAAAAAATGTAAAAATTTTCTGTGATCATCAGGCCTTAAGTTTTTTGCTGACATGCAAGTTAATGCACGACAGGTTGACTAGGTGGGTGCTTGCTCTGCAGGAATATCAATTTCAAATAATGCATATAAAAGGTTGTGACAACGTAGTATCTGATGCTTTGTCGCGGTTGCCGCAAGGTCTGCCTGAGCTAACAACAATACTAGAACAGGCAACAGAGTACAAAATTTTAGTTATGAAAGACCCTACGTGTCGAAAAAAGTTCCTGCAGGCGTGCAAGCAACTACCTAGTTTACAGGACGAAGATCCCGCCTTGGGAAAAGTCAAACAAGAACTCCTATCTTCGGGTGGAAATCAGATAGGTAGCCATTATTCTGTTCAAAATGGGGTATTATATTACCGGAAGGATGTTAACAAGGACTTGTGGTGTATCTGTGTACCGGAAGTATGTATCAGTGATTTAATCTGGCGCGTGCACCTTTCGTGGGGACACGTGGGTATTGAAAAATGTAGAGCACTTCTCGCAAGACAATGTCATTTTAAGAAAAGAATAATTCAGAATGTTGTAAGGACATGTGTAGTTTGTCAAAGGACGAAACCTACAAATCTGCCGACTGTAAGTGAATTGCACCCTGTTCTTCTTAACAAACCATTACGACTAGTTTCTGTTGACATTCTAGGGCCACTACCCACTGGCAGAGGTGGTGTGAAATATGTATTTGCTGTATATGATGCCTTTTCCAAATTTCTAAAATTGTATCCTGTAAAAGCTTCAACGGCCACACCCCTCATTCAGAAATTACGAATAGATTATTTTGTTAATGTTGGCAAACCACAGATCATATTATCCGATAATGCCACCTATTTTACTGGCCTCAAATGGAAAACGTTTCTACAAGAGCAAGGTATTAAGCACATTTTTGTAGCTCGATTTCACCCGGAGAGCAGTCTTGTAGAGCGTACCTTTAAAGAGTTGAACAGGTTCATGAGAACTTACATTCCGAATCGCCACACCAAGTGGGCAGAATACGTTTCGACTTTTGAGGAACTCCACAATAGATTGCCACATTCAGCCACCGGTTACACTCCACTAGAAGTCATGTTTGGAAAGAATGAAACCGACAGCTGGATGTCACCATTACCAACTGTACCACGACAAGTCGTACCTCACGAACAAATTATAGCTGAGACTTTAAATAACTTAACGAGGTGCGCGGAGCGCCGAAAGGAGAAGCATGACAAGAAAATAAAGAAGGTAACAGTGTACCAACCAGGTGACTTGGTGCTAGTAAGGACTCATCCCAAGTCATCTCTGTTAGCGAAAAAGAATAAAAAATGGCAACTGGTGTATGCCGGGCCCTACAAAATCATAGACATACCACATGGATGTAGCTATTTGTTGGGTGACGTAGAATCGGAAGAGATTAAAGGACTCTATCCATATAGACTTAAAGAAGTTCGCTCAGTAGAGCAACGTTTACATATGTGTGTAGTAGGTTAAGTTTAGAGTGTTTCTTTTTCTGTGTGTAAATGTTCAGATTGTAGTGTAACGTTTAAAGACAATGAGGCGCACAAGATTAGTGCGATTCAATTTTGTAGATGTTAAGGAATAATAGTATTTTTAAGCAACTGCATTTTGAAGAAAAAAAATGAACGTAGGTTTAAGAATATTTTACAAATTTCATGTTGAAAAATGCTTTAAAAATATTTTTAAAAAAACTTCAACAGCATGTAATGATGAAAGAATTTTTCATTGGTGTGTCATGAATATTTTTGAACTGTAGTAGTAATGAAACTTATGAAATTCAATATTATAGTGTATATGTTGTTCCATGTATTTATGTCTATACCGATCCTGAAATATGCTCAATCATAATTTACTTAACAATATGAGTGCAGGGTGTACATCACCCAAGGTACCTCATGTGTTGTGGACAAGGTACAAAGCAAATCAGTAAACGCGACTACCGCTAAGCACTGTTAAAATATATTGCCATCTGCTAAGGCAGAGATTTACACGAATTTGTAGTGTAAACAAAAGTCACAAATCTAACAATAATCTAGGAACTTGCACGCTAGGCCTAGATTATAAAATGTGTACAATAATGCGAGAGGCAAAGTTTTGTAAAGTCGAGCCTGGCTCTGGAGGGCAAGTACGCAATGAGTGGGCAGACATGACATGGGGACTTACCTCAGATGAGACGGAAATACAATTGTATAGTCAAAAAATCTGAAGGCAAGTACGACTCTAAGTGGAAAATGAAAAGAGATAATTAGTGCGAGAGACTGGTAAAATCCAGCACGAGACAAAATCCAGTTCAGACTGAATGAAATACATTAGTGTTTGTGAACTAATCGAAACAGTTACTTTAAGCAGTGTGAAAAACTGTGAAGGTGAAACTGTGATACGGACAGTGAAGTGCTAGTATTGAACGTTCAACAGCGGTAAGGACGCAAAACGCGAAAATTACGCACGAAAAACTGTGAATTTGCTTATAAATGTGAACTGTTAACGTGAAGTGAACCCACAGCCAATATTTTTGGGACAGACTGTAATTTCAGTGCGTACAACAATGCGAGATTGGAATGCGATGCGTGGACTGTTGCAAAACAGCGACCGCAGAAACGGCAAATGTTTGTGCTAAGCTCGTATTGGGACACTCACCACTGCCTGCGGGTGCGGCGAAAACATAAATAATTTTGTCAAGACAAAAACTGACGTGTAATGGAAACAGTATTGCATCAAAACTGCATTCACGGGAGAGGATCCATGTCATGTATTCTGCAGGACAGTGCTGGCTTGACACTCGGAAACTGGCGAAAACTTAACAATAACTACCTCACTAATAAATGCTTCTTTCCCACTAGCGTAACCATCTGCAGCGGGAAACAAATATTACGTTGGTTATGCGTATGTTTCAGGTACTACGTCGGAGATGCGTAGCAGAGCTGACTCCTGCCAACAAGCGCGGGGGCGGATATCATCCCATTCCGCCACGCCCGGTCGAGACAGAAACGCATCGCCAACCGTGCAGCCTATCAGCTGATTCTGACGTTCCGCGACGGCGAGACACGCTGGCGTCGAGTGGGCGTTGACCCCTTCGCAGCCGCCGCGAACGCCGAGCACCGAACACACCAAGCGGCGCCGTCGCGAGCTAAACGTCGCGGCGTAGATCGTCAACGACACCGCAGTCAATTGTTATAATGACCTTATTTCTTTGCATAGTGCAACAAAACATTATTCGTAATGTATGCACATCCTGTACTCCAATGACATCCCAAAAACATTTAAGTGAAAGTAACCAAAGCAGTTAGTCTGTCGCTCCGCCGAGGTTTTCCCCAGGGTTTCCCTACGGCCGCGCCAAATGGGGAGCGAACAGTTGACACCCCTGGGACTTCAAGTTTACGGACTAACTCGTGATTGTATACCTTTGAACACTGCAAAAGTTGCAACCCTAAAAAAAAGCAGCCAAAATGAAACTAATTGTATTTTATGTCCTTTTCTTAGGTACATAACTGTATACGTAACCAATTGTATATTATATTGTTATGTAGGTAACTTCATCTGTATTACACTTTGTGTGCAACACACCTCAGTAATTACAACGGTTTAAATATACGATGTGACATATGTAGACTGTGAAAGAAAAATCTGTGTGTGGACACTGTGGACATGAAAAAGGAAATATTTATGTAAAAAAACACGAACATTTTTTATGACATAAACATTTCGGGGGGCAATATAGCGTCCCCAGTGCTATATTACGAAAAGACTTAAAAAACAGTATTTATAACGAAGAGACATTTAAAATTGAATAATATATTTTTGTCATGTAGCCGTAAAACAATAATTTCTCTGGCGAGAAATGCAAAGAAATGCAATGCAAAGAAATATAACAAAATGATCTAAAGAGACGACAAGATAAGCTCTTTTGTTAATTTTTTTAGTCGTCTTCACTTCCTCTTTTGTCTTGAGTGTGTATAGACGGACATCTTTCGAGTGCTGGCAAATGTAAGCATATTTGTATGAGTTAAGCAGATAATATATTAATTTAATATTATTGTGCACTTTTAATTTGTAAGAGGTGATCCCGATTTCATGTCCGCCTTCCTTGAATTGACCTGCATTCAAGTAATTTACAGTTCAACAATCGCAGCGGCCGATGCAGCCAACGACGCCATTACGTGGCAATATTAACTTATGAAAAATTAGCGGAAGCGAAATACTCGCCCGCTACTAACATAATATTAATTTTTCTCCACAGCCGCACGAAGTTGCAAAAATACGTACCATAGCCAAGAGCCAGAGCTAGGACTCCGACTACAATACAATGGTTAACGGAGGTAAGAAAAATACTCTCGCGCGTGTGTGGGCCGCAATTGTAATTAATAACTAAAGATTTCTTGCTTTAAAGTGAACTGACTAGCCGGGGAAATTAATATGAAAAGTTTATTACATTGTTCCACTTATATGCTCATGTTTTAGAAGATTCAGCGAGTCTAACATTCATTAACGTAACAAATAATTTGAGATTAATATTGTTAAAAGGAGAACTTCAGGAAAGCATTTAATCGTAAAATCAAAATTAAATGGAATATCATTTTTATTAAGGCCCTCCACGTAAGTCGGCAACAATCAAAAAATAATAATAACAATAATAATATATTACATTACGACGGCCGACGGAAGCGAGATGTCAATTGAAGTGAGGTACCTTACACCTCGAAATTTTTTAATCAGCTCGTCCATATTCTGAGGACGGTCACTTTCTCTGATAATTTCATTTAACCAGCGTGCATCCAGTACTAATCTGACACTTCCATCACGCTTAGGCACAACAACAAGAGGACTATTATATTCACTAACTGCTTGCTCTATGACACCCCAGGCCAACATACGTTGAATTTCCTTTAGAACTGCTTGTTTCCTTGAAACATGTATCGGATAAGGTTTCTTGAAAAATACTCTCCCAGGCTTGATATTCAAATGGCATTCATATCCTCTAACTTCACCAGGTGCGTTTGAGAATACGTTACTATGCCTAGTTAACACACTCTTTAATTCTGATCTTTGTTCATCAGAAATTTGCTTTGTTGATTGTACCTTTCCCTCTATTTCTTCTAGGATATATCTCTCCTCAACATTAGCATCTTGCATATTACTACAGAATTCAGTATTTTCCTGTAGGTACCCTTTATTCCTTATTACTCTAATAGGCAGTTCCCAGGCTTCATTATTACCGCCTATATGACTTCCTATAAAAGCCTCTCTTATCACGCGAGTGTCAGGTTCAGTTAAAATTAAGTTGTTCTGGTCAAAATCGATCTTTCCCTGATACTTTGACAAGAAATCGGTACCAATCAACATATCAACACTTAGGCCTAGTACTATTAAACAAGGATGATCCATTACTACGTTACTTATACCAATGGGTATCAAAGTTTCGTGCTGAACTGGTCTATAAACTTTTCCAGTAGCACCTATAATCTTTAAACCACTTACTTTCATAACCGTTAACTCCTTTTTATTTAGAATAATTTCAAAAAATGCTTGGGACAAGGCACTTGCTTCACTGCCACTGTCTAGAAGACAGCGCACAGTTACTCCTGATATGTTTGTTTTGATAACAGGGAGAGTTATTTTACATTGAACAGGTTGCTCATACACGTCTTCTAATAAATCCTTTTCAATTTGCTTCCAGCTAAAGTAGTTTTGATCAGTTGCAAGTACATTTACATTTAAATTTTGAGTTTCATTAATCTCTACACTTTTAGCTGCCTTTTCCAACCTATCCACTAATTTTAAATCGAAGCACTTGACGACTCCTTCTACTTCTGTTTGCTGCACATCAGCCAAACCAGCTTCTAACTCTGAGCAACTGCGTCCCTGCGCAACATTGCTATTCATAATAATGTCGTCAGCTTCTACTATTTGTGGCACGTTAATACAGCTACTAGGTTCCTTAACCTCGTTACTATTTCTACCCCCTTCATTCACCAATTCATCCTCTCTAAAGTTTTGCAAGACTGATTCTACTTCTGCTACTTCAACTCTAGTTTTTAGATGGCCATTATTATCGAAGATGTAAGCTTTTACCTCATCATCATCCACACCAGATTCAAACCCATTCATTATTTCTTCCCTGTTATGTACAGTGCGTTCTTGTTCTTCTTCGACCCATTTCTCCAGCGTATCCAAAATACTGTCTACTATTTTGTGAGAGTGGTTTAACACATCACTGGTACTGTCTGTTCTTGTTTCATCATGCCTGTTTTCTGTATGTGTATGTTGCCTGACTGTTGTCTGGCTGTGTTACTGTTACCACCTGGTGAGCGGCCGTTTCCTCATAGACGGGATTTAGTTTCCCATACGCGGCCTGTTGTGTTCATTTTCTACAGCACTAGGTATGGTCGCATTTTGTTCCCATTCTGGTCTCAATGGCATTGTGTTTACTTCTTTGCTTTCGTCATAATAATTGTGACGAAAGCGTGGTGAGTGTCTACCACCTCTCCCTCTGCCACGGCTTTGATTTCGATAATTTGTTCTTGTGTGCCTAACTTCCATATTTCTAACATTCACGTTCCCATTGTCTTGTTTTCTGTTTTGTACGTGATTGTTAGATGATCTATTTGTATGCTGCATCTGTTCCTCTGCAGCAGCTACTCTTTCAACTCTCTCTAGGTATTCAATAAATTTATCTACATTGTCTCTAGGGGCGGAAATGATCCTTTTCTGCCAGTACCACGGCAGCTTACCTTCTATACCCATAATTATCATATCCGGTTTCATTTTTTCTGTCAAATGTGACAGTATTGAAATCCACTTCCTAGAGAAATCTTTTACTGATTCACGTCCTGGGGAAAACTTTTTACCACACCAAAATGCTCTTAAAACATCATTTTGCTTGTTATGTGACCAGTATTCGTTACGAAATGCAGATTTAAATTCAGCCAAAGTTTTACATTTTATCATTACATCAGCTGACCATCGCAAAGCATCTCCTGACAAATGACTTCTTATAAATGAAATTTTCTCCCTTTCTGACCAGGCATTAAGCATTACGTCTTCAAAATCATTCCAAAATTCAAGGGGGTGAATGGACTTATTTGGATCAGAGCGTAAGAATTGCCGACATCCAATAAAAGCGGCGTCAACTGAAGCCACACGCTGTACAGTTGTACTACGAGAACTACCAGAGGTTACTCTATTTTCTAGGTTAGCAATGTTAGTATTCAGTTCTTCTACTTGTGACTCTAGTGCTTCTACCCTGTTACAACATCTTTTGTCCACCTCTTCAGTATTTTGCTGACAGGTTTCTACCTTAATTTTTACCTCTCTATCCTTCTTGAGCAAAGTTTGGATTCGTTGCCTAACCTTTCTGACAACCTCCCTTCCAAGAGTTCATCTGCATCTTGAAAATCTTTGCGAACTTTATCAATTTCGCATTTAAAAGTACTATGCATTTTAATTAATTGTTGCCCTACTTTTACTTGAATATCATGATGGATAGCATCCATCTTGTAATTTAAGCTGTTCATTTTAGATTTCATTTCCTCTTTCAGTTCCTCATTACTAACCTCAATCTTATTTTCCAACTCTTTATTACTATTTTTAGTTCTTTTTGATTTGCCTCTAGTTTAGCAAACAACAGTTGCATCCAATTCGGAGCCTCTACTTTGCCACTTGCCATTTCCTGACCTGGCTCAACCTGAGAGATATTGAGCTCAGTTTCACTACCTGATAAAGTTACCAACTCTATCGGCTCCCTTTTGACTTCTATCTCACTGACTGGTTGTAATCCGGTACTCTCATTTAAATTCAAATCAGATTCTACTGATGACAAATTACCCTCTCATTTAATATTTATGGGCTTAGCGGAACCATCCTCATTAAATTCAGTTTCTGATCCTGAGGATTCATGGTCAGGGACCGGTTCCCTTTTGAATTCTCCATTTCTACTAATCTGTTAGCAGTAATTAACAAATAGTGTAAATATTTTTGACTTAACTTAAATCCTTGATTTCGACGAATTGTGTCGGCGCGATGTACCAACAACCGTGATGCGACGCGTCGCGACGTATTGCAGGCAAAAGCAGCAGTTGTGGCGGTGAAGATGGCCGCAGGAATCGTCTACTGCAGTAGCTCCAGGGAAGGGGGGGGGGGGGGGGGGGGCTAGACACCGTTGAGCGCTCGCCGCAGCTTGCAGCTGTCTTGCAGACCCGCGCAGCTCCGCGATGATGCACCGTCTTCTTTTGATCTCAGCGCCGTCGGCAGCCGCGATCCAGCATCGTCGCCTTTCTTCCTTCCTTCACCATTCAAGTTATCGCGGTTCGCTTTTATTGTTAATTATCTGCAATATCTGCAATAAATGTTCAAAAATTAATGCTCGCCATAAAAGTGAAAATAAATTCGCCACTTACCACGCGGAATTGAATTTCACACGGACGGCACACTAACAGTTATTTTACCGAATTCTAAACGATCCAGGACGGTGTATAGTACTCGCGAGTTCACTATCCGTTTTCACTGCCAAATACGCACTTGTCACAGCTCGGCTCTGACGTCATACGAGGCAGAGCGCGACCAGACGTTTAACTGGCGTGGACCTCACAGTGTCTGAGAGCGAAGTGAACCTTTCTGCTGCTTCGGGGGCTGTATTTATAAGGTGCCGGTGCGGACTGCCGAGAAAACATCTGTTGTCTCTGTCTATTTGCATACGGCGGCAGTCTACAAACGACCGCTATCTCGGGCACATAATCTTTAATAATATAGTTACCAATTACTTCAGAAACTTCTTAATTTTTGATGGTATGCAGATAAGCAGTTTGAAAGCACGTAGGAAGCTTCAACTTTCTATAATGAAAACTTTGCTTAATAGAATTTATTTAGTGGAACTGACGGTAGATTGTTACCTCTGAACCATACCTTTGCTAAGACTTATACCAGTTGCTCTTTATGTTACAAGTCTTAAACTGGGTGTAGCTCTATTATTTGATATATTTGATCATCTGGTTTAACCAAAATCCACTATCATTAAAATTTCAAGTACTTAATCTACAACACTTAGGTACATTTTAGTTACAAAATTAGTTTTTATTTAATTACTCAAAAACTATAAGAGGTAGATTAACGTGGACTCTCAGTTATTATTTATGGGGTGTACTGAAACATAAAACAAATTTTCAAGTTTCTTGCACAAGGTAACAATGGTGATGTGATCAAACCATGGTATTGACTGTCTAAGCATAGTTGAACTACAGACAACATGAGCTGTGTACTTCCTTCTAGGAGGAACGGCTAGAACTGATCAGCTGTCTGATCCCCTCCGTCTAATAGATGCTGCTCATGCATGGTTGTTTACATCTTTGGGAGGGTTTAGTGACATCTCCGAACAGTCAAAGGGACTGTGTCTGTGATACAAAATCCACAGTCAATGTCCATCTTTAGGAGTTCTGGGAAGCAGGATGAAGCAAAACTTTTTTTGATGTGTGTACAAGGAATAGGAGTTCACCAAAAATTGAAGCCCATGGGACTCCCTTTGGGATTTGTTTTCTCCTTGCTCATTAAAATTGCTATTGTCTGAGCTATTCAGCACAATCTTTTGCATTCTGCTTGTCAAGTATGATTCAGACCAGCTGTGCATTAAGTCATCAAGTCTATAAAACTTTAGTTTTTGTACGAGAGTATCATGATCTATGCAATCAAATGCCTTGGAAAGATCACAGAAAATACCACCTGGCAATGTATTATTATTTAAGGCTAGTGCTGTCTGATGAGAGAATGTATGGATAGTATTCTCAGTCAAGCAACCCTTCTTAATTGTTCCCACTTAAGTGTGTGACTGCTCTTAAGTACATTACTTTTTCAAATATTTTGGAAAAAGATGTTGATAAGGAAACTGGACAACAACTGTCACCTTTATTATGAAGTATTTTAATAATTGCATATTTTAACCTGTCTGGAAAAATTCACTATGCCAGTGATGCACTGCATACACTGACGTGATGAAAGTTATGGGATAGTGATATGGACATATACATATGGCGGTAGTATTGTGAACACAATATATAACACAGGTTATTTATGCAAAAAGGTTTTCGACATGATAATGGCCACATGACAGGAATTAGCAGACTTTGAATTCAGAAGGGTAGTTGGAGTTAGATGCATGGAACATTCTGTTTCAGAAATTTTTAGGAAATTCAATATTCCAAGAGTCACACTGTCAATAGTATAATGAGAATACCAAGTTTCAGGCAGTACTTCTCACCACAGACAATGTAGTGGCCGACAGCCTTCACTTAATGACCGAGAGCAGTGGCGTTTGCATACAGTTGTCAGTGCTAACAGAAAAGCTTTACTGTGTGACTGCAGATATCAATGTGGGATGTATGATGAACATATCCACTAGGACAGTGTGGCTAAATTTGGCATTAATGAACTATGGCAGCAGACAACCAATGCGATTGCCTTTGCTAACAGCATGAGATCGCCTGCAGTGGCTCTCCTTTGATGTGACCATATCAGTTGAATCCTAAATGACTGGAAAATCATGGCATGGCCAGAGGAATCATTATTTCAGTAGGTAAGAACTAATGGTAGGCTTTGAGTGTGGCATAGATCCTACAAAGCCATGGACCCAAGTTGTCAACAAGGCACTGTGCAGGCTGGTGATGGCTCCATAATGGTGTGGGCTGTGTTTACACGGAATGGACTGGGTCCTCTTGTCAAGTGGAACCAACTGAGACAGTTTGCAGCCATTCATGGACTTCATGTTCCCAAACAATGATTGAATTTTTATGGGTGACTATGCACCATGTCACAGGGCCACAATTGATCGCAATTGGTTTGAAAAACATTCTAGAAAATTCAAGCGCCTTGCATGAATCCCATCAAACATTTGTGGTGCTGATGAGGTCGACACCAGCATCGATATACGTTTGTCTCTAGACTTTGAGCATCGTCTTTGGATGCTAATCTAAGATTATCTTTGCTCTCTTCTGCCATAGGCAGTTCTTTGCAAGCCTTGCTTGTGTAAAGAGGTGAATAAATGAACTACTGTTAAAAAGGTGTTGTTTGGTGTAACTGACCCGAACATCCACCTTACATTTATGGGACATAACTGAGAGGTCAGTTCCTGCACAAAATTCTGCACTGGCAACAGATATGCAATTATGGATGGCTACAGAGGCAGCATGGCTCAATATTTCTGCAGGGGACTTCCAGTGACTTGTTGAGTCCATGCCACATTGAGTTTTTGCACTACATTGGGTAAAAGAAGGTCCGACACAATATTAGGAGGTATCGCATGACTTTTGTCACCTCAGCGTGTATCACTAAGGACACTATTTATTAAGCTGTAACAACTTTTTACAATTCTGTTTGAAATTTGATCAACCCCACAAGAGCTTACGTTTTAATAATTTTTATACTTGTATTAATTCCAGTGAAGGATGGTGGTGCTACTTCTAGTTGCGTATAGTTTTGTGGAATGACATCTTCAATACATTCTCTTGCCTTTTCAATTGCATTATTTAATCTGATATTTGCTGCTACATCTAGAAAATTATTATTGCAAGTACTTGGAACTTGTGAATTATTGTTCACAAAATTGTGATTTAGTTTAATTTTTATTGAATCTTGTACACTGACTGGCTGCCCTGTCTCCCATTCATCAGTGTCCCATATAGTTTTAATCTTATTATCTGCATTAGTTATTTCTGCCAGGACATAAATACTTCTTGACAGTTTAATGTCTTTCCTTAAAATACTACAGCATTTTTGTAGTATGCAAGTAATGTTGGTTCTTGATTTACTCTGCCTTTTACATAAATTTCCTTCTCCCTCTTACATGAGATTTTAATTCACTTAAATTATCCAGAGCTTACTTTTTTTATCTTCTGGATAATTTTTTAGGAAAGCAACATCCAAATATTGAGACAAATTTACTATGGAATAAACTGAATTTGACATTAGTGCCTTTTTCTACATATATCTCATCCCATACCATCCCTTTTAACTTACTCTTAGAACATTTTATCCTGTTCTCATTAATAAGTCTCACTCCTCCGTATGAACATGCCTCAGAGGTGTAAGATGCCATACTGTTTATTTTGATTAATTGTGCATCGTAATCAGATAGTCCATTAGCAACTGGGTACACATTGTTTCAGCCTGGGCAATGTCTATACAAATGTTATCAATCAGTGTCATATTACTTTGCTGTCCACAAATTGGAAAACTGACTATTGAAATTAGATTGAAACAACCAAATAGTAAATCTAGTTAATTTTTCCTGTCTGTATCTTTTAAGAAATCTACAATGAAATCCCCACAAACTACTAACTGTTTCTTCTTCTCTGACAGGTAGCTCAATAATGCATCTAGATTTCTCAGAAATAGCTCATAGTTTCCTACATGGAATCTGTAGATTGTTACAATTGTCAGAGAAGTAGTCTTCAGTAACAAACCACAAGCAACCATTTCTAAGTTCTGATAAATATAAAAACTATTTGTTTCAATATTTTTGATTTTGTGTCCAACTTTTACATATTTTGCAAATCTTCCTTTTTCCATGTTAATTCTACACAAAATTGATGCAAGCCCATAATCCCTGGTATTTAAGCCTGTCCCCTGGTCCATAATTATTGTCTCTGGCAGCCCAAACTGCAATATGCAGTGTGACCAGGCTCAAGTGACCATGACCACCTGTTGGTCTGGCATCAACACCATCTTCATGCAGCAATAAAAATGGTCTACTATGGTTGGCACAAAAGAATTACCTGCTGGTGTTTGACTGAATGGGCCTAACACATTCACCTCAATGAAACTGGATGGCTTCATTGTTTCTGGCAGACTCTGTGATAGTACCTGTTTCTTATTCAAATCTGTTCACTGTGCCCAATCTACACAATTTCTGACACATTGGTTGACATCACCATTGCTTTCCTTCCACCAGTACTTTTCACCACCCTCTGATTCAGTGCTCAGCGTCCCCCATAGCCTGATAAAATGTGATCACACATTTCACATATTACTTCTAGCTTCAACTTGGCTAACACCACAAATCATAGTCCTACTTTTGTTTCTGTAGATGATAATCTGTCATGCATGCTAAAAACTGCTGTTGCTTGCTGTACTGCTTACAATCTTTATCAGCACTCTGTGTAGCTTGCCATTCCACAAGGCCCTGGACTAGTGCCTACACTACAGCTATTTTTCCTCTTAGCATTTCCATGCTTCTTCCCTGGCTTGTGGATTACTTCATACTCAGATTCACTGAGTTTTATGTCCACTTCGTCTATGTAATGGGTAGGTCCTCCAAACATAGTAACCACCTCAGAGCAGCATGGTCCATCCCTACATTGAACTTCCTCCTATACAGGTAAAACTGAAAGTACCTCACTCCATATACCAAGCTAAGCATCTTTCTCTCCACCATGTTCAACTGTCTTGATGCAAAGCCAAATGGGTGTTATTGACCATTGACCTCCTGCCCAAAAACACACCCAAGAGCATGATTTAATGCTTCACATAATATCAACTTCTTTTGAAAGTCTGGGAACACCAGCACTGGAGTGAATGTTAACACATCTTTCAATTTGACATGTTCCTCGTCATTCCTCTGGCTGTACAAACTTAAATCCCTTCTACAACAACTGTTTAAGAGGTCCAACAATATCCACAGACCACTTCACAAACTTCTTATAATAATTCACGAGACCATGTAAAGATTTCAACTCCTTGGTTATTCATGATACCAGAAACTCTTGCACCACTTATATTAAGCTCAGATCTGTTCTCACGTCATTCTTACTAATTATATGGCCCACATAGTTAGCCTCCTCCAGGCCAAAGTGACATGCTGTGCTGAGTGACAAGCAGGCTGCTTGTAATCTCTAGAATGTTTCCCTTGGACATTGTATTTGCTCTTACATATGTCTTGAAAAGACAGTTATATGCTCAAGATATATGACACATTGATGAGGCTTCAGTTCTTTCAGCATTCCACCCAGCAAGTGATGGAATGCTACCAGTGCATTTTTCAATCCAAAGGGCATCCTTATATATTGATAGTGTCCACAAGATGCTGAAAACACCAATTTTGGTCTATCTTACAAAGCAGCTTCCAAATGATGGTATCCACTCTTCAAGTCCATTGTTGAGAAATATTGCGTTTAGCCTAGGTTATCTATCATATCGGCCGGAGTGGCCGCACGGTTCTAGGCGCTACAGTCTGGAACCGAGTGACCGCTACGGTCGCAGGTTCGAATCCTGCCTCGGGCATGGATGTGTGTGATGTCCTTAGGTTAGTTAGGTTTAATTAGTTCTAAGTTCTAGGCAACTGATGACCTCAGAAGTTAAGTCGCATAGTGCTCAGAGCCATTTGAACCATCTATCATATCCGTGATGTTTGGAATTGGGTAGGCATCTGCAGTAGTTTTACTATTCAAATGGTAGTAATTGCAACAAAACCAATACTTCTTTGACCCATGCATAGACTCTTGGGCAAAATCACAATTCCTGCCCTCCCTCCCCCCAGAGGCTACTACTCTCTTCTATAATTCCATCAGCCAACTGTTGATTTATATATTCCTCCATAACTGGTTGCAGTGATCATGGTATTTCCATGGCCTCCAACACACTGGTGCTTTGTTCCCTGTCAGAATCCTGTGTTGTGTTATTGGTGTAGCAGGCAATGGCTCTTGTGGAAAAAACAAATCCTGAAATTCTAGCAGTGGGTTCGCCATTTGTTCTTTCTGTCCCCTTTAAATGCTTCAATTTCTTGCAAAATGCAGTCACAGCAGGATCCTGTGCCCCATCAAAGCCAACACCCCCTGTGTGGCAATCTTCCTCAGTCAAAATCTCTAGTGTAGCAATAATGTTCCCTTTAACAACTTAACTTCTTCAGCACCAAAGTTATCCACATTGACGGGTACTACTTTGCCTCTGTCCTTCTCTTGCATGTGTACGAGACTACATGTTACCAAACAACACGTACAGGTTCAGGGGGAATTGGCCACCATCCGTAAACAGCTGGAAGCTGTGTTGGCTGTGGCCGACTGGCTCCAGGCTGTTGCCCTGGGCCGCGGTAACAATGGGACACCCGAGGCAAGCACTTTGGCACCTCTGGAACCTATAGCATTGTCTGGGATCTCTGATGCCACTGCGCCCTCAGATTCGCATGTCCCTGCCAGTCGTCACTTGCCTGATGGTGACTGGTGAACCATAGTGGGGTCGCGAATCCCTGGGCAGAAGGGGAAAGTTGATGCTGGCCACAGGGCTGTACCCTTACATGTCCATAACAGGTTTGTGGTGCTGCCCACTGCTGAAAGTACTTCTGAGCCAGCAAGGGTGGCCTTGCCTGTTGCAGCAGTGGCCGGTTTTCCTGAGAGGTCCAGACAAGTGCATAGGGTGGGATTACTTGTCATTGGGAGCTCCAATGTTAGGCAGATGATGGAGCCCCTTAGGGATATGGCAGCTAAGGATCGGAAGAAAGCCAATGTGCACTCTGTGTGCATAGCAGGAAGAGTCATCCAAGATGTGGAAAGGGTCCTTCCAGATGCCATGAAGGGTACAGGGTGCGGCCAACTGCAGGTGGTGGCTCATGTCAGCACTAATGACATGTGTTGCTATGGATTGGAAGAGATTCTCTCTGCTCTCCAGCGGCTATCTGAGTTGGTGAAGACTGTCAGTCTTGCTAGCAAGATGAAGGCAGAGCTCACAATTTGCAGCATCATCGACAGGACTGATTGTGGAACTTTGGTACAGAGCCAAGTGGAGGGTCTGAATCAGAGGCTCAGATGGTTCTGCGACCGTGTAGGCTGCAGATTCCTCGACTTGCGCCATAGGGTGGTGGGGTTTTGAATTCCGCTAAATAGGTCAGGTGTCCACTACACACAGGAGGCGGCTACATGGGTACCAGGGGCTGTGTGGCATGGACTGGGCGGTTTTTTAGGTTAGACAGTCTTGGGAAAGATCAAAAAGGGCTCCAGTCTCAAAGCGTACAGGGCAAAGAAACGACGAGGATCGACCAAGCAACAGTCAGTATTGCAGTTGTAAATTGTCATAGCTGTGTTGGAAAAGTACCAGAGCTTCAAGCACTGAAGCTGAAGCTGAAATCTTTATAGGAACAGAAAGCTGGCTAAAGCCAGAGATAAATTCTGCTGAAATTTTTACAGAGGCACAAACTGTGTTCAGAAATGATACATTAAATAAAGTAGGTGGTGGTGTGTTTGTGTCTGTTGGTAGTTGTTTATCTTGTAGTGAAGTTCAAATAGTTAGTTTCTGCGAATTACTATGGGTAGAGGTTATACTCAACAGCCGTACCAAAATAATAATTGGCTCCTTCTATCGAACCCCAACTCAGATGATATAATATCTGAATGCTTCAAAGAAAACTTGAATCTTATTACAAATAAGTACCCCAGTCATACAGTTATAATTGGTGCAGGCTTCAATCTACACTTGATTTGTTGGCGGAAATACATGTTCACAGCTGGTGGTAGACAGAAAACATCTTCCAAAATTGTATTAAATGCTTTCTCTGAGAATTACTTTGAACAATTAGTTCATGAGCCCACACGAATTGTAAATGGTTTCGAAAACACACTTGACCTCTTAGCCACAAATAATCCTGATCTAACAGAGAGCGTCATGATGAAAACAGGGATTAGTGAACACAAGGTCATTGTAGCAAGGCTCAAACCATATCAGCCAAAACCACTAAAAATAAACGCAAAATATATCTGTTTAAAACAGCAGATAAAAATTTGGTTGATGCCTTCCTAAGAGAGAGTCTCCATTCCTTCCAAGCTAATTATGTTAAGTGCAGACCTGATATGGCTCAAATTCAAAGATATAGTATCAACAGCAGTAGATAGATTCATACCGCATAAGTTAATAAGAGATGGGACTGATCCACCATGGTACACAAAACATGTCAGAACACTGTTGCAGAAGCAACAAAAAAAGCATACCAAATTCAGAAGAACACAAAATCTCCAAGATTGGCTAAGTTTCACAGAAGCTCAAAATTTAGTGCGGACGTCGATGCGAGATGCTTTTAATAGTTTCTACAATCTATGTTTCTACAAAGTATGTTAGAAAACCCAAAGAGATTCTGGTCATATGTAAAGTACACCAGTGGCAAAAAAACAGTCAATACCGTCACTGCGCAATAGCAATGGAAATGTTACCAATGATGGTACTACTAAAGCGGAGTTACTAAATACAGTTTTTCGTAATTCCTTCACGAAATAAGATGAAGTAAATATTCCAGAATTTGAAACCAGAACAGCTGTTAGCATGAGTGACGTAAATATAGATATCTGAGGTGTTGCAAAACAACTCAAGTCACCTAAGAAAGGCAAGTCTTCCAATCCAGATGGCATACAGTCAGGTTCCTTTCAGAGTATACAGACAATATAACACCTTTCTTAGCAATCATATACAACTGCTCACTTGACGAAAGGTCTGTTCCTAAAGACTGGAAAGTAGCACAGGTCACACGAATATTCAAGAAAGAAAATAGGAGTAACCCATTGAATTACAGACCCATATCACTGACCTCAATCTGCAGTAGGATTTTGGAGCATATACTGTACTTGAACATTATGAACCACCTTAAAGAAAATGGCTTATTGATACATAACCTACATGGATTCAGAAAATATTGTTCTTGTGTAACATAGCTAGCCCTTTATTCCCATGAAGTAATGAGGTCTGTCAACAAGGGATCTCAGGTCGATTCCATATTCCTAGATTTCCAGAAGGCTTTTGATACCGTTCCTCACAAGTGACTATTAATCAAATTGCGTGCATATGGAGTATCATCTCAGTTGTGTGACCGGATTCATGATTTCCTCTCAGAGAGGTCACAGTTCATAGTGATAGACAGTAAATCATCGAGTAGAACAGAAATGACATGTGGCATTCCACAAGGTAGTGTCATAGGCCCTCTGCTGTTCCTGATTTATATAAATGATCTAGGTGATAATCTGGGCAACCCCCTTAGATTGTTTGCAGATGATGCTGTAATTTGCCATCTAGTAAACTCATCAGATGATCAATTCAAATTACAAAATGATCTAGAGAGAATTTCTGCATGGTGCAAAAAGTGACAATCAGCACTAAACAAAGAAAAATGCGAGGTCGTCCACATGGGAACTAAAAGAAATCCGATAAATTTTGGGTATACGATAAATTGCATGAATCTAAGGGCTGTCAATTCGACTAAATACCTAGGAATTACAATTACAAGCAACTTAAATTGGAAAGACCACATAGATAATGTTGTGGGGAAGACAAAACAAAGACTGCGCTTTGTTGGCAGAATGCTTAGAAGATGTGACAAACCCACTAAAGAGACAGCCTACATTACACTTGTCTGTCCTCTGCTGGAATATTGCTGCATGGTATGGGATCCTTACCAGGTAAGATTGATGGAGGACATCGAAAAAGTGCAAAGAAGGGCAGCTCGTTTCATGTTATCACGCAATAGGGGATGAGAGTGTCACTGATATGATATGCGAGTTGGGGTGGCAGTCACTGAAACAAAGGTGGTTTTCTTTGTGGCGAGATCTATTTATGAAATTTCTATTACCAATTTTCTCTTCTGAATGCAAAAATATTTTGTTGACACCCACCTACAGAGGGAGAAATGATCATCAAAATAAAATAAGAGAAATCAGAGCTTGAACAGAAAGATTTAGGTGTTCCTTTTTCCTATGTGCCATTCGAGAGTGGAGTGGTAGAGAAGTAGTATGAAAATGGTCCGATGAACCCTCTGCCAGGTACTTAAGTATGAATTGCAGAGTAACCATGTAGATGTAGATGTGGATGTGAACAACATGCTGCATCCAATATCTCACTATCCTCCAATGGTTATATTACATGTAACATATCAACTCATAACGCAGGCCCCAAATTCACCTGTAGCAACTTTCCAGTGCCTACTGACACACAATCATGTAAATCATGCCTTCATCTCATTGCTTGCACTTGATTGTTTTGTACACGAGAAATTCCTTGTGGCAAATCAACATTGACAACAGTTTCCCCTAGCCAGAACATTTTCCCACTAAGTTCCACTATATGTCATCAAAGGTCAATTATGGCATGACGTTGATGTAGAAAGTTTAGTCCCAGGATCATGCTATAGCCCTGACTGAAATGAGACAGCACTTCCACATATTGTCTAAACCTGGTTACTTGGAATGAAAAATTCACTCTTACTCACTCTAATGTTCGTATATCACTATCCTCCACCACAGCAAATTGTAACATGGTGGATTCACCTCTTACACTCTCTTGAGGCCACTGACATGTGTGTCCCTGTGTCCAACAAAATTTTATATTTTGTGCCATCTATCACACCCATTGTGGCACATTCAACCTCTGCATTTGTTCTTACTGAATGTATTTTTACCAGGAACTTCTGTCAGAGTTCTGGGATTTCCTCTTAAGTTTAATGGACCATTTCTTCCCCCTGGACCATTTCTACCATCACTCTCGTATCACTGTCAATGACCTACACCTCCCGTACTACCATTCCCATTAAAATGTTGGCCATCTCTGTTATCTCCATGACTCCTTCTTTGCTGGTAGCACTGCCTCTTTATGTGTCCTATGGCTCCACAATTAAAACATTATACATCCGATTTCAATTCGATTTATTGCTTGTAACATGTAATATTAAATGCATGTGTGTTTTCAACTAAGAATAAAGTTTTTAAAATTATATTTTTTTTCATTGTAAATCATGATAAATTCAAGTTATAAGGGCATTTTTGGTTAATCCACTGCTTGACTCGCTTTTTAAAAGTATCCCGTGTCGATATCTTAACTTCATTTGGAAGCAAGTTATTAAAAACAGCTCCTTTGACATACGGGCTTTTTGCTATTAAAGTTAATCTTCTGTTACCCATATGAGAATCTTTTCTATGACTTCTTTCACAGTTGTGAGTATTCATGTTTCTTTTTGTGATCTTAGTGTCTTCTTTCACTACTATTATAGTTTCTAGTATATACATGCCATAAACTGTGAGAATATAGTGTCTAATGAATAGGGGTTTGCAAGAAGTTCCTGGTTTTACTTTTGCTATAATCCTCAAGGCTCACTTCTGCAGTATGAAACTCATATTAGTTTGGCATGTTGCACCCCACAGTACTATTCCATTAGACAAGAAAGGATATGCTAACCCATAATATACAGTCCTTAGGCTTTTAGAATTGAGATATGGTGATAATCTTCTTAATACATATAGAATGGGAGTTATATTTTTTTACAGACATAATCAGCTTGCTGCTTCCATGGAAGTTGATCATCTATGCATAAACACAAGAATTTACAATCTGTAGAGGTTTCTGGTAGATTTTCATCAATCACAGTATTTTGTCTGTTTGGACCACTTAGTTTAAAGTGAGTAATATTAGTTTGTTTTATGTTTACTTTTAGATTCTCTCTTTCAAAATGAACTCTTGCCTTTTCAATAAAGTTATGTATTTCTTCAACTAGGCTGGGCTCATTGTCTGCATAGCAGACACCAGATGTATCATCTGCATACATAGTGATCAGTTGCTTATGGTCAAGGGACCTTGGGAAATCATTTACATACTGGGTAGCATATGAATAAGAGTGGACCTAAAATAGAGCCCTGAAGAACACCAAAATTTATATTTCTTATACTAGACCTTCTCCTCTCCAGTATTTCTCCATTAGAGTACATAATCTCCATGCACTGTTGTCTAGCCTTTAAATATGTTTCTAGCAATTGCATGAGTTTTCCAGTGACACCACTCTTCGCAATTTTTGATAAGTGTGTGTCACAATGTACTCTATCAAGAGCCCTTGAGAGGTCCAGGAATACTCCTGCTGCTTGGGATTTTTCATTTATTTTTTCAAGTACATTTTGGACAAATTGTACTGCTGCTGACATGGTACTTCGACCTCTTCTGAAACCATGCTGGAAATCACTTAATACGTCAGCATTGTTGTAATGTTCCAAGATTTTTTTTAAATATTGTTTTCTCTATCAGTTTGCTGAAAGTTGAGATTAGGGCAATGGGTCTATAGTTCTGTACATGCTTTATTTCCCCCTTTTTGTGTATTGATTTCGCTATTCTTTTATTTATTTATTTGGTCCTGTTGATTACATATTATACAGTCAGTGTACAAGTAATATAGGACAGACAGTTTCAACTTGTCAGGGAATATACCATCTTCGAGAACACAGTTTATTAGGTGACCTAGTGGTTTCATTAGTTCGTGTTTATATTTCTTCAATAGATACGGAAAAATTTCATCAAATCCTGCTGATTTTTTGTTTCTGAGGTTATCAGTATGCTGCAGAATGTCATATGTGCTTACTGCGGGTAGTGTACTGCAGTTCTGTTTGTTACAGGACTCAAATGAGTGCTGTATATCCTGTTTCATAGATACATCATTTTAAACAGTATCTATGCAGGAATTATTAAAAATATTGCTGACTAGAAGAGGACCAGAGATATCTTTGTTATTCACAGATAATTGTACATTATTAATTTTAGTTTCTGTTTCATTGTTTCTGAAACAGCAAATCTTTGAAACATTATCTGAAACTCATATCTGTTGGATGATTCTTTCTGATTGTAGTCTCCTGACTTGTTTGTGGTACTTGTATTTGTACTGCTTGTGGAGTTCTTTATGTAACTCTGAGTTATACATGTTTTCCATTTTTCTTTCAGATCTTTTGTTTTAAAATCTAATGGTACAGGTTTTTATTTTAAAGGTTGATTTTTCTGGATACTCGCTTTTTTAATGGCATGGTTCTATTTAAGTGTTCAGTCATAATTTCTGTGAACATGTTCCATTTACTGTTGACCCCAATGGGTGTCACAATTGATTCCCATGATTCCTGGCTTAAACTGTGTCTTAGTGTAGCAATGTTGTTTGCAGATAATATTCACCTGTGCCTGTACATTTTTCTTGGTTTGAATTTGGTATTACATTTTAGCACTAGTGTTTGGCCTAAATGATCTGAGAGGTGACTATATATTATGTAAGTTGAGATTATGTGGTCATAATTTGTGATAACATGACCCATTGAACTACTGTGTGTGTTAGCTATTCTGGTGGGTACTAGTCCAAAAAGATCTTTAGCCCCATAAGACAGGATAAAATCTGTAAAACGTTTGCTTTCCTGACCATCATGTTCAGATCTCCCAGTATGAATAGATTTACACTTCTACAGCCTGACATTAATTTACTTAAAACTCCATCAAGTGATTTCAGAAAAGCATCAAAGTTTCCACAGAGGGATCTATATACACCTATGACACAGAAAGGAGCAGTGCAAAATGTGATTTTAAGAATTTCAATTTCAAAATCTTCATCAACACGGAAATTGTTCCCCCATAGCACTTTTTCTGTGGTGGTTAAGAACTTACATTTTCTTGATTATCTGGCAACACCACCACCTTTATTGTGTCTTCTGCAGTAGAATGTAGCCAGGTTGTAGCCTTCTAATTTGCAATATTGAATGTTGTTCACTATTTTCTGGTGTTCTGTAACTATTACTACATGTGAAGATAGTCCTGTGATAAATGATTTACAAGCATCTCTTTTGTTTCCTAAACCCTGTACATTATAATGAAAAAATTTCTTCATATTTACAGTGCTAACCTAATCCCTTCATGGAGGTCTTTAGGTGACCCTGTGTACATCTCGGTGGCAAACCTCTCAGAAAAGCATTAAGTGTGTCTTGCTTGGCCTCCTGCAGCACCACTTTGTTCACCTCCTAATTCTGCGACAATTCACAGGTGTGAACATTCAAAACCCTAATCCCAGCTAATCCCAGTGATGAATTCAGGGGGTAGCCCGGGGGAGAAAAGTCCCCCCCCCCCCCCCCCCGGAAATTGGAAATTCCCAACCCCACCCCCCCACCCCCCCCAAGAAATTCATATCTATAGTTGTGGTGAAACATAAAAATTATCACCTGGTCTGTTAACTTGTACCATTGTGACAAAATTTAAACTACGCCAGCTGCTGTTGCTAACGAAGTTTGGAGTCAACTATGGAGAAGTTGTGATGACATGCAGTTTTTACAAGCAAAATGAATGTGTAACACAATAGGTGACGGCTGGATCCCTATAGTTTGGTTTCGTTACTGATCGGTTTGGTTTGGAACACTTAGCGTCAATTGTTCTGTTTTTATTATTATTATTATTATTCTTTATTTTCTCAGACATTATGTCTGGTCAAAAATGGAAAGTGATGCGGACCTTGATCAAGCATGACTTCCTTTTAACTGTACGGTATATGTTACATTGCATTTAGGAACTTTCCGGTAATTGAACATGTATCAATAATTACAGATTTCTGTAGTTGTATATATAAGTTTGGATGTAGCTGTATTGCGTTGATGTACTGGTGGATATTGTGTGGTATGACTCCTGTAGTTGATAGTATAATTGGTATAATGTCAACTTTATCCTGATGCCACATATCCTTGACTTCCTCAGCCAGTTGGATGTATTTTTCAATTTTTTCTCCTGTTTTCTTTTGTATATTTGTTGTATTGTGTATGGATATTTCAATTAGTTGTGTTAGCTTCTTCTTTTTATTGGTGAGTATGATGTCAGGTTTGTTATGTGCTGTTGTTTTATCTGTTATAATGGTTCTGTTCCAGTATAATTTGTATTCATCATTCTCCAGTACATTTTGTGGTGCATACTTGTATGTGGGAACATGTTGTTTTATAAGTTCATGTTGTAAGGCAAGCTGTTGATGTATTATTTTTGCTACATTGTCATGTCTTCTGGGGTATTCTGTATTTGCTAGTATTGTACATCTGCTTGTGATGTGATCAACTGTTTCTATTTGTTGTTTGCAAAGTCTGCATTTATCTGTTGTGGTATTGGGATCTTTAATAATATGCTTGCTGTAATATCTGGTGTTTATTGTTTGATCCTGTATTGCAATCATGAATCCTTCTGTCTCACTGTATATATTGCCTTTTCTTAGCCATGTGTTGGATGCGTCTTGATCGATGTGTGGCTGTGTTAGATGATACGAGTGCTTGCCATGTAGTGTTTTCTTTTTCCAATTTACTTTCTTCGTATCTGTTCATGTTATGTGATCTAAAGGGTTGTAGAAGTGGTTATGAAATTGCAGTGGTGTAGCTGATGTATTTATGTGAGTGATTGCTTTGTGTATTTTGCTAGTTTCTGCTCATTCTAGAAAGAATTTTCTTAAATTGTCTACCTGTCCATAATGTAGGTTATTTATGTCGATAAATCCCCTTCCTCCTTCCTTTCTGCTTAATGTGAATCTTTCTGTTGCTGAATGTATGTGATGTATTCTATATTTGTGGCATTGTGATCGTGTAAGTGTATTGAGTGCTTCTAGATCTGTGTTACTCCATTTCACTACTCCAAATGAGTAGGTCAATAATGGTATAGCATAAGTATTTATAGCTTTTGTCTTGTTTCTTGCTGTCAATTCTGTTTTTAGTATTTTTGTTAGTCTTCATCTATATTTTTCTTTTAGTTCTTCTTTAATATTTGTATTATCTATTCCTATTTTTTGTCTGTATCCTAAATATTTATAGGCATCTGTTTGTTCCATCGCTTCTATGCAGTCGCTGTCGTTATCCAATATCTAATCTTCTTGTTTAGTGTGTTTTCCCTTGACTATGCTATTTTTCTTACATTTGTCTGTTCCAAAAGCCATATTTATATCATTGCTGAATACTTCTGTTATCTTTAGTAATTGGTTGAGTTGTTGATTTGTTGCTGCCAGTAGTTTTAGATCATCCATGTATAGCAGATGTGTGATTTTGTGTGGGTATGTTCCAGTAATATTGTATCCATAATTTGTATTATTTAGCATGTTGGATAGTGGGTTCAGAGCAAGGCAGAACCAGAAAGGACTTAATGAGTCTCCTTGGTATATTCCACGCTTAATCTGTATTGGCTGTGATGTGATATTATTTGAATTTGTTTGGATATTAAGTGTGGTTTTCCAATTTTTCATTACTATGTTTAGGAACTGTATCAATTTAGGATCTACTTTGTATATTTCCAATATTTGTAGTAACCATGAGTGGGGTACACTATCAAAAGCTTTTTGGTAATCAATGTATGCATAGTGTAGCGACCTTTGTTTAGTTTTAGCTTGATATGTCACCTCTGCATCTATTATCAGTTGCTCTTTACATCCTCGTGCTCCTTTGCAACAGCCTTTTTGTTCTTCATTTATAATTTTGTTCTGTGTTGTATGTGTCATTAATTTCTGTGTAATGACTGAAGTTAATATTTTGTATATTGTTGGTACGCATGTTATGGGGCGATATTTAGCTGGGTTTGTTGTGTCTGCTTGATCTTTAGGTTTCAGATAAGTTATTCCATGTGGAACTGTATCAGGGAATGTGTATGGGTCTGCAATGTAACTGTTAAATAATTTAGTTAGATGTGAATGTGTTGAGGTGGAACTTCTTTAGCCAGAAATTTGCTATTTTATCTTTTCCAGGGGCTTTCCAATTGTGAGTAGAATTAATTGCTCGGGTGACTTCATGTTGCAAAATTATCACTTCAGGCATTTGTGGTATCATCTTGCATGTGTCTATTTCTGCTAGTATCCACCGTGCATGCCTGTTATATTGTACCAGGTTTGGCCATATGTTGCTCCAGAAGTGTTCCATGTCTGTTATGTTTGGTGGATTGTCTATTTTAATGTGTGTGTTATCTATTGTCTGGTAAAATTTCTTTTGGTTTGTGTTGAATGTTTGGTTTTGTTTCCTTCTATTTTCACTTTTTTTTTGTCATTTGCCCAATGCTTGTAATTTCTGCTTCTTTTCATCTAATTGCTCTATCGCTTCTTGTTGTGAGGTTTTACCTAACCTTTTTCGTTTTTTTTCTGACATTTCATTCCTTATAAATTGTGTTAGCTGTCCGATGTCTTTTCTCAGTTTTTCTATTCTGATCTGTAGCCTGTGTTGCCATGCTGGTTTTGTGGGTTTCTTCTGTGTGTTGGTTGGTTCTGATCTCTGCCTAGTGTGTATATTTAGTGTAGTGAGTGCTCCTATATAAACCAGTAGTTGTAACTCTTCCATAGTTGTATTTTCACTTATTTTGTTGTGTATGATTGTGTTGATAGTTGTTATTGTTGTTTCGACTTGTAAGTTATTTGGTGGTCTATGCAAGAACGGTCTAATGCCTGTATTTGTGTCTTTGTATTCTATATATGTTAGCTGAAATTTTTCTTCTATATCTAACATGTGTGTCACTTCGTGTTTTATTTGTGCTTGTTCTGGTGACTGTCTTAAGATGTCATTTTCCTCTGATTGTTTAATTGATGCGTGGTGTTCTTTGTTTGTTTGCTATGGGATGTTTGAGACCATTACTGTATTTTCTTCTTCTTCTGATTGCACATTATTTTGTTCCAGTATTTGTTGTACTTGTTGTTTGAGGTTTTCTAATTCTGACTGGGGTATCCTGTTATTTTTTATTATTACACGGATCTGATCAGCTAGTCGTTGTTCTCTTAAAAATTTTAATTCTGGGTATCTGGTAATAAATGTTGTGTATACTTGTGATCTGTATCCAGTTGTGTTGGTTCCTAAGTTTGTTGCTTGGTAATAACAGAACATGAGGTGTCGGTTAACTTCATCTGACCATCTCATCCTCTGTCTTTGTTTTCCTTCTAGAGTGGTTGCAGGAAGCATATCCTGCAAAACATCTCTATTTGGATTTAAATCATTTTCCATGTGGCTAGCAGTGTCGTTACCATTGTGGACGGGCATAGGGTTCAAGCGTCGTCCCTGACCATGACAGCACTTGTCCGAGGCTTCATTAGTTCTGCCCTGAACCAACTAATCACACTAAAAGGGGGGTTAGCACTATTAGTGGTTTGTTCTTTTCGTCACCTTTTACGACTGGCAGAACATACCGGAGGCCTATTCTTCTTATTATTATTGCCAACACCAACAAATTAGCAGTTGCTGTATAATAAGTGTGCGATAAAGCTAAGCGTTGCAAGGTGTGTTGGCAACGCCGATTGCGGAATAAGTCAGCCTTTCCTCTCTCATGTCTTCCCTCACCACACCTGCAATCAGCCTAAAGTGTAAGCTAATCCCTTAGCTAGGCAGCCCACCCTCACTGTGAACTTTATTCTTATCTACCACTCGTATCTATACTTTATTTGCCCTTAGATTAAACCTGATCTCGCAAAACACATCCCCGGGTATTGATACGGAATTGGAAGTAGCATCTGACATTATAATAGATTGTTTCAGTTTTTTTATTGCATTACTGGGAATATTTCCAAGATTTAATAGCTATATAAATTTTTCCTAATCAATGAGTCCAAAGCTCAAACCAAATATTTGTGTACACTTGACAATGATTTTCGCAGCATCAGTGGGGATACACAATTTTTGCCTAGAGAAGTGGTACATTCCACCATGAGTGAGACATTTGGCAATGCTGCTCTACGAGTATAATCTAAGCTTTCATTGTTGTACAAAAACTCAATGCATTGTTGAAACTGTTGTAAGGTTGTAACAGTCAGTTGACAGGTTACTACGGAAATGTGATGTGGTCATGTAGTGTACTATATGCAGTCTTCATCAGTTTATAACATAAAAAGAAGTGTTAGTGCTGAAATACAATGTTGAAGCAACAAACTTTAATTTTTTTTCTTTTCTAATAAAAGACAGTGTATTGCAAAAGACAAAGACGAGTGTGAGGCTACTGAAAGAAGTGCTAGTGATTGTGACGATGAATTGCATAGGTCTACCAAGTCTTCAGTTTCCCTTCCACAGTTTTTAAACAATAAATGTTCTATTTCTGGCCCATCCGTAAATTGCAGTTCTAAACAAAGTATTGAACGCGAGATTAAGTATCAGCAAAAATGGGAGTGTAAGTACAATTGGTTGTACTTTGGCCATGAGCAGGGTGGGGCTTTCTGCAAATCATGTGAAATGCATTTAAAAAACGATATCGAAGCTCTACAGAAAACATTTCTGAACTTTTCACTAAATTTAGAAAAGCTACCGGAAGCACGGGAAAACTTGAAAAGCACGCCAACTCAGAAAAACATGCAAGAGCCGTTGCACTTGAAAATTGTAGATTACAGGGATTAAACGCTCCAATTCATACACACATATTTAAACAAAATGAAAATGAAAAAGCTTTAAACCGTCAAGCATTGTCATCATTAATTCGAAGTCTGTATTTCCTTAGTGTCTGCCCCCGGTAGCTGAGTGGTCAGCGTGACAGAATGTCAATCCTAAGGGCCTGGGTTTGATTCCCGGCTGGGTCAGAGATTTTCTCCGCTGAGGGACTGGGTGTTGTGTTGTCCTTATCATCATCATTTCATCCCAATCGACGCACAAGTCGCCGATGTGGCGTCAAATCAAAAGACTTGCACCCGGCAAATGGTCTACCTGACAGGAGGCCCTAGTCACACGACATTTATTTTATTTATTTCCTTAGTAAGGAAGAAATACCCCACACAACAAAATATGAACCTCTAATTCGTAAGGTAGTACTGAAAAGCGACATTACCCTTGAAAAGTGGTTAAAATTTCAGAACAAAAGATCCACATATCTTAGTAAGTATATTGCATCAGAATTGTTGACTTGTTTGGGAAAGTCTTTAGACTTTCAAGATGAAACACTTCTACATGACAAATATTTTTCATTAATAGCAGACGAATCTACAAATGTTTCCAACCAAACTGAACTGTCTTTAGTAGTTCGATATGTTGCTCCGTCTCCATCGTTTGAAGTGAAGGAAAGGTTTTTGTGTCTCATTGAGTTGAAAAGCACTTCAGCTGATCCATATATACAGCAGTTGATACTGAACTAAATAAAAGAAAACTTTCTTACGACAGATTATTATCTTGTTCTTTCGACGGTGCTGCGAATTTTAGTGGTTCTATCTCAGGAGTCCACGCTCGGTTGTCGGAGAGGAAGGGCCATAAGCTACCATACATTCACTGTAGAGCACATGTTTTGTCAATTGCTTCCACCAACTCTAGGAATAAACACCCCATTATAAAATCACATTACATGTTGTTAAAGACATTTATAAACTTTTTCATGGTTCTTCCATACGAGAAAATGTTTTGCATGAAATTCAGTGTGCTTTAGAGCAACCTGTTTTAAAAATACCCAAAGCTGTTGACATCTGATGGTTAAGTACCTATCGCACAGTTCATGCTATTTTCCTAACCTACAAGTCCATTATAATGGCATGTGAAGGTATACACAAGGACGGTGCGGATTTAACAAGTTCAGCTGGATGAATCTTGTTAGAAATGATGAATTCCAATTTCATTGTAGGATTAGTGATTTTACGATTTTAAACATGGCTGCAGCAGCAACTGTTAAAATTCTTCACAATAAAAGGATGACAGCCAAAAACAGTTGCAGGATAAAATTTTTTATTAAAACTGTTTTTGGCTGTCATCCTTTTAGTGATTTTAGACGATACGTTAAATGCAGTCTCAAACTTATGTAAAGTTTTGCAGAGACAAGCACTTAACATTTTGCAAATCCCTCTACTTGTTTCTGGAAGTCTGGAACATTTAAGACACATCGACTGTGTTGGTGACTGCGATGGACATAGTGCAGAAAATGAAACTCTTAATAAAATTAAAAAACTGCAGGAGGACACAACATAAGTTAAAAGTGTGCTATTCACGAATGAAGAGGAGTACATTCAAGCTACGAAAAGCACAAGGAAATTTGTTAAAAGTATGATTGATGAAACTGAGCAACAGTTTGTTGAGAAGGCAATAAAAGTGATAGAACTAAGTGCATATTTTGAAAGTTTTAAAAAATTTCTAGTGTTTAGTGATAATGATTGTAAAGAACTGTGCTTGATTTTGGGACTTACAAATGTCGACACTGTTATTGCAGACTTGCATTCGTTTAGGTACGTTGTTAGTAATAAATTAGACGATACGTCTTCTGATGTTGCTTCATTCATTCTGAGAGTCGACATTGGCTACGAAGCACTACGGACACTCGCTGAATCTGTACTGTGCATTTCCATTTCGACTTGCAGATTGGAAAGGTCATTTAGTACAATGAACAGAGCGATGACAAAATTAAGGAATAGGATGGGTCAGGAAATGCTCCAAGCTTGTGTGAAGATTTCAACTGAAGGGGACGAGGACCCAACAGAAAGTTTTATTGATGACGTCATCAAGAGATATGCTGTAAAAAAGCCTCGACATATTAGTTTGATGTAAATGTCAGTTTTTTTTTGCATGCAATAAAATTATTTTATAATTTAATATAATTAACTTAGGCTTAGCCTAACAGCTTAGTACTTAACCTATATATTATTTAATTATATATTAGCTATTCATGAAAAATTTTAAATATTAATAGCACTGCTACATCTTTAGAATGCTATCACTTAAATTTTAAGCCTATAACTTTGGCCTCCCTCCCCTTCCCCGTCAAGCTAAATATCCCCCCTGGCTGTATTCATCACTGCCTAATCCTATTCCCAAAGTCCTCCACTACCTCATTATGCTTCCTAGACACCACAACCCACCAATCACGGGGTGGGTTGATTGGGGGGCGGGGGAGGGGGAGGGGGACATGCAGTTTATGCTCCCTGTACCATTGTTCCAACCCTTGCCATAGCTGATCAAAAGTCTCTGCATTGTGAAATGCTTCTGTGTACCTTATGAACAACTTCAATTACTTTATCAAATGCAACCATGCAATCTGCAATAACTGTTTATTTGACCAATCCACTATGCTAGCCAATGACTGGAGATCTTCTACAAACACTAACACATACTCAGACACACTACCAGAGAAAGGAGCAACCAGGTTAGCAATAGCCAGATCTCCTAGTGTCTGAGACCTCATCAATCCGTCTGTGTCTACTCCCCCAGATTCACGGATCTCAAGGATGGCGTGGCCACAGCAGCCGCCAGAGGGTATCATCACGACACCACGGGACGACCCCATGGAGATGGAGCCTCCATCTCGTCTGCCTCCTCTCATCATACCGATGGAGCTGGACCCACCCACACCGCAGCAGCCGACACCTTCCTCATCTGGTTATTGGCCTGCACAGGTGGACATGAACGCTTGTGGTCATTTTCCGGGTGATATTTCCACCAGAGCGAAGGCAGGATGGCGGGGTAGGACCAGAAACTTGATGCCCCCTGTAGCCACAGCTTCGGCTCCAGCGCAGTGTCCACCCTCCACCTCCCCCCCCCCCTCCCTCCCTCCATTGTCGTGCTCCCTACATGATGACAACTCATTGCTTTGGGAGGGAGGAATTCCGGCATGTCAGCCTGGAATGTAGCAGCAGAAAAGGCTGTGAGACAACGTCAGCCAATAGTATGCTGACTAAGACCGCATCACAACAGGAGCCGCCCCTATATGAAGGTAATATAAGCGCTGCTCCACATTAGGAGAGCTGCACTAGAAGACGAGCCGTGATCCAAACAATTTAGCTGTGACTTGTGATCTATATTAATTGCTTGCATGGAAATTGTATGTATTGATGGACATTGATTATTTGCATGTCGCCAATTGCTTGCGACACCTCTTTGTAAAAAGGCAAAGTTAAGTGTTGTCAGTTTTGTTTACTGTAATAAATTTGATTACTATGACTTACCTGAACTTTTGTCTAGCTTTCCGAGAGAACAGCTTCATATGCACCCTATATTAGATGAGTTGGCCAGACGTGACAGATGTGCAGTGGCTTCTGTCCACAGCTGCCAAAGCAGCACCCAGTGTTGCTGAGACTGACGGCCTTTGGAGACCATGGCCATTGACATCAGTAGAGCTACTTGTTGTGCTGCAGTGGAATTCTGCTCAGGGAATGTCGCCTTGGTTCTGCACACAGCCCCGGTTGTGGCATGTAGAGTATGCTGTGCATTGGATCAACCTGCTGCCCTCAGATAGGAACCTGATGACAGCTGGCACTGTGGCACCAAGTCCAACTAGAAACTCGGCATCAGTGGTGGTAGGCACGAGCAATGGGGCAGTTCCACCAAGCCACATGAAGGACTAGCAGCTATCAAAGGTGAAGCCTAGTCTTGAACCCGTTGGCTGCTGCTAGTGGTGCCCCATCATCTCGCTGTCTGGCATAACTCTGGCACTGTGGCAGTTCTGCTGGCTTCTGGTGTTTTGGAGAGGCACAGTAGTGCTACTCCTGGCATCATGGTATGAAGAGCCATTGAGTATGATGTCAGGTCATGGCTGATAGTGACTGAGAGAACTCTGATGACTCAGTGGTATTTCATTGACATCCTACATCCTCATGTGCTGCTGCTCATGTGGCAGTATTGTGGTACCATTTTTCAACAGGATAATGCTCATCCAAACAGGGCACTTGCCTCTATGGACAGTATGCATAATGCTGAAGCAGTCCCTTGGCCAGTGAGATCCCCTGCTCTGTGTCCAATAGAAAATGTGTGGGGTCAGGCTATCAAGGACCAGTTACAACAGTTGTGGCCAGCTTGCATCAGGATGGGCCGTAATGGCTTTATGTCATCCTTTGCGAGAAAACGAAAAATGCATACAGGTGAGAGGAAGTACATCATCATATTAATAAACACTGACAGCAGCAGTTTTTAAGCCAAATGTCTTCCTGTACTCATTTAATGATAACACTAACTTTTGTCATAACTACTATACATAGATACAGTTAACTCTCTTACATTTATACACTCCTGGAAATGGAAAAAAGAACACATTGACACCGGTGTGTCAGACCCACCATGCTTGCTCCAGACACTGCGAGAGGGCTGTACAAGCAATGATCACACGCACGGCACAGCAGACACACCAGGAACCGCGGTGTTGGCCGTCGAATGGCGCTAGCTGCGCTGCATTTGTGCACCGCCGCCGTCAGTGTCAGCCAGTTTGCCGTGGCATACGGAGCTCCATCGCAGTCTTTAACACTGGTAGCATGCCGCGACAGCGTGGACGTGAACCGCATGTGCAGTTGACAGACTTTGAGCGAGGGCGTATAGTGGGCATGCGGGAGGCCGGGTGGACGTACCGCCGAATTGCTCAACACGTGGGGCGTGAGGTCTCCACAGTACATTGATGTTGTCGCCAGTGGTCGGCAGAAGGTGCACGTGCCTGTCGACCTGGGACCGGACCGCAGCGACGCACGGATGCACGCCAAGACCGTAGGATCCTACGCAGTGCCGTAGGGGACCGCACCGTCACTTCCCAGCAAATTAGGGACACTGTTGCTCCTGGGGTATCGGCGAGGACCATTCGCAACCATCTCCATGAAGCTGGGCTACGGTCCCGCACACCGTTAGGCCGTCTTCCACTCATGCCCCAACATCGTGCAGCCCGCCTCCAGTGGTGTCGCGACAGGCGTGAATGGAGGGACAAATGGAGACGTGTCGTCTTCAGCGATGAGAGTCGCTTCTGCCTTGGTGCCAATGATGGTCGTATGCGTGTTTGGCGCCGTGCAGGTGAGTGCCACAATCAGGACTGCATACGACCGAGGCACACAGGGCCAACACCCGGCATCATGGTGTGGGGAGCGATCTCCTACACTGGCCGTACACCACTGGTGATCGTCGAGGGGACACTGAATAGTGCACGGTACATCCAAACTGTCATCGAACCCATTGTTCTACCATTCCTAGACCGGCAAGGGAACTTGCTGTTCCAACAGGACAATGCACGTCCGCATGTATCCCGTGCCACCCAACGTGCCCTAGAAGGTGTAAGTCAACTACCCTGGCCAGCAAGATCTCCGGATCTGTCCCCCATTGAGCATGTTTGGGACTGGATGAAGCGTCGTCTCACGTGGTCTGCACGTCCAGCACGAACGCTGGTCCAACTGAGGCGCCAGGTGGAAATGGCATGGCAAGCCGTTCCACAGGACTACATCCAGCATCTCTACAATCGTCTCCATGGGAGAATAGCAGCCTGCATTGCTGCGAAAGGTGGATATACACTGTACTAGTGCCGACATTGTGCATGCTCTGTTGCCTGTGTCTATGTGCCTGTGGTTCTGTCAGTGTGATCATGTGATGTATCTGACCCCAGGAATGTGTCAATAAAGTTTCCCCTTCCTGGGACAATGAATTCACGGTGTTCTTATTTCAATTTCCAGGAGTGTATGACTCCTGAGAGATGTGCAAGTGCATATGTCTACTGACTGCTGAGAATTTGTGGCGTTTTGTATCTGCAACTGCCAGACAGTGCCAAACTGTTTATATTAATGAGGTGTTTTACCAGCTATGCTCACACTGTCCAAGGCAATTCCAAGTTGTACTTATTTTAACTCTTTGGTATCAGTGGTTTCTACCTGAACCTCATTATTATTATTATTATTATTATTATTCTGAAGTACCAGTGCCTTTAGCAAGAAACCACCAATGCTGACACATGACAAAAATAATTACTGGTACACTGAGGTACTTCTATGAATTTAGTGCATTGTAGCAGTCACTTACAGTACTCAAAGCAACAGCATTGGTTAAAGCAGTTATTAAAACAGATCAGAAAGCAAATGCAGAGGGAGAGAATTTTATGATAATAGTTATTAAACAATGGAGTATTAGCAAAGTCCCAGAGCTCATTTGTCTTAGAAAGCAGTAACCCCTACATTATACTAGGAGCAAAATTCATTGAAACCTGAAGTAGAAAGTACAAATACAAAGGACGTTCAAAAAGTTTTGCACAGTGATCTCTAATTTTTTTTATTTTTTGCAGGAGGAGAATTAAATGTTTTGTGAACATGCTTGGAACATTTAACTACACATTGAGCCTACTCAATGTAGCCTCCATCAGCTGTGATGCATCTGGCCCAATGTCCTTTCCATGATGTAAATGCACTTTGGTAAAATTCTGGGGATTGACTTTTACACCATTGCTTGACGCAGGAACTAAGGTCTTTCTCACTATAAAATGTTTTACCGTGCATGTGGGCCTTCAGACGATGAAAGAGGTAAAAATCAGATGGGGCCAAGTGCAGACTGTAGGGAGGATGAGGAGCCATTTGCCAACCCATTTTCCTGATTTTCTCCCGTGCCATAAAGGCTGTGTGGGGTTTGGCATTGTCACAGCGTAGTCCGATGAGCTGACCCTGAAGCTATGGTCTGTGGGTCTTGATGGCATGTTGCAGCTTGTCCAATGACATACATTAACAGTCCCGGTTAATTGTAGAGCCAGGTTCCAAAAACTCAATGACAATGACACCACACTGATCCCAGAAGAGGCCATCACCTTTTGGCCTGCTGTTCATGAAAGTCTTAGTGTCTTCTTCTGAGGCGAACCCGGACGATGCCACTCCATGGTTCAGCAAAAACAAACATGTTTCTCATGGGTAATGATGCCATCCAAACACTGTTTCCACTCTTCAGTAAAGGTCTTCATGAGACCATCGCACACATTCTTCCTCATAGTTTTCATTTCTCTTGTCAATAATCTAGGCACCCAAAGTGCACAGATTTTTCTGTACTCTAGTGACTGTACCAGTGATACCACACTACCCAATGACAAACGAGTCATTTCTGCAAGCTGTCATGTCGTCACACACCGGTCATTTTGGATGATTTGATCAATGGTTTCCTTATTCACATCACTCACTGCCCTCGATGGTCTACTGCATTGTGGATTGTCCAGTAGAGAGAAATCACCTTCTTTAAACCTCTGCAACCACTGCTGGATACTGCTGTGATCCACTGTGTCCTCCCTATAAACAGGTAGCAACTTCCTGCGAATCGATGTGGCAGAGTCATCACCGATCTTGAAGAGGAACTCCATCACCAACCATCATCCCAACCTGACATCTACTTCACAGTCCATTATGGCTCACCTGTAAATAAAAGAAAATACTTTTATATGCCAACTTATAGCTAAATGTTCCAAGTATGTGCAAAAAACAAAAAATGGAGATGACTGTGCAAAACTTTTTGAACGCCCTTTGTATTTTCGACAACACATACAGCAATGACAAATTAGACTTTACAGGAGGAGAAATATTCATAGTGACAAGCAGAAACATTAGGTCCGGAGTGGTCAAAAATAAATCCAACTGCAAACTAACATGAACAAGATTAACCAGGGTCAGTTATTTCAGAGTAACAATAATGACCAGATTCAGACACATTGTTCATACAGTCATTCAAAGACAAGCTAAACTCAGTATCATGGAAATGCCGTGAGCACGCAGCAGCAGCAGCAGCAACAGGAGTAGTCGTAGTAATAGGTGATGAGTTTAATGAGCCCAGTATCAACTGGGAAGACTGCACACACAGTATTCATGGTAAGGATAAATAAAGAAAGGAAGGAAGGAATACTGGGTTTAATGTCCCATTGACATCAAGATCATTAGAGATGGAGTGTAACTTGGATTGTGTCAAGGATTGGGAAGCAAATTGGTCATGCCCTTTCAAAAGAACCATCCTAGCGTTTTCCTGGAGCAGTTTGCGGAAATCATGGAAAACCTGAATCTGGGTGGCTGGATGCAGGTTTGAACTGTCATCCTCCCAAATGCCAGTTTAGTGTGCTAGCCGCTGCACTACCTCACTCAGCAGTAAGGACAAAAAGAAATGCTAAAATACTGAATTCATTGTCTCTGATAAGTGTCTTGACCAACTTGTGCAGCAACCAACACACGTAAGAAATATTTCAGCTGTCCTGGCTACTAACAGGCCCAATATTTTTGAGTGTCACTTGTGAAAGAAGGATTAGCCACCATGGTGCTATTACTGATATCATGGTCACCAAAGGCAAAATGTCATCAGGAAATTGTTTCTGTTTGGTCAAACAGAAAATCACTAACAAATTACTTACAGGACTAATTGAGAACATTTGAGTAGCCCAGATGCGAAAGCTGCTAACTGAGTGATAAACAAAACTGAGTTAATCATGAAAAACTCATCCCATCCAAACTATGAAAGTTAAAGATCTCATTACTTTTGAAAAATAAGTAAAATAATAATTAATTACTTGAAATTAATGGCTGAAATCTGCAGTTATTTTTTATAAGTTAAAATCTCAAGAGAAATATTGACTTAGTGGTTTTCGCACTTGATTTATGCAGTTAGCTAGTTTTGCAAATGTACTGATCCAACTATGAAACAAACATTTTGTTGCAAAATCTGCTATTCAATGGTGTGTTAGGAATGACAGAAGGATGGTATTTAATTATTGCAAATTTAAACACAATACATTTTATTTCAAAGAGAAGTTGGGAAGCTCTACAAAATTGTCATATAAAAATATAAAAGTTACATTATTTTACATTGAAAAACTAACTTATTTAATGACAAAAATAGAACAAAATGAATGTTCAACATTAGGTTTTTTCAAAAAAATACATCATCATGCTTTCAATTCACAAGGTAGAAAATAAAATGAGCTTTAAATAGCATCTTAGTAAAACACTAAAAAAATTTTAAAAATGAAAAAATTGGACAAAGTTGCAACAAAAAATTCTAGAAAATGAAATTGACTGAATCAACCTCAACACTGTCCATCAACTCACAATTGCTTCTGGTTTCTTCCTCATCTTAAGGGTTGGCAGTGGCAGGAGCAACTCTAGGAGTGCCTTCCTGCTCATCAAACACCTCAGTGTAGAATTTGAGTTTGTCGCTGGTTGCCCAGTTTTCACCTAAGTGGAGCTCTAAAAGATTTTTAACGTCTCTGAGTTTGGCTCCTGAACATTCTACACCTGCTGTGATTGGTGTTGGGTCATTTCCTTTGCTGATATTTCTTCCCCTCTTCAGGATGCTCTTCCCCTCTCCAGCTTCAAAATTGTAGAAGGTCTTTTCACAAACTAGACAAATCTTCTTGTTTTTGCTTTCTGTGAACATGATTTTTTTGGCTTTCTTAGTCTGCAAATGTCAGTTACCAGTAACATTCACTGAGCTTTCTGTGTATTCTTTCCAGAACATGCATTTTGTCCTAGACATACTATCGTTGCGAATTTCTCAATGTGATGTGTGTATACAGACAGGATGTTATCAAAAACCCTATCAGGTGAGATGAATGAGTGGTCAACTATTGTGAACCACAGGTCTGTTTCTTCCAGATTGTTGCAAGCTTTGAGAAGAAACAAGTGACATACCATGCTAATCATCATCCGGGATTTTATTCTGATCCCATATCCATTGGAAAACAATCAAAGTTTTTTCCCTCCTTCAAAGTTTAAGTGAGTTAATCTGTGGTGAGCCATTGATACTCTTTCTTTTATTTTATCCTTTGGCATATTCATGTCCCAACCAAATGTATGAAAACACCATACTAGTATTCTGGGGCGCCTCTGAGGAGCCCTGGCAGACTCTAAAATTGTAAAGGTACATTTGACAGGAATAATAGGCCACTTGGTCTGGCATCTTTTGTGATACTACATTCTTTTGACAGTCGTAGTTGAGAGTTGTTTCACCCTCATTATTTTCCTTCAGCTTTGTGTATAACACGCCACCTCTCATTTTGTAGACTTTGTGCTAGATTTGTAGGTTCTCCACTTCAGCTCTTTCTTTTTCCGCTTCAATATGATTTTCCAGCAATGAGCATGTTGAGCAAGTATCAACATATGGAGCACCAAAGCCAGAATTGAAATCTCATCAAAAAATATTTGACAATGTTTTCAGGGTTCTCTTCATGTTACATGGGCCACATATTCATTATACTGAGTTCACTACTGAAATAGTTTCTTTGGGTGTTGGTTCATCGTGAGTAGTGACGTTCTAAGGAGATGAACTTCTTAGTGTTATTTTTCACTTTCTCTTTTCCCATTTCATACAACTTCGTTCTTCTGTCACCTCCTCTCTTCTCAGGGGGAAGCGTATCATGCTCTAAAGTTTTATGGCACAGCCTGGTAACACTATCTTTCCTAATTTTTAAAATTGACAAAAAAGCTGCTTTGCAAACAACAACATTTTTGATCTCCTCAGCCATCTTTTTTGGTAAAGAAAAATGGGTAGCAACAGTTTGTTTCCTTTTTTCATCCTCACCGGATCTTCTTTTAGGTGACGAGAAACAGGGGGAGGAAGGGGGGGAGCTACATCACGAGTCTTGAAAATTAGGTAGAGCTCTGTACATGAAGATAAAACAAAAGGGACAGTAAGCACAACAACCTAAGTTAAAAAATCATGTGGTATATATAAAAAAACTGTTATAAAACATCACTAGTAGAAAATTTCATTTTTTACTACCAACACCCTGTCCCCCATTGGTTGCTTAAATTCCTCCCCAATGAATAATGCACGCAAAACTGAAACTGGGAGCAATCTGGCAACAGTGTAACTCCTTGCTGCTCCTTGCGATATCTACTGCATTAAACACAAATTTTCTTTAGTTCTGCTATGCACTACACTCCTACTCAGTTTTGCAGAGATTGTCCATTAAATTCTTCATACTATGCCACTGTGTAGACCAGAGCATAGGTTGTACCACAAATTTGTTGAGGTTATGTCATAACAATCACAGCCAACACAGTTTTCATTGCATAACATTGCTTTGATAATACTTTTCATGTTCTTACCTTTCTGTTTAGGAAACATTTCTCTTCCACTGATCAGGATACCACTTCCTTTTTGGGGAGGGACTGTCACCCTTGGTCTCATTCTGGTCATTTACAACTACTACAACGGGTTCGACTTCTTGCAGAATTTCAATAACTCTCACTTAATTTGTACCATCTTCTGCATCTAAACCATCCACAAAATCATGCATTTTCTTCAAAACACTCATGCAAATACGTCAGCAAACACCCTTCTGATCAGCTGAACTGTGCTTACCGGCATATATTTGAACAATGCATTAGCAGCGAGAGCTTCATTGTTGCATACATGTTTGCTACAGTGTAATCAACCTAACCCTGAATAAGAAAAATATCTCTTCTGATCATAAAAAAACTGAAAGGTAGCTCTGAATGTCTAGATTGGTAAGTCTGGTGTCAGATGGCATGCTTTGCATCTGCACATGGCACAGCGACTGCCATGCCTTGCAAATGTTGGACATTCAGTGGGCTTTGCACCTGAAGACAATGTGTAGTTAGCAGCTTCTGCACCTGAAAAAGATTTTCTACAGCCATTCTCAGCAGTTTATAGTGGGTTTTGCACCCTGAAGCCTATTCCATCATGTAGGGACTGAAAAAATCTATATGGCAGTGTGCCCAGCTCAAAATCGACAAAAAATCCATTTAACAGCTTTTGCACCTGGGGTAGTTTAGAGCTGACAAATGTAGAATAACTGTCTAGTAGGATTTCCTTGCTGAACAATAGAATGTGCAACTACAGTGCAGTTATGTTTGAAATAATCCCTTGTAACATATTTAAAAAATGGGCTCTTTCAGTTGCATGGCCGTAGGCTGTGGTACTTCGTAACATTCAATCCTGTGATTGACCTTACTTTGAGATCACTGAGGCATGCCAGCCAGTAACTTTGAAGTATTTTTAAAATTACATAAGGTGTGTCATTCTCCAAACTCCATTTACAAATGGAACAGGAAAGGAGGGGTACGATAGTGGTATCAAAAATACCTTCCACTACATTCTAAAGGTGACTTGTGTAGTATAGATGTACATACAGAATTTGGTAACCAACGTGAGACAGTGGTAGACAACCAGCTTAAGAGCTTCCACTCCTCCACCTGCCCCCCCCCCCCCCCCACACACACACACACTGTTTGAAGTCAAATATTGAAGAATGCATTTGTGCCAATTTGTTGGTCCACCTCAGTGATTTGAACTCTTGAACTCCCTGCCCGTCAGCTCTTAGCGCACTGTGTTGGGGGTGCCACTTAATGCTGGCACTGGTGAGCTGCAGAATGCAGACCAGAGTGAGGGAGAGTGCTTGGCCTGCTTGCAGAGAGGGTAGTTCTGGCTGGTAGACAGGCACAGGGGCTGTGTTGATATGTAGTGGTCGTATGTGTGTTGTGAACTTTGATTTCAGATTCAAACAGAGACCTGCTGCTGTGGCTTGGACTATTCTCTGATGTTGGGTAGTTTTGATAGCTTATTGCTGAATTGTGTCTACTCTGTAGCGAGTATCCCATTACTACAAACTGTGATCAGCCTAGGTAGTTTTGATAGCTCATTGCAGAACTTGTGCCTGCTCTATTGTGGGTGATCCATTATTATAAGTGTGTTTGTCAAAGTCGTGTGGTTGCTGGTAGCTTGATATTACAGGTTGTCTTCAGGCAACATGGTTTTGGTTTGTGACACCAAACAGTGTGGAGTTTACTGGAAGCACTGGTCACTGGTATTTGGGTCATGTTTGTTGCTGCATGGTGCACATAAGATGTGAGATCATCGTATGTTGAGGTTGTAGGGCACACTTTTGATCACACCATTGGTTATTGGTAGATGTGCTTAGTTTGTTGGTTCAAGGCGTTTGAAGTTGATCATTGAAACTTTACATAGTTTTGTGTGTTGGTAGTGGGCGCTCCTGAGCAATGATGACAAGGTTGAGAAACTGAATTCTGCTTCTGCATGAGTGTTTCCTCATTAATCCATTATTACTTGTTAGGAGATATTTGTTTGCTGTGTGTGTAAAATGCTGGTGCAATCCATGAGTTATGATTTTGGGTTTGGTACCTCATTCTGTCTGTTGTATTTTTGAGTTTGCTCATATTGAATTATAGTGAGAAAGGGGTTGCCTTGCCATCCTTGTAACTGAAGGACACTATTCGGCCAGACAAAAGACAGTCAAATGATGGCAAGTGAAGTCGGTTACCGAAAGGACAGAGTACGTAAGTCTGCTCCTGTTATTATTTTAAATGGTTGGTTCATTGATGTTGCGAAAGATTGGCAGTTGATTCTGAGTGTGTCATGTAAGTATAAGTTGTCTGTGGGTGAAACTTGCTTAGTTGTATTGGCTGATAACTTGGGCTGTTATGGTACAGAATCAGAGTGGGTTTCCAGAGACACTGTCAGTGGTATTAATTGCGTGATCTTGTATTACTTGAATGGTTTTGAAAGCACATACTGTCCAGATGCCTAGAGGTTCTGTTGTTGCAATCTGTGCTGTGGTGACTTTGTGTTTCCGTATGAATGACTGAGGAAAGCAAGGCTTAGTTACCTCCGTTCACTTTAGGGCACAGAAGGGTTTTTCGGTACTCAACCATAACTGCACAAGTGGAACATTGCAGTTGAGTGCTGTTATTTGTATGTTCTGCTAATGCATGATAATGGTGTTCACTGCCTTGTCCAGCACGTCTCTTGGTGATTAGCAGTCAGTGATTAATTACGCTTGCTTCCCTGCATATAAGCAAGCTATCACTAAAAGTGCAGTTTAACTTGTGTTAACTGAGCTAGTACCTGACTAGTGATAGGGGGCTAAAATCTGCCAAGTATTAAGATCTAAACTAAGCTATTGCCAGTGCCAGTAGAAAAAAGGTTTGATCCTACTAGTTGAAAATTACTGAGTGAACTTAATGCCTTGCTTTAAGTGGTATTATAGTTACTGAGACTATGTAGCTGTAAGAGAGCTCTAGGTGGGCAGTAGTGTTTTTTTTATTTTTATCTGTCTTAAAAACCGCGCACGCGTGTGTGTGTGTGTGTGTGTGTGTGTGTGTGTGTGTGTGTGTGTGTGTGTGTGAGGGAGAGAGGGGGGGGGGGAGAGAGAGAGAGAGAGAGAGAGAGAGAGAGAGAGAGAGAGAGAGAGAGCCCTATAATATTAAGTATCTTGGAGTTCCAGAGTTTGCTTGAGACATTGTTTACTCATTCCATTTTTAAGTCTGGTTATGTTACAGTTGCATGGCTGTATTGCTTTAAAGAGGTAGATATGATGGCTAGATGCAAAATTGATTAGTTATTCTGGTTTCTGTTACAGATCAAGGGTCTGCCACCAGTTTCTTCACCCATGGGGATCCTCATAAAACGCACTGTTGCAGTCATCGACAGTGTTTGCTACAGCAGTGAGGAGCAATGGTGTGTCTTGTTTGGTCTCCTTAATCAGCACACCACTGTGCCTACACGCAAGGCTCGGAGTTCTGTGGAATTGGAGTTTCAAGAGCATAAATATAATGGAGCAAGATAAATAAAAAAAAATCTGAATCAACATGACTTATCCTTGATTAAAAACCCAGCACTCAACATCCCAATTTCTTTGGTATTAAGTGGTGGCACATATTTCAATTGCTGCTCTCAGGAATTGGATTGCAATTGCTTCCCTGGTCCACAACACGATACAGTGGATGGTATCATATCTGCCAGAGCTGACACCCTCTCCCTACTAAGAATGGGCAGTTCTGAGCTTCAGTATTATAAGAACTTTGCACTGTCTGCTCAGAGTTTAGCAGTTACAAGAATGGGTGTAGAGCAGTAAGCCTCCAACAGCTGTCAGTCCACCCCTGGGATCATTCTTGCCACTGACGTTGTAGCTCCACATAATTTGACTCTCTTATGTACAAGTGCCCGCCCTATGCCACAGGTCTCAGTTCTTTCAAATGATTTCCAAGTCCATTCATATCCTATTACAGTTGAACCATTTTTTGTCCAGGTTCTCCACATGCTTCTCTGTCAAATGTACAATCTACTTAGATCAGGAGAAAGTGCAGTTGGATTACTGGAACATGCTTTCAGTAATGTCTGAAATTCCATACCAGGGTAGCAACTATATGCAGTTATGTAACCCAACAGCCACAGCTGTTTTGTTTCCTTTGCTGTCCTTTTTCATTACTTCTCCCAGCATAGTGAAAGTACTGACGACATGGGTGAAGATAGTCTCTTTCAAGCAATTATAGACTGTTTTCATCAGTCTAAGAAGGAGTTTGGGGTTTAACATCCCACTGATACAAATATCATTAGAATTAGCTCCGATTGGTGAAGGAAACTGATTGTGCCCTTTTCAGAGGAACTATCCTAACATCTGCTTTAATCAGTTTAAGGAAACCAAGGAAAACCTGAATTTGGGTGGTCAGGCAGAGAAATGAACTGCTGCTCTCCCGACTGACTCCACTGTCTTAACCACTGAACACCTTACTTGGTACCAGTCTAAAGGTGAGCTGGAGATATTTGGGCTGGATTCTGCTACCTTTGTTGTTCTGTTACCCCGGCCTTGTTGTTTTAAATGATTTAGGATAAAAGAGACCACTCACTAAATAGCAAAAGTGTTGAGTCGTTGACAAACTCACACAAAAGAGAAAAAACTTGCAAAGTTTCAAATAAATTCTTTGACAAGCTTAGAGAAAGTGCTCACCCCAGCCCCGCCACATACACACATTTGTGCCCTTACATTGCTCTGGCTGGACACACAATGCGGATTGCATTAAAGAAGATGGACTGGGGTGGGGGTTGTGTTGGGCAGGGAGGGGAGGGGAGGGGACAGGAGGGGGAGGGTGGGGGAGTGGAGGAAGAGGGTTTGGCGATGGGTAGCTAGCGGCTCAGAGGGAGGCAGCAGGTTGGCTAGGAATGCAGGTGGAAGTGATGGCAAGTGTACAGGTTAGGCATGCGCTACAGGGGTATTGGAGCTGGTGAGGTGCAGCACACAAAGATTATGTGCGGTGGGAGGGGGTAATATGACAGAGCTGGGTGTGGCAACAATGGGTTAGCACAGAGTGAAGCCAGGAGGGTTACAGGAGAGAAAGGCTGTGGGAATGAAGGATGTGTTGCCAGGATGAGTCTCATCTGTGTAGATCAGAAAATCTGGTGCTGGAGAGAAATATCCAGTGGCTTGGGTTGTGGCGTAGCCATTGAACTCCAACATGTCATACTCAGCTGCATGTTGTACCACTTTGCTCTTGACCCCAGTTGGACAGTGGGCATTCTTTCTCATGAACAGCTGGTTTGCTGTCATACCACCATATAAAGCTGTGCAGTGATTGCAGCAGAGTGGTATACGAGATGGCTGCTTCTACAGGTGACTTCTGATGGTATAGGAAAAATCTGACAGGACTTTTCGACAATTCGTTTTCTTAAAGGTTGTGACAAATGTTAAAGACTGTAACTCTTTATAAGAACTGATGGCTCAGCATACGTAATATGGCTAACTATCCTCAGCTATTCACATTTTTTTATTTGTGGTAACACTGAAAATGGCTTCTCATGATGCTCAGGTGATTTACACATACACTAGTAATGTCAAACATTTATTTCACAATTCATATGCACCTAAACTACAGTCTTACACCTTTTACAGTATAGGGAAAAAGTAAGGAAGATTAGGGTTTATTGTCTTGTTGACAAAGTTATTAAAGATGAAGCACAAACTCTGATTGGGAAGCAAATCAGTCATGCCCTATGAAGAGAACTGTTCCTGTATTCACCTTAATCAAATTAGAAAAATCACAGAAAACCTAGGTCTGGATTGCCAGACTGGGATTTGAATTGCTTATCAGAATATGAGAGAGTCCTGCACTATGCAACCTCACTAAGTATTTGCATCGCAGGATAGTGTGGTCAAACCTAAAACTTAAGGCATTGCACTGAGGCTTTAACATGTTGATTGCTGCACACATAATGATGGATGTTTCACTGTCAGGCACAGATCAGGTGTGCAGTTCTGTTGTGACTGCCACCAGCCGTCATGTTAATATGTTTACGCAAACTGAACTGAAGGTAAGAATGACAGGTTACATCCTCTGCAGTTCGTCATTGACTTTCACTGAATATATTTGATTTCAATTACCCCTTCATTTACTCATCAATTTTGCAATTGTACTTCCAAAAGTGCATTACGTCACCGTCAGTACAAAATCTTGCTAAAATTGAATATTTTGAAGAACTGATTTTACATCTGAAGGAAATCCATAGGATTACGTATACTTAATACAAATGGAATGTGGGAGGTGTTCCCTAGCAACTGTTCAATAACACCACAAAAATTAAGAGTATCCTCAATTCCATTGTCACAGATTAGACATTGAGGTTTAAATTTCTATGTTCCTTGTAAACCAGGCCAACATTTCACTATCAAGCCTAACAGAATTTGCTGGCGTATGGCAACAGAATATAATGGAGGCCGGCTGACACACTGACATCTCCGTCCCCCACTCTGAACCCATACGTTTATGCAATCATTAATGGCTGGCACTGATTATTCTACTTCGAAAGTATGAGGTAAATAACTGAATAAAAAATCTCAACAAAGAAGAAACCAAGTATACTGCGCGCAAAATGCCATGGCTGCTAGATGCACAGACAGCTGGGGAAGTGTGGGGAGAGCAGCAGTTGTAGGCGGTCGCTCAGAGCACTGTAGGGGAAATATCGACTGCTGGAGGGGAAGTGCTGTTTTAACTGAAGCCTATGCTCACATTTTTTGTAAATATTAAGTGGTCCCCCTCCACGCTCACACTTGAATGGTGACCATTCAAAAAAATCTACTGTCACCTCTGCTTTCGTTAGTATCTAAAAAGAATTCCACTGAGAATGCAACGACTTATTTTTGCCTGCCTTGTTAACTGTTTGTAACTTTCAGAGAAACATCGTGAATAGCAAATTTTGAGTGAAACCTACACACTTCTCTGGTTGCCATGTCAATATTTGCTTGTTTTGCCAAAAGGCAGCGGAATTTACACTGTCTCACCTCACCTTGTGCAGACACAGTTATGACAGAATTCTGAAACAGTTGTTTATTAAATGAGGAACTAAGGAAAACTCAAGTCAGTAGCTTGTGAAATAGCACATTCTCTATATAAAAAAGGCTGTAATGTCTTCACATATGTTGTTCCAAAACCTATAGCATTTCTCGTTTCACCAGCTATCGATAGCCCTTAAAAATTACATTCTTTCACCAAAAAAATCAGTAGCTCTTGGAATAACACAGTAGATAATGAAGTTACTAGATAATAACGATATGGTAAAATACTCTCCTCTTTGCGTATTATCATTTGCCAAAATCTCATTTTGATATCAGAAACTGTTAACAAAATACGAGGAATGTTGTGGATATTTCACTCTGGCTTTATTGCTGGCACAGCACCATCACAAATGAGTGTGCTGCATCAAATCAGTTTTCTCAAGATTGGTGACATGTAGATACCTCTACCCATGTCCAAAAAAAATTTCTATTATACCCAAATTTCATATGCAATAACATATTATGCAATATGCACCAAATGCAAAATCATAGCGACCCCAATTTTTCATTGCACACTTTCTGAATTTTGCACAGTATTTTACTTTTGCGTAAATCACAATAACTAAGATCATTAACGAAATGATGGGCACATCATCAGTAACATGCCATGTAAAGCCATCAGCAAAGCAAAAATGAAATTTTTTTGCTGAATAGTTTCTGTAAAATCATTTGAAAAAGATTGCCGTGTGCGCACCTCGATTCTGTCATCACTGACTAGTCAAGAGGTGGAAAACACTTATCGGCCTCCTCTTCCAAGGAAACGAATGAACTAGCCCAGCGCTTTGGACGAAAACTGCATATTGTCCAACGTATCCTGTGAGAGGTGTACAGGGAATTATCAATAGAATACGAAAAGTTTGTCACATGTCCCCCCCCCCCCTTCCCCTCTAAAAATAAATATTAGGAATCACACTTATCACATAGTAAACAGCACCTCTTGACTGAAAGTAAGAATTCTAGGAGGGGTGAAACTTTCTTCATTGAAACACACAGCAGATTTTCAATAAAACATATGTTTATTAAACATTTTACTGCATAAAATATTGTAAACATTTAACAAATGTATGTACGTAAAAATGCATTTGACAAAGATGCAACAATGGATGGATTACTTTTCACAATGAAACACAGTTTCTTAATTGGACGGAATTGTGTAGAATACTTTAAGGTACATTCTAAGTAATCAATGTTTGACAATTTTTGTGATTAAAAAAATAAGAGTCAGTCTTCATGAAAGACCAACATTAACTACTAAAAAAAGTACAAATATAACATTCAACTACAAAATAACATTACAGTAAAAAAAGTTTTATAATACTTCTCACTAATATTTTATTGGACATATTAAGTATTAGAAACAATGATGCATGTATACGATTTTCCCCTTGCAAACAGTGGTGTGCAAAAAGGCAACCACAGTTTAGTAAAAGATAATTAATAAATTTAAATTACTCAGTGGGGAACAGAGAATGAATGTTTCAACACAGGCTGAACATGCAAAATAATTCAACCCTCTAAAAACAGAACCTGTGGCATCTCTCCTTAATGCACAGTATTTACGAATTTGAAAGTATGACAGATACTTTTAGATTAAAATTTACTGTGTACATAATCAATACACATTAGCTCCTGTGTAGCATTTTATAATAATCTTACTCTATCTAAAAGTACTATTATGCTAGTCACTTATTGCTTTGTAATGTACATTCTCTGACACTTCACAGTAGGTGTGAAATATATCTTGTCTATGTTTACAAACTCTGTGAGATTAGAAATACCTTCAGATACTGATGATAACAGGATACATGGCGGCATTAATCTTATTTGTAAAATGATCGCTGTTTTGTGTGTGTGTGTGTGTGTGTGTGTGTGTGTGTGTGTGTGTGTTTTGGAAGACAGTGATGCAAGAATATTTTAATTACTGAAACAGGCAAAGGCAAATTTTACATCTGCATGATGACAAAACTGTACAACATATAGCAAGGCCTCTTTGCTGTAGAATAACTTTAAAAATAGCCAGTTTTTTCAGTGATAATTACATGTAAACTAGATAGTGGCTACAAGTGTAACAGAACACAAATTTTAAGAATGCATCTACATTATCTTTGAAAAACTACAGATGGGTGTTAACCATACATTCATAATACCAATGCCCACAAATGGTAATTCTAAGTCTGATTGGTTGACAGGAACTAGTTTGTAGTATTTACTGATACCGTAGCACGGAGTAAATGTTCCAGAACACAGTGTTCCAATGTATTATTCATATGAATGCAATATAAATCACAATGGTTATATGATAAGATCCACAAATGAACTTTCCTCACAATGAAAACTAAAAATATACATAATGCTATGAACACTTTTATTTGAAGTGGAAGTACTGTTTCTATTCACGTGAAGTAACATAATAAAGCCAAAGCATGCTGGGGAATTTTACTGGATATTGTGCGCATAATGAGAGACCAGATCCGTGTGTTCATCTGAGGAAAAAAAGGAGGAAAAATATTTAACTTCATACTAGTAATGGCAACATAAGAAAATACAACAAATACTTTCCCATTAAAACTTACTTGCTGAGCACATACTCAACCAACATGCATTAGTTGTTGGGTTGTTTATACTAATCTTACAGTATCTAAAAATACTATGATGGTATGTTTCTTTTGTGAATAATGCCATCCAGATCACTTAATACATTTTGATTAAGAGAGGAAAGAGGTAGAGCTAACTACACGATTCCATCATTAAGTGAATTTTCAAAGATCTGGTAAAAGGAGTCACAGCTGGATCTTATATACCTTTATGGAACCTCCATTTGTGAACATTTAAGTGTTTAAGCCACCTCTTGTTTTCATTTGTGGGAAAAGAAACAAAAATGAATTATAATTAACAGAACACCACCACAAACTAGCAATTTCTGGCTTATCTTACTGTTATCTGCTGGAGCATGGTGCTTGGTTTTGATTGGAACTATGTAACAATGGATCTAGTTCAGAAACAATGAATATAGGATGCATTTGGCACAGTTAATGAGTAAAATGCATGTCACTTATTCAATTAAAGAAACCACAAACAAAAGAACTGCAAAAACAGAGATGGTGCATGTATTCTTAATTGGTATTACTGATGACAAACTGGTCATGACAATCTCATAAACAGTTATAGTTACTATTTTATAAGTAGACCGAAGGCAATACTGGTTGCCTGAATACTTCGGTTTAGAGAGACCAATCATTTCACTGAACGAATGAAAATACAAGCAGCACTGAACAGAAGGCAAAAAGCCACTACAGATCACTTTCTTATTAAAATAACAAAACAAAATTTATAAGAAAGCTACAGATAAAACAAACCCTTACATTATTAATGTCACAATAGATAATTAAGTTCCAAATCTCTTCCAAAACACCAGCAAAATAAAAAGCTCTTGCTTTATGAGTGCACCTGTTACTTTTTTTTCACAAAAGGTCATTAGCATTCATTCTTTGGTTACTCATAATACGGAAGTTTCATGTCATGTAAAAACCATCCTTCAAACTTTACACACTGTCTCTGTAAATACTGGAGTAAATATTCATTACAAAAATACAAAATATCAATATGAGATTCATAATTTTGTACATGAATTAAAGTTTCCTTCTCTTATAAACCTGAAACTTTACACACTCTTTTTGATATGTAACTCCCAGTTTTAAAAAAATTGTGGTCGTAACTATACCTAATCTATTCATAGATTTAGATGGTGCTTTTCTGATGATTGGAGCAACTGCTATAGTTCACGGGTACAGCAGTTCAATATTTGGGGACTGCATTTCCTTAAATATCTGGTACAGAGAATACACACAGGTCCAGCAGTATGCCTGAAAAGGAAAAACAAAGCTCCAGAAAAACCTCTAATCAAACATCTTAATGGAAAAAACAGCTGTTCTTTCGTAAAACTCATCAACACAAAAACTTAAATTAGAATTAGGTTCAAATGCAATTTCGTTTTGTTGCAGTGATTAAGAACACCACAGTGGTAATGTAACTGAGTAGTCCTGAGCCATTATAAGGAAAGACTCAAGACAGTTGAAATTTTGTGTTTTGTTAATTAACTGTACGAAGTTTAAAACAATATATTAAACAATAGTGGCTAATGTGTGTTCCCCACTAGAAGCTCATCTGCTGAACATAGCATTTACTCCTATTTTCATAGTCTTATCAGACTAACATGAATCTTATGTAACACTGCAAAAAATAAAAATCATGTTTCTATGCGAAAGGTACTTCTCCATATTTTAAATAAAATATGAATGGTCCCAAGCACAGCACTGAAAAGATTTATGACTATTTGCAAACAAATGGCAAGCTACTGAATACCTGATGTGGCAAACTGCATTTCAAAAACAAAAAGCAACTACTTTAAAGTGTTTAATATAAGATCAAACATCTCTTCATTTCCTTGATGTACATCTACATCTACATCTACATTGATACTCCGCAAGCCACCCAACGGTGTGTGGCGGAGGGCACTTTACGTGCCACTGTCATTACCTCCCTTTCCTGTTCCAGTCGCGTATGGTTCGCGGGAAGAACGACTGTCTGAAAGCCTCCGTGCGCGCTCTAATCTCTCTAATTTTACATTCGTGATCTCCTCGGGAAGTATAAGTAGGGGGAAGCAATATATTCGATACCTCATCCAGAAACGCACCCTCTCGAAACCTGGCGAGCAAGCTACACCGCGATGCAGAGCGCCTCTCTTGCAGAGTCTGCCACTTGAGTTTATTAAACATCTCCGTAACGCTATCACGGTTACCAAATAACCCAGTGACGAAACGCGCCGCTCTTCTTTGGATCTTCTCTATCTCCTCCGTCAACCCGACCTGGTACGGATCCCACACTGATGAGCAATACTCAAGTATAGGTCGAACGAGTGTTTTGTAAGCCACCTCCTTTGTTGATGGACTACATTTTCTAAGCACTCTCCCAATGAATCTCAACCTGGTACCCGCCTTACCAACAATTAGTTTTATATGATCATTCCACTTCAAATCGTTCCGTACGCATACTCCCAGATATTTTACAGAAGTAACTGCTACCAGTGTTTGTTCCGCTATCATATAATCATACAATAAAGGATCCTTCTTTCTATGTATTCGCAATACATTACATTTGTCTATGTTAAGGGTCAGTTGCCACTCCCTGCACCAAGTGCCTATCCGCTGCAGATCTTCCTGTATTTCGCTACAATTTTCTAATGCAGCAACTTCTCTGTATACTACAGCATCATCCGCGAAAAGCCGCATGGAACTTCCGACACTATCTACTAAGTCATTTATATATATTGTGAAAAGCAATGGTCCCATAACACTCCCCTGTGGCACGCCAGAGGTTACTTTAACGTCTGTAGACGTCTCTCCATTGATAACAACATGCTGTGTTCTGTTTGCTAAAAACTCTTCAATCCAGCCACACAGCTGGTCTGATATTCCGTAGGCTCTTACTTTGTTTATCAGGCGACAGTGCGGAACTGTATCGATGTACGCTACTACTGATTCATTTTTGGAGCAACTCTATGCAGACTCCATTGTTAGTGTAGTTGAATCAAGACTGCTACAGCATCACTGCATGCACCACCTCAAGATCTCTCTGCTCAAGTGACTTATTATCACAGAAAAGTAAATACGCAGAATGAGCTAGTTCCACAAACCAGTTAACTGTTGGGCTGCAGAATATCGTTTAACATGCAGTCATAAAGGTTGCTACACTGAGTTACATGTTTTATTCAGCCAACCTGTACCCTTCTGAAATTGATTACACACACCCAGGGAAACTGTGGTGTGTAGTATTATCAATGCCATAGTTGTCTCAAATAACAATACAAACAAAAATAGATGCAAGCTTGAAAACATTGTATCTTAACAAGAGTACTATGTGAGAGAGAATGTGTATGCATGCACACTGTAGATAATGTGACAATACTTATTTTTGTGGAAAACTGAATACCATACATGGATGATTATAAAAACATGGAACTTGTGGGATATACAAAACAATGTTAGACATGAATGTGATTAGAAAAACTGGGAGAAACTATATCTATACAGCACATTACTTCATAAAAGGTGGTAGAAGTCATACAGAAAACGATCTCGCAAGGAACCAGACAAAGTAACTTCATCAGTGAGCTGTAGATGGTCAGAAGGAATTCCTGTTTCAAATTGATCTTTCACTGTAGCTAGTCACATGGTGAAAATTATGTGGCTGGAACATCAACAATTCAACTCAGTTCCCGAAGTTCATATGCTAGAAAAAATATTAGAGGATTTCACTATGTGTGAGTGATAGTAAAACCAGAAGGGGAATCCTGCATGGTAATATGCATCTTCATATGGGTCTTCACATTCAGGGCATACCAAACTAACATGTGAATTACAGCATCTCAATACATACAGGTGAAATGGAAAAGCTTTTAAATACAATTACAAAATCTACCCCAAAATTAAGAAATGTAACCAGGCATTAAACACACAAGAACTAACACATTTATCTCTATCACACCTTTTTGTATAAAAAGTATTGACAAAAAGCTACCTGTGGGACACTAACCAACATGACTGCCAGTTTCTGTTAAATGTTTCATAAGAAAGTATGCTCAGCAGTATGTCTTTTTTAAATAGTATCCTACATTTTTTATTCAGTAATCTTCTTCCTCTCCTCAAGACCTCTTCCAATACATCATTCAAGGGCATTCATTATGTTGATCCATATAAGTAGTCTTGCTATAAGTGGCACTTCATTCAAAAGACTAGAAAGAATTAATGAGAGAAAGTCAGCACATGCCTTGTGCGTTAGGTCACCATTGATGAAATAAGGGACAATAATTTTAGTATCAAGTATCCCACACCAGAAATTAACTCTTGATTGACATTGATGTTATACATGTCTGAGCAATCTCTGGTTTTCACTGGACCAACAAATGTATGTTATTTGTATTTATCTGTCTTTTGTCTGAAAAGGAACATTTATCAGTAAAAAGAAAATCAGAAAAAAATTCTGGTTCATGAGGATTTGCTGCTGTGTCTACTGGCAGAACTGTACGCAATACTGGAAACCATTCCCATGCAAATCTTGGTGTAGGTCTCCATGACATATCTAGAACTCGCGACGTGTTGGAATGCAATGTACACTGGTCCTAGGAATGCCAATAACCTGTTCAAGCTGTCATGTGCAACAGAAACAGGAAGAGTAACTTTGTTATCTTCATCTGTGTATGTTCTATGTTGTTTCTGTTGCCTCGGGTTGAAACTTCTTGTTTCCTCAAGCATCACAACAACAAGAAGTAAAAACATTCATCAGGAAGGTGGTTTTCGTCAAGATACTGCTGTCTGTAGAGTTCGTCTGGCCGAGTAGCAATACACCTACCTCAAACCACAATAAAAGGAAAGTAATTGCAGTGCAGTTTTTAACCAAGTGCTGCATTCACTGTACAAAACATATCATTTAAACAAACTTAAGTACTGTATGACATGTACCCACATTGTAAATACAAAAAACATTATTGTAACTACTGTGCTGTTAGCTTCATTCTCTGTAGATGAGCAGCATTTCTGCCCACTCTTTGTTGGTATACATTTTACTTGCACAAAGAGTCAACAGAAGACTGTATGACCAGTGTGCTCTTTCCTTGAGTTTCCATTTGTTTACAGTCATCACCGGAAAGTGGACAAGTTGCGCTATCTCAAGTACCTGCATTGTGTGCTGGTACTGGACACTCAAAGGCAATTTTGTGTTACATTAGTGTTAATGTCATGCTTGCATGAATGGAACAAAGTGATATTTTTTAACATTTCTTGAGGAGAGGAAATGGACTGCTGAATAAAAAATATAAGGTGGTATTTTTAAAAAAGTTTACTGCTGGTCATATCTTCTCAACAAATAAAATTAAAAGAGAGGTAATTACACTCGATACTGTATCCCTGGTAATGAAATAACATTTGCTTGATATGTTTTTTATTTTGTTTCTGAACAAAGTGAGTTATTTGGGGTTGTCAAGATAATGGGAAACCCCAGGACCGACTTGCTCAATTCAATACAGATCATAGAACTGATATTACAAGAAACCAGATTCACAGATGAAGGAACACTAGTCAGGTAATTATCAAATCTTGAAATGGAAATAAAGACATTGTGGAAAGTGTGCCACACTTACTAACAATATCCATTATTAAGTGATCAACATACATTGTTGCCAAATTTATTATCATCTCCAGAAATAGTTTTGGGAACAACTGGAAGAATGGTTGATTAACTAGTAGGGTTCAAAGGAACTGAACAATAAAGCCATCAGTCCTATCTTCCTTTAATAATCCAAGCCCACGAGATTCCATCTTCCATGAGGAGAAAAGGACAGACAGCCAATATGATCTTTTGCAGTATCATCTGATGCATAAGTAAGAAGCACATGGTGGGACCAACAAACAAAATAAAGTAAAAATCAGTGAGGTGGGGGAGGTGCAACATCCAGCAATCAGCCAAAGGACTATCGAGGGGCAGGGGGTAAGAAGGAGATTGCTTCTCCCCCCCCCCCCCCCCCCACCTGTTTCACATAAAATACTTGGGCGGCATGCTCCCATCAAAGAAGAGTAAAAATGTAAAATAAACGATAGAAACAATGGTCAATATAAATGCATAGAGAGATTAAAAAGTGTTTATCAAGCTGATATACCGTTCAAGAGCTGCTACACAGCCAACCGAATCTCAAGTAATTTTATCTGAAGTGTAAAATACTGTCAGAAGAACAAAGATAAAACAGCCATACAAAAATGAAAAAATACAGTGAGGTAGGGGAGGTGTGGTGGTAGAGACAGCTGGAGATCCTCTGACATTAGTTCTGCAGGTCAACTTCCAAACCTGACTGATGACCTTCCAGCCACTTTAGAATACAGGCAGAATGCCTGCATCACAGAAAAGTAAGAAGAGGCGATGAAGCTGTGTTGACAGATTTTAAAGGACAGTAAACAAACAACTATCTTGAATAAAATGCAAGACCACATCTGCCACATGGATATCATTACCTAACAGCAGGGGTATAGAGTCTTCATCAAGCTGCAATGTTTGCCACAAAGCAGAGAGCTTGGGTACTAACAGGATATGGGCCACTTTCACAGGAGTACCACAATCACAACAGGGTGGCTGCTTATCTGAGGATGTGACACCGAGTCAGCTAGGTGTGGACAATACACCCTTTGGAAAGGGTGAAGGCAAGCCTGCCACGCAACCATGCACCCTTTTAGTAATTGCTGCTTGTGAATAGCGACCATGGCATGCGAACACCCCTCCCCTTCCCCTGCAGTCCAAACCTCCAAAAGTTGAAGATGCAGTGTTGACTGCAAGTCAGACCCCAGGATATTCATCTTCTAGAGTAATTTCTCGCGACCACCTTTGTTAACTCATCAGCCAGCTTGTTCCCATGAATCACAATGTGGCTTGGGGTCCAGAGGAACAAAATCCAGCTCCAAGTACCCTAGAGGTCGCAGAAAGATCATGTATGGTCGATACCAATACGTTCTGAGGATAGAATTGGTTTATGGCTTGTGGAAAAGAAAACTGTGGGTCTTCTATATGACACTCAGTTTGGTTTTAGGAAAGGAAAAGGTACTGCGGAGACAGTTCTGATGTTATACTTGATAATGGAAGCAAGAATGAAGAAAATCAAGGATTTGTCAACCTAGAGAAAATGTTCAATAAGATAAAATGGTGCAAGATGCTCAAAATTTTCAGAAAACTTGAAGTAAGCTATTGGGATAAACAGGTAGTATACAATATGTACAGGAAGAAAGGAGGAACAATAAGACTGGAAGACCAAGAACAAGGTGCTCGGATTAAAAAGGGTGTAAGACAGGAATGCAGTCTTTCATCTCTGCTGTTTAGTTTATACATCAAAGAAGCTATGATGGAAATAAAAGACTGGTTCAAGAGTGGGATTAACATTCGATATAGAGTCTTCATCAAGCTGCAATGTTTGCCACAAAGCAGAGAGATCCCGGGTTCGAGTCCCGGTCGGGGCACGCATTTTCAACATGTCCCCAATGAAGTACATAAACGCCTGTTTGCAGCTAGGGTGTCCATTTAATTATCATTTCATTTCTAGCAAAGCTGCATGGTCATCCACGGTAACTGTTCTTTTGGGAACAGATACTACCGTCATATATAGTTAAAAATATATGGCTTCCCGGCCATTGACCTTCTTGTGTGCGAACGCACACACTATGCCCGTACTCGTACGGGACTTGGTAGATTAATCTGCCACGAGTAATGAGTATGATGGGCAAACATCTATTAGGCGCACTATGAATGTAGTGGTGTGGACATGTTGGGAATGTGGATCTCATGGGGAGCGTGCAAGGGATAAGTCCCTGCAGACGCACTATCCTCTGTGCCCGCGGTGGCTCAGATGGATAGAGCGTCTGCCATGTAAGCAGGAGATCCCGGGTTCGAGTCCCGGTCGGGGCACGCATTTTCAACATGTCCCCAATGAAGTACATAAACGCCTGTTTGCAGCTAGGGTGTCCATTTAATTATCATTTCATTTCTAGCAAAGCTGCATGGTCATCCACGGTAACTGTTCTTTCGGGAACAGATACTACCGTCATATATAGTTAAAAATATATGGCTTCCCGGCCATTGACCTTCTTGTGTGCGAACGCACACGCTATGCCCGAACTCGTACGGGACTTGGTAGATTAATCTGCCATGAGTAATGAGTATGATGGGCAAACATCTATTAGGCGCACTACGAATGTAGTGGTGTGGACATGTTGGGAATGTGGATCTCACGGGGAGTGTGCAAGGGATAAGTCCCTGCAGATGCACTATCCTCTGTGCCCGCGGTGGCTCAGATGGATAGAGTGTCTGCCATGTAAGCAGGAGATCCCCAATGAAGTACATAAACGCCTGTTTGCAGCTAGGGTGTCCATTTAATTATCATTTCATTTCTAGCAAAGCTGCATGGTCATCCACGGTAACTGTTCTTTCGGGAACAGATACTACCGTCATATATATAGTTCGATAAGATTCATTAATGCCACTGCTATCTTCAGTGACAGTGAATAAGAATTAATGATCTATTCAATGGAATGAATAGCCTAATGGAAAATGGAAATGAGCGTTTGGCGTCATTGGCCGGGAGGCCCCTCGCGGGGCAGGTCCGGCCGCCATATCGCAGGTCTTATTACATTCGGCGCCACATTGGGCGACCTGCACGCCGGATGGGGATGAAATGATGATGAAGACAACACAACACCCAGTCCCTGAGCGGAGAAAATCTCCGACCCAGCCGGGAATCGAACCCGGGCCCAGAGGACGGCAATCCGTCACGCTGACCACTCAGCTACTGGGGCGGACAATAGCCTAATGAGCACAGAATATGGATTAGCATAAACTGTAAAAAGACAAAAGTAACAAGAAGCAGCAGAAATGACAACAGTGATAAACTTAACATTAAAACTGGTGATCATGAAGTAGATGGTGTCAAGGAATTCTGCTATCTTGGAAGCAAAATAACCCATGATCAGCAAAGCAAGGAGGACATAAAAAGCTGAGTAGCACAGGCAAAGAGGGCATTCCTGGCCAAGAGAAGTCTACTGGTATCAAACACAGGCCTGAATTTGAGGAAGAAACTTCTGGGAGTGTATGTATGGTGCCCAGCACTGTATGGTGTTGAATCATGGACAGTGGGAAAACCAGGACTGAAGAGAATCGAAGCATTTGAGATGTGGTGGTACACAATAATGTTGAAAATTAGGTGGACTGATAAAAGATGAAATGAGGAGGTTCTCCACAGAATTGGTGAAAAATGGAACATACAGGAAACACTGACAAGAAGAGGGATAGCATGTTAGAACATGTGTTAACACGTCAGGAACTTCCATGGTATTATTGGGAGGTGTAGAGAGTAAGAACTGTAGAGACAGTCGAGAGACTGGGATGCATCTAACAAATAATTACAAGTGCTACTCTGAGATGAAGACATTGATGCAGGAGAATAATTTGTGGTAGGTTGCATCACATCAGTCAGAAGACTGAGGACTATAAAAAATGGCTGCAGACTGCTTATAATTAATGTCATTGCAGGTTAGAAAACTCTCCCAAGGTTGAGTGGGCGCATAACAGAGAGCTTGGACAATGGCCATTAATTCTGCTCAAAAAAGTGTGCCCATATGGGATGGATGTTACTTGTGACCCCGAGAATTTATGAAGGGACAGCTGGTGATATTATCAACTTCAAGCTGTAACTACAGACAACTCTGGAACATGAAAGTTCCCCAAGAAAAGAGAAAGAAATACAAAAACAGGTGGTCTACCTTTTCTTTCTGTCCAATTTAGAAGTGGATCCTTCTATGAGGTATAAACCACTGTTCCTCGGGGGTTGGGGGTTGAAGGGGGTTGGTAGTGGTGTGTGTTACAAAGGTGATCTGATAAGAGGATTCAATGACGGAAGGTCAAGATCACAACAAAGAGATTCCAGGTGAACTTCTGCTAGGACACCCAACCTGGGTCACCATTGTGGGAGGTGAATCATCCTGACAGGAAAAAGAATATGGTTCTTGGAAGTTGAGGACATGTATTGCAAAACTCAATAGTAACTGGTGGCACTTGATGTGCAGAGGAGGAATTCCAGCCTTTCCCAAGAGGCCATCCACAGGACTTGTCCAAAAGGCACCAGTTGCAAGTCAGATCCCACAATGGTGCACTCTGTACAGTAGCTGTAATACAAAGGTGGCCACTAGTCCATAAGCCCTTCAAAATAGGACAAGGGCTTAGCAAAGTCCCAACAGGATGGAAGCCCTGGATGAGGGCCCAGTGACTCCACTTTCCTTGAGGCACCTTGTAGCTGGCATTCAGCAACACTGGCAGATGAAGAGCTTTCATATTTACTAAAGTTGTCAACATACAGGGACAGTGAGGTAACTGGCCCCACAGCCTATACAAGCCTGTTGGTGGATTGATTAATTGAGTGGGGTTATGGGGCCAATCGGCGAGGTCATCAGTCTCTCAATTCCGAAGTGAGTCACAGAAGAAAGATGGTCTGCTAAAAGTGGACGGATCCAGTCAGGGGAGTCAAATTATAAAATAATGATCATTACACACACACACAGTAAAGCCATAAAAGGTGAGACCAAATCTAAAAACTGGAAAACAGGAGGGCGGTCATGGGGTCACAGACCGAGAAGACTGTAAAAGAAGTCCCAACCACAACCAACCTGCCCCTGCTGCAAGACTAAAGTAGAACCTTATATCGGGAAATAAAAACCACTTTCACGGAGGAAACTGAGGACCAGTTCAACCATCCGTGGATCATCTGCTAATATTAAATTTAGGGAATCGGGAAGACTATATTTAACACAAAGGGCCAAAAGAAGGGGTCATTCCACCAATATGAGAGATATCATCAGTCTGGCTCCACAACCACATTGTGGGGGTGGGTTGTTATGTAGGAGGAAACAATGGGTGAGCTGGGTACGACCGATGCATAAACGACATAAAACAGTTGACTCCTTGTGAGAGGAGTGGAAGGAAGAATGCCAAACTGCAGTAGACTTCTTGATTGTGCAGAGTTCATTGCTATGAGCAGTAGCACTCCAGATGGGATTCCACTTTTGGGCAAAGAGAGATCTGACGTAAATTTGCATATCTGCAGATCGAATCATAAAAGGGAATGGGTGGTAAGCATCTGCTTCTCTAGCCAAACGGTCGGCCAGTTTATTCCCTGGGATGCTCACATGACTTGGGACCCAGAGAAAGACACCTGAACAGGCAGCATGCTCAAGGGCAGCGAGAAGGTCATGGATAGCAGAGACCAAAGGGTGATGAGAGTAGCATCGGTCGATAGCCCGTAGGCTGTTGATGGTGCCTGAACAAATTAAAACACTGTGGAGGGAGGCCTGAGAAACAAAAAAGAGGGCCCTGTGAATGGCTAAAAGCTCTGCTGTGAACACACTACATGATCCCGGCAATAAATAGTGTTCGAAGACGGTAGGGAACATGAAAGTGTATCCCACCTCATCGATTGTCTTAGAACCATCAGTGTAAAAGATGGTGGCACCCTGGAACTCTGCAAGGATGCCACATACGAGACGCCGGTAAACCATATGAGTGACAGATACCTTAGGACCCTGAAACAGATCGGTCCTAATCCATAGTCTAGCCGCCATCCAAGGGGGGTATGGGAGGAAAGACACGGGGTGCAGTCCACTGAGTGGAGATGGAGATCCCGATACAGGGAAGTGAGACGCATGCCAATCGGCAATCCCACCCATGGGTGGGCATTGAGAGGGAGACATCCCTTATTGGTGAAGAGCACAGGATACGCAGGATGGTCAGGGAATTGGTGAATGACAATTGTGTAAGAAACAAGGATTTGGTTCCGTGGGGGAAGGGGAATTCCCGCTTCTGTGACAAGACTATCAACAGGACTAGTGCAAAAGGCACCAACAGTCAGACGCACCACACAATGATGGACTTTGAAGGAACTGCTGAGCCGTAAACCTGACTACCATAATCAAGTCGGGACAAGACCCAAGACCCCAAGATGTGTGGGCCAGAAGGCAGAGAGCTTTAAGCTTCCGTATACATGTAATCTTTAGGTGGTGAATGTGGAGCAGCCATGTCACCTTGTTATCAAAAATAAGGCCCAAGAAACAGGACTGTGCTACAACATCTAGGAGCTGGTTGCCTAAATAAAGTTCTGGATCGGGGTGTACTGTGGGCCAACAACAAAAATGCATAACCCGCATTTTGGAGGGAGAAAACTGGAAGCCATGGGCGGTGGTCCACACAGAGGCGTCTTAGAGCTGGCGGTCAGCAGATACTACCGAGTGGGAGCTGCATCAGATGCAAAAATCGTCGACGTACAGTGCTGGGGTAACCAGAGGCCAACAGAGATCACAAGTCCATTGATGGCAATGAGGGAGACTGTCACCCTTAGCACAGAACCCTGTGGGATACCATTCTCCTGAATCTGAGGGGCCATGAGTGGAATGCCAACTCGAACCCGGAAGAGTCGATGAGATAAACACTTGTGGATAAAACTCGGAAGGAGGTCACGGAACCACCAGTCATGGAGGGCAACTAAAATGTGATGGCACCAAGCCATGTCATACGCCTTATGTAGGTTAAAGAAGACTGCGACAAGGTGCTGGCTTGTTGCTGGCAGTGAATGAAAGCCTGTCAGATGGCTGATTCCAATCAGAGTAAATGGTCAGTTGGAGATCACTTGCCCAGAAGCCACACTGATATGGGGACAAAAGGCCCCGAGATTCGAGTACCCAACATAATCTGAAGCCGAGATTCGAGTACCCAACATAATCTGAAGCTGACCATCCTTTCAAGCAGTTTATAAAGTACATTCATCAGGCTAATTGGGCGGTAGATGTCCAGAGACATTGGGTTTTTCCCAGGCCTAAGGATGGGGACAACTATACTGTCTTGCCATTGTGACGGAAAAGCACCTGTGAGCCAAATGTGGTTGAAGACCCTGCGGAGCTGTTGCCTCTGTGGAATGTCCAAGTGTTGGATCATCTGGTTGTGGATGGAATCTGGGCCTGGGGCTGTGTCTCGTGAAGAGCTAAGAGCCTGCACCAATTCCCATTCAGTGAAGGGTGCATTATAGGGCTCAACGTGGTGCGGGATGAAACAGAGGGGGTCTGTTTAACTCTGCGTTTCTGCCGGAGAAAGGTAGTAGGGTAGGAAGAGGAGGACAATGCCGTTGCAAAGTGTGCGCAAGGTGTTCTGCAAGGACTAATGGATTAGTGCACAGAGCACCTTGGAGGTTCAGACTCTGAATAGTTGACTGTCGCTGGCGGCCCAGAAGGCTACGGAGCTTGGACCAAATCTGCAATGAAGAGGTATACGTCCCCAGGGAGGAAACATAGTGCTCCCAGCATTCCTTTTTTACTCCACTTAATAAAGTAACGAGCCTTAGCATGGAGATGCTTAAAAGTGAGGGAGTTCGACTGTAAAGGGTATTGCTTAAATTGCTGCAGCACCCATCGGCAGTCCTGGACAACGAATGCGACATTCTTGGCCCACCACGGTATCCGTCGGCGATGAGGGGTACCTGTGGATAGGGGGACAGCAGTGCCAGCAGCATGAAGAATAGTGGTAGAGATGCCTTGCATGACTTAATCAATGGAATTCGAGAGGGAGCTATCAAAGTTCACACAAATATATATAAAGGCCAATTTGCCCCGTGGAATGCCCAACGTGGGGGGCTGTCTGCCTGGCAGCAGCAGGGAAACTTTAGACTCACTGGAAAGTGGCCACTGTCACAAAGGTCATCATGGGATGAGCGATGTAGGGAAGCCACGAGGGCAGGAGAGGAGATCGTGAGATCGAGAGCAGAGAAGGTGCCATGAGTGGCACTGAAGTGGGTAGGGGAACCATCATTGAGGAGACACAAATTGAGGTCTGTGATAAGTTGGTCAATTAGGATACCACTACCCGTTGAAATAATTCTCTCCCACACTGGATGGTGGCCACTGAAGTTCCCGAGAAGAAAAAACAGGGGTGGGAGTTGCTGGATTAAGGTAGACAGTGCAACGTAAGGAAGTGAACTACCTGGAGGGAGGTAGACATTGCAAATGGTGATTGCTGGAGTCGTTTGCACTTAAAACACAATCAATTCCAAGTTGGTACATAGGGGGATCCAGTCACTAATGACATCGGAGCAAACCTAAGTGCAGACCCCACCAGATGCTACCCCGGGGCCAGCATGGTTCTGACAGAACATCCGATAACCACGAAATGTTGGACAGTAGTCATCACGGAAAGGCGTTTCTTGAAGAACTAGACAGAATGCAGAATAGGAGGAGACATTCCAATTCCATTGGATGATCATGTGGCGAAAGTCCTAGGTAGACATGAAGAAGCCAAGGAGGTCAAGTCACTCGGTCAGTAGTCGTCACCGCCAAGGATGGGGTGATATCCATAAATAAGATGTCAGACTCTCATTGCGAGGGGGGAGATGGCACCTCCGGGGGCACTGGGGGCGCTTTGTCTTGGGATTTATGTTTCTTCTTCTTCTCTTTCTGAGGTGGAGGAGGGCAGGGCACATGGGGAATACAGGCTTCTGCAAGATCTGGAACTGACAGAGAGCGGGCAACCTTGGGGCGCACAGATGGTGCGCCTCATGGCAGAGTGGTGGTAAGAGTCTTCTGGCCTGAAACATGCCGGGGAGAGGGTCCCAGGTGGGAGTCTCTCAAACTTTTGGCGAGCGTCAGCATAAGATCCAGGGACTTGTATTATTGGATCTTCTGTTCTCTCTTGTACGACAGGCAATCCGGCGAGTAAGGGGAGTAGCGATCAGCACAACTGACATACACAGGTGGCAAAACACAGGGGCTTCCCTCATGGAGTAGGTGGCCATAGTCAACACACAAAGGGTCCGCTGTACATCAGAAAGACATATGCCCAAAACACAAGTACCGCATAGGTGGAGGGACGTACAGTTTCACATCACATCTGTAGCACATAACCTCGAAAGCCAGAATGAAGGCACCAGTATCAGTGTGGTTGTCTTTGCAACCCATCTGCACATATCGAACAAAATGAACACCACGCCACTCCAGATTAGCCCGGATTTCCTCATCAGTTTGCAGGATAAAGTACCTATGAAAAATTACTCCGTGGACCATATTCAGAGACTGATGAGGGGTAATAGACACCAGGACATTGTCAAGACGATCACAGGCACGAAGAGCTGTGGACTGGGTGGCAGAAGCAGCTTTGATCAACAGGCAGCCCGACCACGTCTTGCGAAGAGACTCCACTTCACCAAACTTGTCCTCGATATTTTCCACGAAAAACAATGGCTTTGAGGTGGTGAATGTGTCCTCATTTGTCCTAGTACAGACGAGGTAACAGATAAAGGGTTTCATCCCAAGACTGTGAGCCTGGCCCTCCTCCCATGGTGTAGCCAGGGAAGGGAAGTTTGCTGGGTCATACAAAGCAGTGTTCAATGACCCTTCACCATTCAAAGTGATGGCTGTTTGAGAACGACCAGATTTTTATAGCTTGATACAATTCATGCGCCAAGCATCCGCCCTGATACTACCAACTCCAAATAGGGGCTCTCCCCATGGGTGCCACTCAGCCACAGCAAGGGCCATCTGGCATGGCAGCTGTTGCTGGGAGTTCAGATGCTACAAGAAGATAAGCAACCACTCCTTGGCATACATGGGGAGGAACAGCTCAGGTATCAGTAGTGTGATCCCTGTGTTGTCAGGGTGTTCAGCCATATGGGTACATAACAACCCCACCACAAGGGCTGGTTACACATGCTGGTGACATAGCAGGGTTGAAGGGACTACAGTCGGGAAGGGAGAGGGGAAGGATGGGGGGAGAACACCACACACCATAGATGCTATGGAGGGACTTTTTCCCCATATGGCTCACACTAAAAAACAGGAAATTTTGAAGTTGAGGTCAAAACTCAAGTGGGGATCTAAATGCCTAAAAGGATGAAAGAACAGGCTAAAGGAAAAAAATTGCAACCAATACATGAAACCAGGTGGATAGTAAGGTGAACACAAATCAGAACACCAAGAGGAGGAGGAGGAGGAGGAGCGAGGATAGGGAGGGTGGGCAGGGTGAAGGAAATGCAACCAGGGAAAGAAGAACTGGCTGCAATAGCTCGGGGTCCTGTGTGTGCCACGCACGAACTCGCGAAAGAACTGTGAGCCCCCTGGGGAGGGGGTGGAGGACACGCCTGCTAATCGCTATCACGGACTGGTTTACACTCAGCAGAGGCCAGTGTGGCCTCCAGTCTCATGTATATGGTCTCTTGGATAGGGAGGGTATTGTACGACATGCTGAATGAACATATAAGAACTGTAGACACGCAAACTTCCAGAGAAAAACTGGGAGACAACCACTGAAGCCCACTCTCACACAGTGTGTTACAGATATAGTAAGGTCATGAAGTGTCCCTGGCCTTTCTTAAGTAAAAAAAGATAGAGAGATCTTGATGAGAGGCTAATGCTGTCATTATAGCTGGCTCCAGACAAATTAAATGTTCAGCTCTGGACTGGCCCTTTTGAACTCCACATGGAGTTGGATGAAAGGCCCCATATTCAAGAGACCACCAGCCGCCAGTTCACCACACATTATGACAACTTAGGTCATTTGTAAGGCAGGCGGTTATACATCTCTGTAACTCATATGGGTTTCTACCTGGTTTAAAGACTGGGTCAATAATTGTGCTTTTCCTTCACTGGCCCTCAGGCAAGATATCATTAAAGACCTGAAAAATGGTAAGACAGTAACAGCCAGATTCTGTAGCCCTTGATTATGGATCTATTGGGTTCTACTGCTGTGCTGTGGCCAAGGGCCAGAGGGCTTAGGAGTTCCCATTAACTGTAAGGAACATTACATGACTCTAGACGTTGAGTAATGAACCCTAAACTGTTGTGCTCTACTTATCTTCTGTGTAGACAGAAGACACAGGTATTGTTGTCAGACATATATTTTCAACTGAAATGCTGGCAAAGGAGGAATCAGTGTGCAGTATAATATCAAAATTTTATATATTACGAAACATGGTGTGTCTGACATTGCAGTCACCTAAAAAGTGATAAGAGTGGTTGTAGGCCCTTGAGGCAGAACGCGTCAAGTGTTGACTGAGCATGGACATTTAAGCTGATGGCAGTTCCACCTCAGTGAGGCAATAATCCTTTAGTAGTTCATCTGATGTTATCATAGTGTAAGAAGTGACTTCCATTGGTGTTTCAAAGTTATATTTTTGACTGTGACAATACCTGCAGCTTTAGATGTTGGTAATTCAGATGAACTAAGTTTATGTTGCATTCTTCCATCACCTCTCACTTTGCTGATGGTATGTAGGACGATGCTTATTATCTCGCTGTGAACTTCCTGTGTTGTGGTAAACAGCTGCTGATGTGGTTGTTAGTTTTTATAATTTTGGTGAATATTGCTTGTTGCAGTGCCCAGGAGATTCAGAACTATCCTGGAGTTTCATCTACGAAGCCACACATGGCAGCAATATTAACATGATTTGAGACTGGAGTCAAAAGAGTCAAACTGAAGTGTGATTATCATCAACAGAAATTAGCAACAACAGTAAATGCTCTATGGATTTTGGTGCTTGGCACTTTTGTCTTTGTGCCTGTATTGTTGTTACTGTACATCAAGTTAATCGGAGGACACAGGGCCCTGATAATGCAGTTTGATTTCACCAGAGTAGAGTGATATTTATTTGGTGGTGCATAAACCTATTCCTGAGTTGGTATTGATAACGCGAAGAGTAACTGGGCCACATCGATTGGACTGCAGTGTCAGAACACCTGCAAAGCATGTAATGGCAGAACCAGAGACTGATCATGCACCTGTGTTATTACATCATTCACAGCTGCAGACAGTTGAACCTAAAATACGCTGCACAGATTTTTTTGTCATATTCATCCTATTCATTCAAAATTGATGCAACAGTTATTAATAAGTATGGAGGACTGATATTTCAAGGTGAGAAGACCAGAGGTACTGATTGACAGATTGACAGCTGATATGTTCCACATACCACACTAAAATGAGTTGGACAGGCACTGTCCATCTCTGATTACTTGTTACATTAGATGCCCCAGTCAAATATACTGACACTGCTTCCCAGTGGGCTGTAAAAGCTGAAATCACCTAATAAGAGAAAAGGTGAGGATAGTTCATGGATTAGGTTAACTATCTTTTGATGTAGGTTTCAACCTGATGGCAGATAGATATTACGGTGAGTAAAATCCTAGTTGTCCATCTGCGAACAGCTAAAGACTCTAATGCTGTAAAGTGTCATGTCTGATCACTAAAAATGTCTACATGGCCTGAAATAGGCACTGTTATTAAATAACATTGGGGCATACATTTCAGGGAATCTAGTTTTTTGAAGGGAAATACATATTTTCGTATAAAATAAAAGTAGGTGTCTGAGTTCTACCACACGGTGCAAATGGCAATTACAGTTTGACTGGATAATGTAACCAGGGGTTTTGTGAAGGTTGTGATGAGATGGGGCTCACTTCTGATTGCATCAGCTGAGACTGGGAGGGATCACCATCAGGACTAACCCCAGAGCGCCTCCTGCTGTTTTCAACCACTGCACCTATTCTACGTCACAGTATTTTCCTACTTTTTATGGCTGTTTTATCTTTGCTCTTCTGACACTGTTTTGCACTTCAGATAAAATTACTGAAGATTGGCTATGTCATTTTCTCCTGAAGAATGTACCAGCTTGACACCAACGGGAGACTCTGCCGATTGGATCATCATCAGTGTTTGTGGTGGTGGTCCAATGAACCCATAGCTGCTAGATCCACCTTCATCTTTGTTTTTTTTTCTCTCTTTTTACTTCCTTTTGTCTATATTTTACTTGTAGAGTTTTATCTGTTGTTGGGGATACAAGACTGTATACATGGAAGAAAGAATGAGTGAACTGTTCTGCGGTCCATATACCACGCTCCATCAACCACAAAACATATTTGACATGAAGCCAGAAATTTTAAAAACGAAGCTACAGCAGATTCTGTGCGAGGGAACGTCACTATTAAATAGAAGAATTCATAGAGGATGAAATGATCATTTGAGCAAGGAGTAAGTAAGTGTTGGATTTTATTGTATGTATGTATGTATGTATGTATGTATGTATACCAAAATTGTATTATTATTATTCTGTTTGTTAACATCAGCTGTTCTTTGTATGTGGTGAAATTTTACCACAATTTGACGTGTCTCTTGTGCCCGAATAAAATGATTTAGATTATGTAATTATCAGACAAATAAACTGCAATTCACAATGAATGACTCTGGCCCATGTGGCAGTGTTTAGCTTGTCAAGTAGGTCCAGATGAGGTAACCATCCACTGAAGTTTGCCAGCTGAGTAGGACTTTTCTACCAGGAGGTGGGGAACTGAGGTCCCTGTAGTTGGTGTTGCGGTAATGTATGTTTCCAGGTGGCCACCTAGGCCCAACATTGAGTAGATGTGGGTGTCTTCACCTTTGCTACATACAGAAAGTTTAGTCCCAATGTTCTCAAACTTTTCTGTCATTTGAAATCAGTGTAGGGCTTCACTTTTTTCCTTTGCTTCAAAATACATAAGACACACACAATTTTCAAAAGATTGAAAATCTGACACATTAAAACTTAAAGGTAATAACATGGAATTCATAAAGCACCTTTGAAAATTGGTTTCAAGAAATTTGGAAGAAATAAAACAGGAATTAACCTGTGCAGAAGAAGAAATAAACCAAGTAGAAAGAATAAGAAAACACTTCTCGTGGTAAACTGATTGTGACAAAGCAGAAGAAAGTCTGGTGGACTATAATTGTGTTACTAAATATGCAAACAAATCATTAGAAGAATCTGAAAACTACAGCAATGCAAAAAAAAGAAAGCTACAGAAATTTTAGCCACCAGATCAGTGTTTTAGGGACCAAGAAAATATCCTGTATACGAATAACAAAGGCAAATGTAAAATTTCAGCTAGATATTAAAGTTATGAAAAAATCTGGGAAGACACAAAAGTTACAGAACAACTGAAAAATAGTACCTAACCACACACCACACAAAAATGGACAAAACATGTCAATAACTAAAGTGGTATATCCTTACTCATTGCAGCCATTTTTTCCTGCAGCATTTGTTGGAAGTGCTGAACAAATGGACGCATAATTCCGAAAGTCGTAGGCAGGGTTTAGGAAACATAAGTACTTAGCAGAACCAGGGTGTATACGTGGACAAGGAAAAAAAAAAATTCTCTGATTTTCCTCGGAACTATAAAACTTATCAATCCATAGAATCAATATGGTTTTATACACCGGCAAAAAATTTCCTGGCACTTTACAAAATGAAACTTAGGTGGGGGAAAAAAAAACACATTTTGGAAAGATCTGTGATGTGCAGCAATGTGTACACTGCATATTTTCATATTATGAAAGTGTAAATTTGAATTCCACCAAACACCTCATGTTACTTTCTGAAGCATTGAAATCGAGACTGCGATGCGATTTTGTAAGCCAGTCATAGCTCATGTCACGTGATCTCACCAGCCAATGATGGCAGATATTCAGAGCATAGGACATGTGATGTAGTCAGCCAATAGCAATATCACTGTCAAGAAGTGCGACCACACAAATTAGAGAAGTTAATGGTTTAAATAAATATACATAGTGTTGCTACAAGAAAAGCAAAGCTTTCACATATCTACATCTTCATCTACATCCATACTCCGCAAGCCACCTGACAGTGTGTGGCGGAGGGTACCTTGAGTACCTCTATCGGTTCTCCCTTCTATTCCAGTCTCGTACTGTTTGTGGAAAGAAGGATTGTCAGTATGCCTCTGTGTGGGCTCTAATCTCTCTGATTTTATCCTCATGGTCTCTTCGCGAGATATACGTAGGCGGGAGCAACATACTGCTTGACTCTTCAGTGAAGGTATGTTCTCGAAACTTTAACAAAAGCCCGTACCGAGCTACTGAGCGTCTCTCCGGCAGAGTCTTCCACTGGAGTTTATCTATCATCTCCGTAACGCTTTCGCGATTACTAAAGGATCCTGTAACGAAGCGCGCTGCTCTCCGTGGGCGAACAAGCGTACTGTAACCTACTTCCTTTGTTTTTGGATTGCATTTCCTTAGGATTCTTCCAATGAATCTCAGTCTGGCATCTGCTTTACCGACGATCAACTTTATATGATCATTCCATTTTAAATCACTCCTAATGCGTACTCCCAGATAATTTATGGAATTAACTGCTTCCAGTTGCTGACCTGCTATTTTGTAGCTAAATGATAAGGGATCTATCTTTCTATGTATTCGCAGCACATTACACTTGTCTACATTGAGATTTAATTGCCATTCCCTGCACCATGCGTCAATTCTCTGCAGATCCTCCTGCATTTCAGTACAATTTTCCATTGTTACAACCTCTCGATACACCACAGCATCATCTGCAAAAAGCCTCAGTGAACTTCCGATATAATACTGGCCTCAAAGATTAATAAGATTTAACAGAATCTAAGCTTTCACACATAATGTTGATCTTTTATAAGCGTGTAACACTTTAAGATACATCACAAAAATGTGCCAGTAAAATTTTTGATGATGGCATACATGTCTGATCATCTTGGCTTGAAATTCTTCAAAAGGTTGTCCTCAAAGAGTTGATTTTTAAATGAGAGTCAAGAAATTTATCGTATATTCTCACACGTAATTCATCCTGCGTAAAATGAAATTTACTTTGAAAGTAACGCTTTTCAAAGCACCATTCTCAATATTTTCCCACGGCCTGTTAGAAATAGGTTCGTTTCAGCAGTTGCCAGAGAGTGCCAGATAATAGGCGTCACCGGGCCTGCGCAGCTAAGATGACGCTGGAAGCCCATATATTTGTATGTGTAAAACATTAAAATATCTTACATTATGTCATAAATGAAACAAGACATCAGAGGATACTCCAACAGCATCGGAATTTTGTGAACCCTACTAAAATGCATGATTCGGCTTAAAGTGCACACTCGTGCTTAAAGTGCACACACTTATGTCCAGATTCAGATGTAAGTTTTCTTGGAGTACCAGTAGCATATTACCACATGTTTGGTTCTTTATTATGGCATAATGCCATATGTGCTAGAAGATGAAAACATGCACTTGAAATGCAGAGAACATTTGAAATTAGCCAACAGTGTGGAACTAAATGCTTTGTTTCAAATAAATGGACTGCCCTCAGCAGAAACGGTTAATAAAAGCCAAATTTCATTAGCAAACCGACAAAAATAACTTCACTATTCTACAAGGCGATTAATGCTTGACTGTCAAAAAGGTGGAAATAAAATAAAATCTGAAATTAATAACTTGTTTTAGCCCTCCATAATCATGTGAATGTATTTTAATTGTTCTGAATAAAACATTGCCACAAGTGTGAGAATAAAACAAAGGAGACTGACTACTCAAAACAGAATGAAAGGAAAAATCACAAAACGATGAAGGGCAACAAACATGTAAATGGACAAAAGGGGACAAGAAAACCACAGAAACGGGATGAAGAGATTAAAACAAAAATGCAGGTTACCATGGCTGGCTGAACATGAGAATAAAAAAGGAGAATCCAGTCACTCTGCAACACATTGAAGCCTCCACTCTAGAAGCACTAGGGTGTAGGATAGAGAGGGACAAAGGACACACGCTAAAACTTAGATCTAATGATAAAACTCACCCTCACAAATAAACGATAAAACTAAATCAGCCGATTGGGCATTGTCAGATAAAATTAGCGGCAACGAGTCCGGTAACCCAAGATTTCATCGCTGGGCAGTCAAAGTGGGATAATGCACCAGAATATGGGTCACTGTCAACCTGGTGCCACACCGACACGCAGGGAAGTCTTCACAACGCAGGAGGTAACTGTGGGTCGCCCAGCATGGCCAATGCAGAGCCGGCAGAGGACAAGTGATTCCCTGCGAGAGGCCTGCATGGAAGACTTCCACACATTTGTAGTCTCCTTAATGACACACAGTTTGTTGGGTGTACTGTTATGCCATTCCGTCTCCCAAAGCCGAAAAACCCAATGGTGTAAGTCAGAACACAGGACAGGTTCAGATAACCCCATCTTGAGAAGCAGTTTCCGCATAGCCCGTTTGGCCAGCCTGTCGGCAAGTTCGTTGCCTGGGATGCCAACATGTTCTGGGGTCCACGCAAGCACCACTGAACAATGGGACTGGTCCAGGCCATAGATGGACTCCTGGATGGATGCTACCAAAGGATGGCGAGGGTAGCACTGGTCGATAGCTTGTAGGCTGTTCAAGGAGTCAGTACACAGAAGAAACGATTCCCCGGCACATGAAAGGATATACTGAAGTGCACGAGAGATGGTCACCAGCTCGGCAATGAATACACTGCAGCCATCGGGCACAGAATACTGTTCAAAATGGCCTCTGTGGACGTAGGCAAAGCCACCATGACCATCACCCATCACAGCATCAGTGTAAACCACTTCAGAGCTGCGAGACATGTAAGGAATCAAGAGGAAGTGACAGTGGACAGCAGCAGGAGTAGCTGAGTCCGTAGAGTCTTGCAAAAGGTCCAGACAAATCTGCGGCCTATGTGTACACCATGGAGGTGTATGCAGACAGACCTGGATGTGAGGTGGTAAAGGGAAGGAGACTCCAGTTCAGACAGAAGGGATTGCATGCGAACCGCAATAGTTAGCCCTAACCTGGGCTGCCGATGCGGGAAGGGGCCATCACACAATGGCCGAAACATGTGAGACTCCTTTTAGTCACCTCTTATGACAGGCAGGAATACCTCGGGCCTTTTCTAACCCCCGGACCCGCAGGGGGGACTCTGACTACTCTGCGTATTAGTCCTGGATCTACGATATTTCCAAACCGGGGTAATACTAGATAGTGGTCCCCCCCCCCCCCCCCCCCTCCACCTCTCCAGCGTTTGAGAATATGAATTTGGCCCCACCCCCTCTGAAATTGCCACCCGGGGCAGATACCCAGGTTTGTCCCCGCCGTCTAGATCTTTGCCTGTTGCGCATGCGTGAATCTGGCAGCTTGAGAGTGCCAGTAAAATTTTGTGTAGCATCTGGCTGCTTGCTGCTACTGCTTATACAGCTAACAGCCACACTTCTGTCGCCAGAAGCAGGAGAAGGTACTACTCATACACAACTCAATTGCGCATGGGCATGAGTCCACCCGCAACTGCGCACACAAATCTAATGTAAACAGTTGTGACGTCACATTCATTGCAGGCAATTTGTCGTTCTGAAGTATGGCATAGTCTTCCTAAAACCTTTATGACATATTTTGCTCTTGGCAGGCGTTTGTACGAACACTGTTTTTTCCTTGTATATGGTGTTGTGTTGGCAGAAGAGCCAACACCGTGTTACTAGAGGAGGCCGAAATGCACGCGTTTTAGCTCACGCAGGCTGGCGTGAGGAGGGAAGGACTATACTGACGTGAGGTCTGGAACATGACAAGGAATTAGAATTCAGAAAGCAGACGTAATTAGTTTGATACTTAACTTTAATCCATTAATGATGAACGTCACTCTTGACAGTACATGATTCACAATATTATCTGTTCAGATTATAGTAACTGAATATGGCGCCTTGCTAGGTCGTAGCAAATGACGTAGCTGAAGGCTATGCTAAACTGTCGTCTCTGCAAATGAGAACGTATGTAGACAGTGAACCATCGCTAGCAAAGTCGGTTGTACAACTGGGGCAATTGCTAGGGAGTCTCTAGACTAGACCTGCCGTATGGCGGCGCTCGGTCTGCAATCCTGATTGTGGCGACACACGGGTCCGACATATACTAACGGACCGCGACTGATTTAAAGGCTACCACCGAGCAAGTGTGGTGTCTGGTGGTGACACCAAATATGGCGCATTTCCTTTGAAACTTACGTTTTATTTTCATTTTTTTCCCTCTCGTTCATGTTTTATTGCTGCAATATTATTCTGCAGTGCCAAGATATGGTAATATCCTTTGTTAGAATATTGATTCTTACCAGTCAAAATTACAAAAATTTAATTGAAAACTGAAACCATGAAAAATTCCCCAGAATTGTAAAAAATTTACGGGCTTTTCCTAGTTTTCTCCCAGATGAAAAAATTCCCAAGTTTTACCTGGATCTACTGGGTTGTACACACTCTGAGAACAAATCAGTAATAGCTTCTTCTTCTTCTTCTTCTGTACAACAACCAACTTGATGCACTGGACAGACTGACATGCTCGGCAGCACCTCATTCTATTCATCTACATTCAATTATCCTTGTTTTACTTTTGTCGATACTCGTACAACAACCTCCCTTCAAGAAACTGTCTCTTCTGTTCAACTAAATCGTATAACCTTTCCATTTTTATCCTTCTGTTTTAAAGCACAGGCTGAAAAACATTGATGTTAGGTTACAATGTTGTCTCAGCCCTTTGATTCTTGTAACTGCAGTCATGTTACTGTAGAAATTGTAGATAACCTTCCGCAACCTACATTTTATCTCCACTACATTCAGAATCTCAAATTGTGTATTCCTGTCAACATTATTGAAAGCTTTCCTGAAATCTACTAGGTTTGTCTTTCTTGAGTCTATTTTGTAAGGTAAGTCATATACTTATTTATTCTCACAGAACATTAATTCACTTTCAAATTCCTCTTCAGACTGCTCAATGTGCGACAAGTCATAAATTACCTGTAGATCAGCGTATCTCAGTCAACAATGCTAAAAGCTTTTGCACAAATGTTATAAATTAAAGGTTTATTATCCTTCAGCTTAGCTTCTAAGATGAGCTGTAGGGTCAATATTGCCTCGCATAGTCCTACATTTCTCCAGAACCCACAGTGACCATCCCTGTGGCACACTTATACCCAATTTTCTGTAAATAATTCGTGTCATTATTTTGCAACCATGACTTGTTAAACTGATGGTGTGTTAATATATGTGTCAGCACTTGCCTTCTTTGGAGATGTAATAACTACATTTTTCTTTGAGTTCAAAAGTTTTTGCCTGTCTCATATATCTCCAGTTTCAGGTGAATAATTTTGTCATGTCATGGTCACCCTAGAACCTCACTAAATCTGAGGGAATAACGTCTACTCTAAGTGCCTTACGGCACCTTAGGTCTTCCAGTGCTATACCAAATTCAACTAGCAATAATGCACTCTCATTTCATGACTTCCCTTTTATAAGGTTGTCTTCCTTTATACAGCCTTTCTGTACATGCCTTCCAAATTTCTTGTTTGCTTAGTACAGACTTACCATATGCACTTTTAATATTCATATTGGAGCTTCTCGTGTTTCCAAATGTCTCTTTAATTTGCCTATGGGCAGCTTCTAAAGTTTTGCATTTCTCCACTAGCAATTTCCTGCTTTGTCACTTTGCAGTTTGTCAGTCTAATTTTTAGCTGGTTTTTGTTCACTTTTGCTTTCAATCATTCACTTCAGTTTCACATAGTCTCTTTTTGTCAAATTCAGTATCTCGTGTCACCCAAAGATTCCTACCAATCCTTGTCCTTTGCTCTGCTACCTTCATTATTTCATCTCAAGATCTACCCGCATCACTTTTATTGCATTCCTTTTCTCTGTTTCAGGTCGATATTGTGCAATACTCCCAATGAAACTCTCCACAAACTTGTCCAAGTACTCTTTCTCAAATCTCGTACCTTTCTGCAGTTTCTTCACTTTTCATCCACAGTTCATAATCAGTAAATTATGGCCACAGTCCACACCCGCCTCTGGAAATCTTTCGCAGTTTGAAAACTGTTCTCAAAAACACCATCTTACAATTATATTTCTTTAAGTAGATAACTTTTTTTCATGATTTTTAAAGCAGGTGTCAACTATGATCAAATTGTGCTCTGTGCTAAATTCTACTGGGCAGCTTCCCCTTTTATTTCTTTTTCCTTCAATTGAATGCCAACCTCCAAAAGGACAATAATTTTATCATCTCTCTTAACATTTGAATGATGTCTTATTGTAGGTATGAATCTAATGTTGCTAATAAGAATGAAAAGGCTGCAGAATACTGATGAACATTTCTAAATTTCGAACAACGCTTATGACCCTATACACAGGCTGGTTTTATTCCACAATATGGAAGAATTTGGAATGGAAAAGAAAATGCAAGAGCTATTGCAACAAACCCTAACAAACACAATATCCCAGACAAACTTCATGGAATAAATATCAGACCCACTTCACAAGAAGACACAAGTTTGACAAGATTATCGACTATTCCCTGTTGAACAGTGTGCTGTAAAAAAGATCACAGTATGGAGGAAAACATTTGCAGAAACAAACACCAGAACGGGAATAAAAATAGCTTGGGAAAATAAAGTCAAAACTGGCAGTTTAGCAGTTGCAGATAATTTAGAAAATACTGCACCATCAAAATTAAGCATGAAGTATGGAATAATCAGAAGAGTTCATAAAAATTTAAGTCCAAAGAATAAATTATTATGGACAATGCAGAAGCTAACAGAGCAAGATTATGAAAATGCATTAATAAAAACATCATTCCCTTTAAACATAAAAGTTTATCACTAGAAGACTGTCATATGGCTAAAATGCATGTATGCATCAAAACCACTAGTTTTTGATGATTAAAGAATATGAAAAAAAACAGAAAAATGAAAAGAAAGAAGTGATGAGGACATTAGGAAACACTGCAACAGTAGAAACATCTAAATTAAGAAGTAACGCTGAGGTATAAAAATACACAGGAAAATATTGCATTAGAAATTGGAAAATAAAACTAATGTTTTTTGAACATAGACAAAGAATGAATCCTACCATACTGACAAGAAAAAAGATAAAATATTTTGAAAAATTAAAAGTCAAACCAAACTGATTCGGGTAAGCGCATGGAGATGGAGATATTGTCATAAGTACAAAAGATATGCACAAAGAACTAAATACATAAACAAAATTAACTAGTGATAAAATTTCCAAAAAAGAGCTTGGAGGAGGGGGGGGGGGGAGGGGGAAGTTACTAGATAAAGCTGGTTTGTAATGAATGAAAAAGAAAGAAATAAAGAATACTAATTCCAACTGCACAGTTGAAATTTTTTCATTTCAACTGCACAGTTAATCACGTCTCTTACATTTCTTATGATGTAAAAACCAGCTGCACATATAGACTGTAAATGACAGTTAAGAGATCACCACCCAGGGCCAAGCTAAATCATTGTGGGTGCACGGCTGTGAATTACTTTTCAACTACTCATGTTAAGCAAATTATTTTGTAAGCCCAACAATTTTACATTTGCAATAAAATCTCCACATGTTACTTGCCATGTCAATTTATGTGAAAGCATTAATACAAATACAACATCTCACTCAACATTTTAAATAACCACAGCATTTTGCCTTTGTGTACTAATAGTCCTCTTTCATGCCTTCTACAAACAGATCTGCTAACTTGTATTTACATAATTGATACAAATGTAGGCCATGAGAAGAGTACCATGATCCGTCTATAGCATCCACAGCAATAACACTGATGTGGTACCTCACTTAAAATCTAAGATGCTTCCTCATCTCTACATTTATACACTTTAAAACATAGTCAACAGCAACAATGGAAGTGGAACCATAGCGCTTCCACAAAACACACATTTGTGTGTTCAATATATGTTCTTATTTTGTCCATGATACACAAGACTATATTTTATGCCATTAGCTAAATCACTTCTAGTTCCCACCTTTCAGCACTAACCTTCTTAATAAAACCCTTACAAATTTTTCTCAAGTTTCATGCTAGTATGGTCTAGGAGCTGGTTTCACAACACTTGAGATCTAATACCCTGAATCTAATTTTTCATGTAGCAGCTAGCCTAAACTACTTCCATGACTACTACTATGTGGCAGGACTCTCATATTATACCATGTGATCTTTAAGAAATCAAACAATGGCTTGTTGCACCCTTAATTCCTCAACACCTTTATGATGTTCTTCATTGTTTCATTCACATGAAAAACAAAGAGTGATCATCTGTACTCTTATAGATATTTAAATGTCATTACAGACAAAAACTCAGATTTAATACAGCACAACAAAAAATATTATACCATTTGTCTCAAAAATATCTTAAATTTTGCTCCTGTTATTTACATTTCACTAAGTTTTGCTCAAAATTAAAAAAAAGGAGGAATGAAATAACAGTGATCCTAAACCAACAAAACTTACATTGTATGCCATCCAAAGCCAATCAACAAGAGCTGCCATAACGGAATCCAGCTGCAAAAATAATGGTTTAATTTATTTCAGTGTAATCATTGAATTACCACCATTAAAATATGCTTGATACTAACTCACTAAACAATAATATTCTTACATATATGTAGTATCCACCAAGCAACCACAGGCCAAAAACTAGCTGAAACAATATTACTATTCCAAAGCAGATCATCCATGGCAGCATCATTCCTCGATTAGTTTCCACCACACCAAAAATGAGGAATACAGAGAATGCAATCAGCAGCAGCAGGTAGGCAATGAAAAACCCTCCAACACCAAGCATAGCTGCAAAACAAAATTGTAATCAAGTTTTTGCAGTACTTTCTGAGAAATAATACAAATGAATTAGAACATTATGTTTGTTAGAGTCACTATTCCTCTAACTACACAATACATGGCAGACCATCCAAATCAAGCAGGACAAGTAAATATTAAATAATCAAATTTCAATGTTCATTCCATTTACACACTTGACTTACTTCCACAGATGTTTATCATTACTTTCTATGTGCATGAGTTATTTACTCTTGCATTTACTACTAGCTGACTGCTGTTTTCTACTATGATGCCAACAATGAACATTCCTCACTGCATTCTTGTTCATAATATTTAAATAAGTTTACAATTTAAGAATGCTCAAAACCTGTAAGTACTAAAACAGTTCACCCTTTAAGTCACAGCACATGCCATATTAGGAACAATATAGAACTATTTGCATAAATACACTTTTTATGTATAGTGATTGTATAAAATTGTGTATTTTATATTGTCAAATTTTTATTTCTATATGTTACTTATCTACATTGTTCTGCATTTTTGAGTACACAAAAACTCCATACTATTTGAAACTTCCTGGCAGATTAAAACTGTGTGCCGGACCGAGACTCGGGTCCTTTGCCTTTCGCGGGCAAGTGCTCTACCAACTAAGCTACCCAAGCACGACTCATGACCCATCCCCACAGCTTTAATTCCACCAGTACCTCGTCTCCTACCTTCCAAATTTCACAGCAGCTCTTCTGCAAAACTTGCAGAACTAGCACTCCTCGAAGAAAGTATATGCAGAGACATGGCTTAGCCACAGCCTGGGGGATGTTTCCAGAATGAGATTGATCTGCCAGGAAGTTCCATATCAGTGCACACTCCACTGCAGAGTGAAAATATTCTGGAAATATCTCCCAGGCTGTAGCTAAGCCATGCCTCTGCAATATCCTTTCTTCCAGAAGTGCTAGTTCTGCAAGTTTCGCAGAAGAGCTTCTGTGAAGTTGGAAGATAGGAGACGAGGTACTGGCAGAATTACAGCTGTGGGGCGGGTCGTGAGTCGTGCTTGGGTAGCTGAGTTGGTAGAGCCCTTGCCCACGAAAGGCAAAGGTCCCGAGTTCAAGTCTCGGTCCAGCACAAAGTTTAAATCTGCCAGGAAGTTTCATATCAATGCACATTCCTCTGCAGAGTGAAAATCTCATTCTCCATACTAGTTGTTATTTTCAGTCTCACGGCTGATTTGATGCAGCTCTCCACGCTACTATGTACTGTGCAAGCCTCTTCATCTCCAAATAACTACTGCAACCTACATGCTACAGTGAAGTTGTCTGGTCACATGTAACAGGTCTAGGTGTAATTAAGTTAACCATTTGATGTTTTTACCAGTCTCCTGATTCTGATGTGATGGTTTTAGAGTAAGTGAAATAAAGTCTACGGTCAACAGTGCGGAAATACCCAGATCATGTGATATTAATTGGAGGTGACTTAAGCCTACAGAGTATAGACTGGGACGTTTATGGATTCATTGCAGGGGACACAGATAGGCAGTCTTGCGAAGATCTTTGAAACACATTTTCCGAAAACTGTCTTGAGCATCTAATTTGACGGCCTTCACACAATGGAAATATTTTAGATCTTGTAGCTACAACCAAGGCTGACCTAATCAACGGCATCAGTATCAAGACAGGGTATTTCTGCTAGAGAGAGCAGATAGACAGCTGTTAGCATATCACTTAGACATTAGACAATGAACTGGCATTATTCAGTTCCAGTACAGTGGATGTAGAGGTATTATGGGAAAAGTTTAAATGGATAGTAAATCATTCTCTTGAAAAGTATGTGTCGAGTAAATGGATTAAGGAAAGAAAAGCTCCACTGTGGTTTAACAATGAAATTCAGAAATGCTGAACAAGCAAGGCCTGTTGCATTATTGGTTCAAAAGAGAACGTGCAAATGACCACAAGCAAAAGGTAACAGAAATTAGTGCATCTCTAAACAGACCAATTAAAATCGCTAAGTTGCTCTAAGGGTTCTATAGAGTCACCCATTGACCCGTCTGGTGTGGCAGAAGAAGAAGGCAAAAGTAAAGCCAAAGTTTCTAATTTGCATTTAAGAAATCGTTCATGCAGGAGAATTGTGCAAACACATCATCATTTGACCATTGCACAGACTCCCGTATGGAGAACATAGCAACAAGCCTCCTTGGCACAGACAAGCAATTGAAGGAGTTGAAGGCAAATAGGTTGCCAGGTCCTGAGAATTGCCATTTGGTTTTTACAAAGAGTCCCCTATGGCACTGGTCCCTCTCTTAGAGCATTTATCGTTAATCTCTCGCCCGATACCATATGACTGGAAAAAAGTGCGAATGACTCCTGCATAGAAGGGTAAAAACACGGACCTGCAAAGTTACAGACCAATATCCCTAACATCAGTTTGCTGCAGAATCTTTTAACATATTCTCATTCAGAACATAATAAATTTCCTCCACAGGGAAAAGCTTCTGTCCACAAATCAGCACGGGTTTACAAAGCATTGCTTGTGCGAAACCCAGCTTGTCGTTTTCTCACATGATATCCTGTTAAATATGAATGAAAATCAACAGGTAGATTCCATATTACAAGAGTTTTGTCAAGTTTTTGCCACAGTACCCCAATTCTGACTGACAATGTAGGTACAAGCATACGGAATAGGTTCCCAGGTACGTGAGTGGCTTGAAGAGTGACAGGACCCAATACGTTTTCCTCAATGGTGAGTATTCATCAGGAAAATATGATAAAACTGCTACTATTTTCCATACACATAAATGATCTGGCAGATAAGGGTAAACAGAAGTCTGCGACTGTTGATGATGTTGTGGTGTGATTGTATGGTGTCATTGTCGAGTACAACGCAAGATGACTTAGACAAAATTTCTAATTGGTGTGGTGAATGGCAGCTAGCTCTAAATGTACAAAAATCTAAGTTAATGCAGCTGATTAGGATAAACAAATCCATAATGTCCGAATACAGCATTAATAGAGTTTTGCTGGACACAGTCACTTCAATTACATACCTACGTGTAACACTGCACAGCAATATGAAATGGAAATTAGCATTTAAGGATGGTAGCCGGGAAGGCAAACAGTCAACTTTGATTAATTAGGAGAATTTTAGGAAAGTGTACATCTGTAAAGGAGACCACTTGTGGAACAACAGTGCGACCGATTGTTGGGTACTGTTCAGCTGTTTGGGATTCACAACAGGTCAGATTGAAGGAAGAAATTGAAGAAATTCAGAGACAGGATGTTAGATTTGTTACTGGTAGATCTGAACAACATGCAAGCATTACAGAGATGCTTCGAAAAACCTAAGGCTGCGTTCACACTGCCGGCCGGGCCGGGCCGACGCGTACTGGCTCGGCTCGTGCCTAGCCAGCTTAGGCCGACGTGTAGTGCATTCACATTGCGCGCCGCGCCGAGCCGGGACGGCGAAATGGGGGAAAATCCACTTCTCCAATATTTATGTTTAAAAATTCTTAGCGGTATATAAGACTTCGCCACATCGTTTTATGAACTACTTTTTCCCTAAAAGCGTTACTTACGTCATGAAAAAAGAAAAAGTCTACTTTTCGTTTCGCGTGATTTCTTAGTTTCGTAACGCTTCCCAACCGATTTTGAAGAAAGTATGTGGCTAAGGAATCTGATTTTTGTACACGTGGTAGTGCAACATCTTAGCTTCGTATTGAATCATTTATCTTTCCATATTTCTTAACAGTCATTGTGAAATGATGCTATTTGTCAACGTTGTGCACTTGATTTACAAATATTGTAGTGAAAAAGTTATGTAGCGGGTAGCTTACTGTTAGATCCGTTTTAGACCATACATTGTTGGGAATGAAATGTAGCTTAAAGTACCAAAAAGTTTTTGAAATGGTAATGATACTGATATCTGTCGCTGGTCACAAGTAATGCGAGCTACTCAGCGGCGTCAGTGCCGCGTCCGCAAGCCACGAAGTTCGCGCAGTTACAGCTTGGTTTAGTGTAGTCATATAATGCAGGACAGAAAAAAACTAATTACTAGTGATCAGCGCAGACCTAGTGTCGATCCCTCGTATTATTTTAAAGGTCTCATTGTCTAGATAAATCCAAATGTATAAGAATTTTTCCCTCGGCTACTGGACAATCATCTGCTATGCTTTTATAATTGGCCACACGTTGCATCACAAAAGACAAACAATTATTTGTCATCAACATCCTACAATTAGTATGACGTACATTTCGTATTTCGAACTAAAAGATAACTGAAGCACAATTCTGTAGTCTCGTTGTCTACTTTGACAGAAAAAATAATGGAGAGTTAATGAAACTACTGTAGATCGGCACAGATGTGCGTTTCATTGTTCTTCATTTTTTTTTTTTTTTCCTTCCTTGGCGGGCTGCGCTGCACTGTCAAGGTAATCCCCACTCTTTGGCTAAATGGCTGGCCAGAGGCCAAATAAATAAATTTAAAAAGATCCCCACCCTTCAACAGCTGACACGCAAGCCAGTAGAAAACGCAGCTGCAGTCAACAGTTGCTCGCCTTTAGCTAGTCTGTGCTTTCGTGTAGAACAATGTCTTCACTCTTTTATTGGTATTGTTTTGACTCTGCAGTAACTCGTCGAGTTTTGAAGTACAGAAGAACTAGGAGGTTATGGATTCATCCCATAAATAGTGACAGACATTTAGGAGAGTTTTTTTTCTTTATATGAAGAACTTAAAAACTATCCTGAAAAATTTTATTCAGATTACAGAATGAATCATAATACATTTCAGTATGGGCTGCAGAACATTCAAGACAAAATTTCTAAACAGAACACAAATTTTCACAGAAGTATTACAGCAGAAGAAAAATTGTGTATAACGATAAGGTAATATTCGTTAATACACACTTTTTGGTTTGCAGTAGAACTTTGTACAGCATTCACTACCTCCAATTAATTGTAGTCATGCTTTTGTATTTTAAATTTCACAAACGCTTACCTCTGAGGGGAAGAGAGTTTATGGGACTCCTGAGAATCATTAGGAAGTAATTAGCTTCGTCATTTATGGTAATGTCTTGCTGTACCTTCAACGAAGAATCGCAGAAATACTCCTTCAAAATTTTCCGACTTTTTTCTTCTTGGCAGTGGCGATGGTTGATCATGTGGAGCCACTGATGACCTCACAGAATTCTTTTCATTACCTTGTAAGATAGGCAGATTGATAGGCGAAGAGTTTTGAGATAATACCCTTTGACTCAGTGGTTCTATTTCCACTGATAAGGAACTGCCACAGCATGACTTTACAATGCATTATCATCTGGTAGGGACACATTTCCGTCCCTCAGTGACACTCATATCTGTCTCCGTTTACAAGTAAATGCGAACTATTCAGTGGCGGCAATGCCGCGATCGCTGGCAAGCTATTGTTGTAAATGCATGTAAACACGGTAGATTAAATAAATGAAATAAAAGTAATTTCACATGTATCATTATAATAAACGTAATTTTTCCTCACTGATTGTGAACTGTGAGGTAACATCTTAAAATAAAAGATGTGCGCAGTCACACTTGTGACGAAAGCAGAAGGGAGACGTGTGATGCGTGTACTGCAGAAGCTGTAGTGCTGCTCCACAGGCTCGCGCCTGCGGTCGGCTCGCGCCGGCAATATTAAACACTCTGGACGTCGCTGGCTCGGCTCCGGGAGGCTCACGCTGTGTCGGCGCGGCCCGGCCGCCAGTGTGAACACCACAATTCAGAACCATGTGTTTGATATCGAAGCGGGCGGCAGCCCGGCCAGGCTCGGCTCAGCCTGGCCGGCAGTGTGAACGCAGCCTAATGGGGAAACACTGGCGGAAAGGGGACATTCTTTCTGAGGAGCACTATGATGAAAATTTAGAGAACTGGTATTTGAGGCTGACTGCAGAACAATTCTACTGCCGCCAAAGTACACTATGTGATCAAAAGTATCCGGACACCTGGCTGAAAATGACTTACAAGTTTGTGGCACCCTCCATTGGTAATGCTGGAATTCAATATGGTGTTTGCCCACCCTTAGCCTTGATGACAACTTCCTCTCTCAAAGGCATACATTCAATCAGGTGCTGGAAGTTTTCTTGGGGAATGGCAGTCCATTCTTCACGAAGCATTGCACTGAGGAGAGGCCTGGCATGAAGTATGTGTTCCAAAACATCTCAAAGGTGTTCTATATGATTCAGGCCATGGAGGCCAGTCCATTACAGGGATGTTACCGACATGTAACCACTCCACCATAGGCTGTGCATTATAAACAGGTGCTCGATCGTATTGAAAGATGCAATCGCCATCTCCGAATTTCTCTTCAGCAGTGGGAAGCAAGAAGGTGCTTAAAACACCAATGTAGGCCTGTGCTGTGATAGTGCCACGCAAAACAAGGGGTGCAAGCCCCCTCCATAAAAAACACGGCCACACCATAACACCGCTGCCTCCGAATTTTACTGTTGGCACTACACATGCTGGCAGATGACGTTCACTGTGCATTCGCCTTGCCCACACCTTGCCATCAGATTGCCACATTGTGTACCGTGATTTGTCATTCCACACAACATTTTTCCACTGTTCAATCATCCAATGTTTACACTCCTTACACCAAACGAGGCATTGTTTGGCATTTACCGGCGTGATGTGTGGCTTATGAGCAGCCGCTCGACCATGAAATCCAAGTTTTCTCACCTCCTGCCTAACTGTTGTAGTACTTGCAGTGGATCCTGATGCAGTTTGGAATTCCTGTGGGATGGTCTGGATAGATGTCTGCTTATTACACATTACGACCCCCTTCAACTGTCGGCGGTCTCTGTCAGTCAACAGACAAGGTCGGCCTGTACGCTTTTGTGCTGTTCGCCGCCCTTCACGTTTCCACTTCACTATCACATCAAAAACAGCGGACCTACGGATGTTTAGGAGTGTGGAAATCTCATATGACCCAAGTGACGCCCATCACCTGACCACATTTGAAGTCCTACTTATTCGTCTTCTGGTCTTCTTCTGTGATTATTACTACCCACACATCCCTACAATACTCAATTTGTGATTCTATGATGTCTCAGAATGTGTCCTATCAAATGACCCTTTGTATACAGGTTGTGCCACAAATATCTTGTCTACCAATTCCATTCTGTAGCTCCTCATATATTATGTGATTTATAGTACTAATCTAAACCTCAGCATTTTTTTTGCAGCATCACATTTCAAAACCCTCTATTCTCTTACTGACTGAACCGTTTTATCAACCATGTTACACTTCCACACATGGCTACACTCTATACAAACACTTTCAGAAAAGCTTTGTAACACTTAATTCTATATTCAATGTTAAATTTCTCTTCTTCAGAAACACTTTTCTTGGCATTAGCAGTCTATGTTTTACGTACTCTCTATTTTGGCCATAAGCAGTTATTTTGCTGGCCAAACAGCAAAACTTGTGTACTACTTTCAAGTGCCTCGGCCATGAGCTAATTCTCTCAGTGTTACCTGATTTAATGTGACAATATCCCATTATCAGTGTTTTGCTTTTGTTGATGTTCACCTTATATCCTCCTTTCAAGACACTGTCCATTCTGTTCAACTGCTCTTCCAAGTCCTTTGCGCCTCTGTCAGAATTATGTTGTCATTGCCCAACCTCGAAGTTTTTATTTCTTCTCCCTGAACTTCGAAATTTTTCTTTGGAATCATTTATTGCTTGCTCAATGTCAATGTACAGATGGGACAACATCAGGAATAGGCTACAACCCTGTCTCACTCCATTCTTAACCACTGCTTCCCTTTCATGTCCCTCAACTCGTAATGGCTGTCCAGATTCCGTAACATTTCAAATAGCCTTTCACTCCCTGTATTTTACCCCTGCTCCCTTCAGAATTTCAAGGAGAGTATTCCAGTCAACACTGTCAAAATCTTTCCCTAGGTCTACAAATGTTATAAACATAGGTTAGCCTTTCCTTAACCCATCTTCCAAGATAAGGCATAGGGTCAGTATCGCCTTGTGTGTTCCTACATTTCTCCAGAATTCAAACTGATCTTCCCCGAGGTTGACTTCTACCAATTTTTCTGTTCTGTAAAGAATTCGTGTTTGTATTTTGCAACCTGACTTATTAAACAGGTATTTTGGTAATGTTCACACCTGTCAGCAGCTGCTCTCTCTGGAATTGGAATACTGCATTCTTCTTTAAAGTCTGAGGATATTTAACCTGTCCCATATATCTTGCACACAAGATGGAAGTTTTGACATAACTGGCTCTCCTAAGTTATCATTAGTTCTGATGGAATGCCATCTACTCCAATGACTTTGTTGCAACTTAGGTCTCTCAGTGCTCTGTCAAATTATTCTTGCAGTATCATAGCTCCCATCTCATTTTCATCTACATCCTCTTCCATTTCTTTAATAGTGCTGTCAAGTTCATCTCTCTTGTACAGACACTGTAGATCCTCCTTCCACCTTTCATCTATCCCTTCTTTGCTTAGGACAGGTTTTCCATCTGAATTCTTGATATGCACACAGCTACTTCTATTTTTTCGAAAGGCCTCTTTGCTTTTCCTGTAGGCAGCATCTATCTTTCCCCTATTGAAACAGGCTTCTAAATCTTTACATTTGTCCTCTGGCCATTCCTACTTAGGCAGTACGCATTTCCTGTCAATCTAATTATTTAGACATTTGTACCACCTTTCACCCGCAAAGGATTTCTACTAGGCCTTGTCTTTCTACCTATCTGATCCTCTGCTGTTTTCACTATTTCATCTCTTAAAAGCTACCCATTCATCTTCTACTGTATTCCTTTTCCTGTTCTGGTCAGCTGTTGCCAAATGCTACCTCTGAAACTCTGAACAAACTGGTTCTTTCAACTTATCCAGGCGCCAGCTCCTTTATTTCCAACCTTTTTCCAATTTCTTCAGTTTTAATCTACAGTGCATAACCAATAAATTGTCATCAGGGTCCACATCTGCCCCTGAAAATATCTTGCAATTTAAAATCTGGATCCGAAATTTCTGTCTTACCATAATATAATCAATCTGAAACCTTCTGGTATCTCCAAGTCTCTTCCACATATACAACTAGTTTGTGTCCCTCTTGCCTTCAATAATGTGTTAGGTATGCTGTTCATAGTAACTAACTCGCATTAATATTTTCTTATTCAATACTAAAATTATTCCTGCATTACCGCTATTTGATTTTGTATTTATAAAATTGTATTTCCCAGACCAGAAGTCCTGCTCCTCCTGCCACCAAACTTCACTAATTCCCACTATATGTAATTTCAACCTATCCATTTTTCTTTTGAAATTTTCTAACCTATCTGCCCAATAAGGGATCTGACATTCCATCCTCCAATCTGTAGAATGCCAGTTTTGTTTCTCCTGGTGACATCCTCCTGAGTAGTCCCCACATGGAGATCTGAAAGGGGTATAATTCTACCTCTGTAATATTTTACCCTAGAGTAGGCCATTATCATATAACCATACAGTAGAGCTGCATGCCCTGGGGAAAAAACTGCAGCAGTAGTTTCCTCTTCCTTTCAGTTGTTCACATTACCAGTACAGCAAGGCCGATCTGGCTGATGTTAAAGGCCAGGTCAGTCAATCATCCAGACTGTTGTCCTTGCAACTACTAAAAAGGCTGCTGCCCCTTTTCAGGAAACACATGTTTGTCTGGCTTCTCAACAGATATCCATCTGCTGTGGTTGCATCTATGGTACAGCAATTTCAATCACTGAAGCACACAAGCCATATCACCAACAGTAAGGTCCACTGTTGAAGGGGGGAGGGATTTAATTCACTTTTCCCTATATTTCTCCTCAACTGAATTCTCAGTGCCAAAGAAGTTTTATCTGGAGCATGCATGTTTTCAACTCTTATGATAATCATTTCATATACAGGTGATTACTTGTTATATAGGGCAGAGAAAAATTCACACACGTTGACATCACAGCACAATTCCTCACACACTTGCAATACAAAAATGTCTGTCACAAAATTTCATCCTGCACATATTTTTGGCAGTAAATGCGTATTACAGATTCGCAGTCACACTGTAATCACATTCATGATGTCAGCATATAGGCATAGTGCTGTGCAGCTGGTATTGTTTATGAGGTTGGGGGTTCGATTCTGTTCGAAGCACATTTGTTTTCATTTGCCATTTTCATTCTGCCATATAATACTGTAGAATACACCATTTCTTAAGCCACATATATCCAACATTGACATAGTACAGTGACTTGCAACAGTGAACATAACAAAAACATGATCAGCCAAGTCATAATTGGATAGTTGAAACAAATGACCAGTCACACGATAAAACAATTACAAAAACAACAACAATTTTGAGATGCTAAAGATGATTGCACTCAACATCTACTAGTCATTTATACTACATGCCATACGTCCACTCAGATGTAATACATTAGCAACCTATGACAATAATAATTTCCATTTACAAATGACAGAGCATAGCAGTCAGTCATCCTTTTTTGCAGGTTTTATTTGGCAAATTTAGATTTTAGCTAGTGCCTAGCCATTATCAATGCATTATTTCATAATATCAATGCATGTCAGTCCCCTGTTGTTCAAGCGTCACCTTTCTTTCAAGACTACTCTTGAAAGAACTGTAACAGACGTCCGAACAACAGGGAACTGACATGCATTGATATTATGAAATAAAGCATTGATAATGGCTAGGCACAAGCCGAAATCTAGATTTTCCAAATAAAACGTGCAAAAAGGGACTGCTGATTGCTGTGCTCTATCATCTGTAAATCACATCACAGTCGCTGAGTGCACCCAAATTCCTAGTGAAAGGTAATCTGATGAATATTTTCCATACTAATGACCACATGATGTTCACAAAAGAATACACTGCCCTCAGAGCAGATGCTCAACGCTATCCCCCTGCAGCTCCGAACATTGCACGACCCGCTGTGTCACACAGCTGTGACCTCTTCACAACATGGCTGCATCCAAAGATACAAGAGCAATATGAACATGTGCTACCAGTTATTCCACATGCCCCGATGGAGTATAATACTTTTGCTCCTTCAAGTGTCGCCCCAGGAAAAAAATTCAGAGGACTTACAGGTCATCTGCAGACAGCATCCAGGTATTGCATTAAAGAATAATAAGGGTGCAACTTATGCTTGTACAGCACATCAACAACTGTGCACTGTGAGACACACAGCTACCTTGCTACACTACGTGTACTTTGCTGGCATTCTTGATGTTTAACCTACAGAATAGCTTCCTCAGTAGCTGGAGTAAGGCGAGTCCATGGACGACCTCTATCACGTGATAGTGGAAGGAGGGAACCCGTCTCCCAAAGATGAAGCTCCAGATGATGAAACACACTTTTATCTGGACAACTTTGACCAGTACACATAGGAACATATTTACGAGCAGCAACACTAACCCGGTTATCAGCTGCATAATGGACCAGAAGCATATCCACATATTCATTGTTTGTGTATGCCATACACCTGCCACACTGTTTTAGAATAACATAAGAAGAAAATACGATATGTGTACGAATACACATGGAGTCTGTCACGGGCGCATTACTCCACTAGCTACTAAATCCTGTCTGGTGAACAGTGCATACAGCATAAACACGTCATTATTTGCAGCAGGCTGTTCCACTTTACACGCATCGCTTCTCTTACAGCCTCTGTTCTGCAGATTCATCCAGACACTGCTAATTGTGAAATGTGCTTTTTTTTCTTAATTACACTGTTTCCCTAATTGTAATGGACATGATGTTTCTACATTTCCATCAATTATAATAATGACGACAATGATAGTAACACGTGGAGATAAAAAACAGCAAGTGGTTATCAGAATCAATGTTGAAAGGCATAATTAGTGGTTCGATGGTAATAATACACACACATGGTAAATGAGTTTGAAAATTATTTGAAAGCATGTTGCTAGCCCTACTGGTGATGTAAGGCCCTAACGAAATGTAACGGACTGGAATGTGGCAAGAATAACAGTTCATACTAATTGGCGGAACCACTGTGGGAGAGTACACAGAAAACAAGTTTGGAATCTAGTAGACACAGTGGTGCGAAATAATTTGCGCCCACGACATGCAAAAGACTTCTTTAAAAGCTGAGCAATGATTTCAACTGTACTTTCATTTCTGTGTTCATAGTACATAAGTGAAAATGTTTCGTAGAAGACAAACTGTAATCGCTGTATGATGATTAAGACGTCAGATACCGTACCACAAAGACTACATTCAGCAAATAAAAACAAATGTGTGTCGATCCAGAATCGAACCGTTGACCCCCTGCATAGTAACCCAAAATGCTATGCACTACACCAACTGCACAGCACTACTACTATATGCTGAAAGAGGTTGACATGTGATTACAGTGATGCCAGACTGCTAATCTGTGACATCCATTTACTGCCAGAAACATGCGGAGGATGAAACTTTACAAGAGACATTTATGTATTGCTTGTACATGAGGAATCGTGCTGCAAAGTATGAGTGCGTGAATTTTTCTTCACCCTCTGTAATTTATCCTAACACTTTACAGATTCCTTAAAAAACTGTAAGCCCACTGTTCACTGACTATAATGAGCTACTCACTATTGCATATGATGTGCTCTCACATAGCAATGTTTTACGTTTTTAGCTGTCTCGCAGCATGGGTGAGGTTTCTGTATGAGAAGTCAATTCAGCGCTAGTATGGTGACAAGATGTGTACACTATTACAACGGGCAATTCAAAAAGTTCGGAAAGTGATCATACCATGGACACGGGGTGAATTTATGGATGATGCACAATGGTGAAAGGCCATACTGCGTTGTTAAGAAAGCAACATGCTTTGTCTTACAGACAGTCATCACATAATCAATTCACTAAACTAAGCATACCAAAAAACTGGCACTTATTTTTCTTTGACCACCAAAGGTGCAAGCAGTCAATTAGGGTATGGCAGCTGGGGCACAAGCCCTGGGCATGTTTTGTGAGGAAGAGCGAAAGGAAGAAGTGGTAAGCTCTTGCTAGGTAAACATGGTCCCCTATCACATAAATCTCTCCACTACCTTGTATAGCTGTTGCTATATACAGTGGATAATTAGACTCCAGGTGACACAAACGAGTCACACAATGACTCAAAAAGTGCAATAAAAACTACGTAATGCTAGTTGCCGTTAGTGTGACATCCTCATACACTCACTGTACAAGGTGAGCCATGATGCTGAACTCTTCAAAGACATTGCTGACACACTGTGTGATCCCCTCATCTTGACACACAACCACAGCAACTCATGCACATCCCAAGTGCAGCTATTCACAAGAACGTAATAGCAGCCTCAAGAACCCCATGAAGTATTGCTAACTTCTTTGATTTACCAACAGATTTAAATACACATTACCCACTAACTAATTATGCATCACCTTCAATCCCAACAGGAAAATGTCATGGCAATACACTGTTTGTATGGAAGCAAGGGTATCATAATTGTCTTCACTCAGTTTTAATACATCTAATGAGTTCCAAAGTACCTTAAAAGTTAAAAAAAGGACCTTACAGAGGCAGTTCTTATTCATTAACAAGAGTCACTACTTCTAGCATCTACAATGTTTTCAAGCACTTACGTTCACATAAATATTAAAACACAGAAGGATACTATTTTTCAAAACAGTACCTTCACAAATACAATGCTGACTTTAGCTTATCTACATGTGATTATAACTAAATACAAGGTGCCCACATTATACATATAACAATACAAAACATAATAACTTGAGAATTAATTGATGTATTTATTGACAATATGTTCCCACAAGTATGGGAACTCAAAATCTTGTTTAACATATCTAATACACCCTGATATGCAGACCAATAGTAGTGTGAGAGACATGTAATCTGTATTCCAATTCTCTCCAAAGGTGTTGCAGCACTGCAGGTGAAACATACATGATGGTGCAGGTCTGGTATATTATGAAATGTGATCTGGTACATTTGATTCTTGACAAACCCTCAACAGAAAAACATCAATTGGGGTAATATCTGGACTTCTAGGGGACCAAGCAGTCAATGGACTACCTCTCCCATTCCAACAATCCTGGAACCCACAATTCAATAAATACCTCACAATGTTCGCAAAATGGTATGGTGCGCCATCTTGTTGAAATATCATGTCACGACGTACCAGTGTAAAAAGACTTTAGCTCCCCCAGAGAAACCACATAGAACACCTGCTGTGGAGTCCATACGGATACTAATGAGCGTTCACATAAACAAAGCAGTTACCAACTGCTGCAAGCAAACACACAATATATTGTAATAAAATAAGAAGCATAAAAGAAATTTAATTTTTTTTACCAGTTTCGGGCACTTAGAGCCTTTTTTCAGAAGGCTACGCCTATCGCATTACTTGTGGATATCAAATAAAGTGCATACAGCACAATGCCATGGTCCTAAAAAATATATGCAGGGGCAATAAATATTACAATACTGAACCTATTAATACAATAAGAGCTCTTAGATGCCTACACGCAGTGTGGTGTTTGCATAAAACTAGTACAAAGAAGTGAAACAAAGTATCATGCTCTTAAAATATTGTATTAATGGATTCTGTATTGTATTACTTATTGCTCCTGCATATATTTTTCAGGACCACAGCATTGTGCTGCATGCACTTTAGTACTGACACTCGCAAATAATATGATACGTGTAACCTTCTGAAGGAGGTCACTAAGTGCATGAAACCAGTACAGAAATTAAATTTCTTTTATGCAAATGGTTGCTTATTATTTCATTACATACAACTACAATTGCTGAGGATGGATAAAATACTAAACAATACCTTTTGAGATAGCATACTTGTAGAAGAAAACTGTCAACAAATATCTCAATTATGTCTCAAGTAACTACCTTTTTATATTATATGTTTAATGCGGACACCCTGTACTAAATTATTGAGTGACCTAATTTGTTGTTATAAAGATGTTTGTACTACTTATAATATCATATTAACTTACATCCTCTGACATCCGTCTCAAATAATGGTGAATATAGCTGGGTTGATTCCCCACCACTCATCATATATGCAATCAGTGTAATTAGGACAACACTGAAGGACTGGAAACAGAAACCATATCAGTACACATGAACGGTTACTTTTGATAACATATCTAAAGCGAAAACTCATTATGCACAACTTAATTTAAATCGTGTAAACATGTCATTACAGTCTGTGGGTATCGTTATAGATCGCTTCACATTTTTTAATGTGTCTTGAAGAAACATAATTTACACCTTACTTCATCAGTATAGAGCTATGTATGTGCACTGCCATCCTATGACTATAGTGCTCATCACAAGCATAAAAAAATCTCAACAGTCAAACATAAATTTTCTATTGTATGATCTCTTGGAAAGCAAGTAACGTTTGAAGTACAAAAAACAGGGAAAGACTCAGAAGCTCTCCAGTTTGGACAAATGAATGTTTTTCACAGTGACACATAAGTTTAAGATAGTAATCTAAGTGCTTTTGTTCAATAAATGTATACAGCGAAATCAAAAGGGACTAGATATTAAAAGTGATCCCAATGATTTTAAACAACTAGAACTTTATGACCAAAAATATTTCATAAATATTTGACAACTCCCATCCACTACATGGCAACCAATGTAGACAACGTTGCACTTACACAAAAACTATGCCACCACATAAATCCATATCACCATACATGTTTTTCTTCTACAGACATTATTCTGCTTTTAGTGAGAAAACACTACTTAGCTTCAAGTAATATAATTTTAACATAATTTGAATTCCACACAGTGCATTACAACTGTCCCAGGAATGCTTTTATTCAGTTGTTATATGCACTGCAATGAAAGACTTCTGTATGTCTTCCAAAATGCTAGCTTTGAGGTCCAAGAAGCATTTACCTCAACAAACAATGAGCAGTAACAGTTATAATAAAATGGACACACTGTGAACAAATGAATAAGTTCATTTCCTTTTTCTGACAAGTACAGATGTCTATCCACATCATAGATTACAGCTTCCAATTTTTGTCCATAATGAATTTATCCACGGCAAATTCCACTTTGATCAAAAATACAAATTAGATCAATACATGAAAAATGTGTCACAGGATCTATGAGTCAAACACTTACTGCAGTATAAGCTGCAACCATGTAGGTTCCAACTTTGACATTGCTGTTCCATATGCAAGGAGACCAACATGATCTTATGGCAACCATTCTTGTTCCAAATATTCAAGGGATATCAGGCTTTGACAGCAACAAAAAGGCAGCAGCTGGTGCTAAAATAGAAAAATAATGTTTTTTTTATATCATGCATGAATTTGATATCTAAGTTTATGGGGTAGTTTAATACTTCCATGATAATCAAAAATAACATTCTACGCACTGATTACAAAGCACTGTATGAAAAGCAAGAATGAAGTTTAAACAACATGATGTCACAGATGAAACAACTACGTAAACTACAGTAAACTGGCAATTAACTCTTATCTATTAACTATTGCATAAACGCCTATACTGAATATTGCCAAACTACATAAAATTCAAATGCACTTTTGCAGGCGGGGTACAATGTAGCGGGCCAACTGCATTACTTTACTCACGTTACTTCTAGAATTTTTGGTATACCGTGCCCATGAATTGTCGTAACGGTGATCCTAGAACTTAAAAATTAACGCTCCGCCGTCGGGCTAAAATAGCCTTCTGCTTATGGTGATTCTAATCGAAGGTTCAAATTACTTCGCACTGTAGTACACGCATACTACACAAGGCGCAATATAATTTTGTTATTAGGTAGTGAATGTAAGATACGTCAAACAATGACGACGAACATAATTTACTTTAACACTTTCGTCAACGCAATCTTGAATATAAGCATGTGAACAGTGTACCTTACATGTCTCCAGAACTTCAACCCTAATTCGAATCGATTTGTCAATAAGAACTGGTTACCTATTAGCCACAGATGTAAACATATCTGTGGGCCAGCTGCCGCAAGGTGCACATGCATCTCTCTCCCCCGCGCAAGGTGCACATTTACAAACACAAATACATGGTACCTTAGGCAGGCAGATCCACGCATGTAAGTCAACCATCGCGAAGAACATACTCTCACAACGTATTTCATAAAGCTAAAGTGCCATGACAACCGTGAAAAACAACATACTACCACAACGTATCTCATAAAGCGATAGTGGCTTGACAACTTCTGCCAAGACGAACTGCTAATAAATAAAATACATGCCTGTATCTTTTGTCACTAGAAACAGAACTTCACTCTTTTAGTTCAAAAAAATCCATGGCCTTAATGAGATATCTCAAAGTACAAAAAAAATATTTTAAAAAATCATTGCCACTTTACGCAAATACACAAGATTACTTTCAGATGAAGGAGAGATTTCGCAATGGACATTTTAAGGAATAGCAAATGACACTGAAGAACGGAGTGCAACGTGTAACAACTCTTGTAATGTCAAGCAATGATGGTATTTTCATGAACGTGCATAATAACCTCTTCCACATATATATTACAATCGGCCAACATTATTCTAATTGGAGACGAACATTATAATTCACGTTGTTTTGGAAACAGAAATAAAGATTTCTGCATTCAGCGCATTTCAACATCATTATTGTGGATTGTCAGGCATATTTTGAATTTTTTCAGAAGTTATCCGATGTCTCAATTTCTGTTAACAAACCTCCCCTTAGTATAATAGGCAGCGGCAATAGACACACTCGTAGCAATTTTTCACTCATCAGCTGGCTCCACTATCCATCCAAATAATTTTATTCATCTCAACATTATCTTAACAACAGAAATCAACAAAACAAGGCAACGCCCTGGCCTAACGGATTCAAGCATTCCGACGACGTAAACACCAGAGAAGTAGTATATGCGAAACTGCGCTTGTAGATAGAGATATAATCGCTGATTTCTATCGAGTCAGCTCAATTGAAGGTGAAAAATACAGTCGTGTAAGACGTTATTTGCTAAGTAGGAAAAAAACATAATAGATTAGCTAACCGGGCTCTATGTATTCTCTTATAAATACTGTTTGATGTGTATATTTCCGCCAGAAAATAAATGCCTGTGTATTCAAATGTTTCATTTCCCAGCAATTTGCCGTACAAAACTGATCAAGAAAATCCATTATAAAGTTTGCTTTGACCGCTAATAGGCTTTATAGTTCTTGGTTTTTATACTATATTTCGCCTATTTGTGTTATGGATGGTGTCTCATAACCTCACTTTCACAGTTCGGCATTGGACGAAGTGAATTGATGTCGTGTTGATTTTCCGTCTAGTGTGAACCGTCACTAATTGATGGTAACATTGGCAGGCCGTCCGTTCCACTCTATCTAGTATGAACTGGTCTCTAGCGACATCATGTGGTAACAAAGGAGGTTAACCTATTTTCAAAGCGTCCACACACGTTACAGTAGTAGATTTTGAGCTTCTGTCTCTTCTCAATGTTTATTTATTCTTTGCTTTGTTTTAGTGGAACTCTGAAAATGTTTCATGACAGCTTGGATATTTTTCCATGAGTGTTCTTCCACAAAATAGGCAACATATTCGAAAACAAAAATTATTTGTGGTTTACAGTGCCTAGGGGTAGCTTCACAAACTCTGTTCTTAGAATAATTCTGGAAACGCGTTGTACTAGTTCGAAATAACGCTTAGCTGTCGTATTAAGTTCGACGAGTAGTCAAAAATAGCTACACAACTTTACATTAATGATGAGATTTTTCAAAATTAGTTCTCGGCAAAATGAGAAGAGATAAATTGAGATGTTGTCACCATTCGTTTTAATTTAGAAAAATCATGCTACATAGGCCTAAGCAATACTAAAACAGCCCTCCTTCGTGGATAATTACAGTTGGACAGAATATTCCTACCTTTCTTCTTACCTCGCCAATGATAAAGGTAGTTTCTGATGTTCCCAGGGTGACAATATTTTGATAGCAGATAATGTTATTCTCTTTACAGGTCATACTTTCTATAAAGAAGTCAACAGTATTGGAACAACCTTCTCTTATTTTGTGGAAGTATTACAACGACAGGCTCATTAATGCTGAAAAGAAACAAAACTGTATCTCACCTTGCATTACTTTCAGCCCTACTGCTGTTAGGGTTATATATTATGAACCATATGGACTATATTTTTTTACATGTGTACATGTGTCCTGAAGAATATGTGTTCCAATACTGATCCAAATCAATGAATTGGCAGTGTTTCCTATAATGACTATGACTGATGCTGACCTACATAAAAAATTAAGTTGTCAGCTGCCTGTCTCATATAATTTTCCCTTCAGAAATGACTTTTCCATCAATGAATCAGCTGCTTCTGAATTTCAGATATTTCTTCTGCAGATTTCGTTCTGTTTCATGGAGATTTAGGCTAGATTGATAGTGACAAGGCGACAACCAGCAGGACAAGTTTTAGTCCAAGAATCCACTATGTAACTTGCCCTTGCACACATCTAATTTTCAAGCACACAAGAATAAACTGCTAGTGCACAGAGTACTTTTTCAAAATAGCTCCATTCCTCTGAATATTTGTTACTATACAGTTCTCCTTATAAAAATGAAAACACAAGGTAGTGAAATTATGGTTTAATCTACAGTACATGCTACGTATTTTATGTCATGTACTGCACTCCTTTTGTGGGGCAGCTCAATGAATTTCACACACTTTGATTTTAAAATGACATTGTTACAGAAACAATAAAACAATATATATGATAAAATATATTTATGGCTTGTTTCCTTAAGCACAAAGTACCATATACAGCCTGCAGTTGTAATTGTAAGGGTCTATTTGAAAATCTACAACAGTGTGGTTTTTATAGTTTGCAAGAAATGGGTTCCAAAGTTTTTACAACATTCATATTTCTGACATTCTCCAGACGCTGTTATATGCACAAGATCCCACAGTGCAATGGACTCAATTTTTTATGAAATAGCTTTTGTGAATCTCGCCTGCGGATTATGTGGTTAAAGTCACTGGTATACTAACTGACAAAATGACAGGGAATAACACCTCAGAGTTGTCAGCAGATAAGTTTCGATCAATTATCCCTTACTTGTCAAGGAATGAAAGACACTTCAAAATACCACATACTATAGAGTAACACTTTCACTTAAAATTTTAATTTCAAAACCTTTACTGCAGTATGTAGAATTATAATAATCACAGGAGCTGTAGCATTATGTGTCATACAGCTTTTGATGCTGCAAGTTAGCTTAATTTGATATGCATCAAAACTCTGTTATCTCAAATATTGTACTGTACATTACACAAGATTTATGTTCTGTGCACTGAACACCACCAGTCTGAAGCCCATATTGCTTTTGCTAGTCATAATATTTCGTTGTTTATTTGTATGAGAGTCATACTTCTGCCTCAACTGTCTGCCTAATCATTTTCCGGTTTTTTCCTGAAATCTGCATGAAAAAGTTCGGGAATTGAAAATCTTACATTCTATTACCTGTTTTTTCCTTTAACACGTATCTCTCACTGGCTAAATAACATACAGCGTGCGGCGCATAAATCCAGACAAATTTCAATCTGAATTTCTCGCCATGTCGTAGTTCCCCCAGAGGTCGCGGTTAGCGTTCTTGAAAGCCATAGGCATCTAGTAAACTGTGAAAACCTCAAAATGGACGAGATGTTACAGACAAGTGTGGAGTATAACCGAACAGCCGCGATTATCGAAAGTCTTCGCGACAGGTATTCGCCCTTTGAAATAGTTCGATTCTTTGGGTACCTGAGATAAACTGTTTACGATATTGTGGCCAATTACAATGCTTCAGAGAGGTTTGGGGAAGGTTCCACTAACTCGGCGGGGAAACCTCATTCGAGGAAACGCATGTCACGAACTGCAGCAGTCATCGAAAAGGCTCAGGCACCAATTTCGCAGGACCTGGGACAATTGCTAAGGAAATTAGCGTCGCTATTGAATGTCAGCGAGCGAAAAATGAGTCGGATAGCAGAAGAGGACCTGATACAGGCTACTTAGTCTAAAACTGGCTCTTGGATAACACTGACATGTTTTGGTCAAAGGAGTTCAGGCCCCCTCGACTGCTATGTTTGGAATTTAGTCGAAAGAGTTACCAATAAGATGAGGCACCTTAATGTTTCATCTCTATGCACTGCTATGAAAGCAGCATTCACGAATATGGACAGTGCTTTTTTAAAGAGTGTGTGCGATCGCTTCAGGGCAAGATTGGCGTGGTCATTGCGGCTGAAGGTGGTTACATTGAGTAATGTTACACTTGAAAGATACCACTGCTGATATGTAAAAGGATTTTCATTTTCGTATGTGTTGTGTTTTAATGAATTTACTTTTATAAAAGTTTCATTTGTCCAGATTTAAGTGCTGCATCCTGTATATCTGCTTCTTTACTTAACTGTCTATAAGTGGTGGTGGTGGTGGTTAGTGTTTAACGTCCCGTCGACAACGAGGTCATTAGAGACGGAGCGCAAGCTCGGGTTAGGGAAGGATTGGGAAGGAAATCGGCCGTGCCCTTTCAAAGGAACCATCCCGGCATTTGCCTGAAACGATTTAGGGAAATCACGGAAAACCTAAATCAGGATGGCCGGAGACGGGATTGAACCGTCGTCCTCCCGAATGCGAGTCCAGTGTGCTAACCACTGCGCCACCTCGCTCGGTAAACTGTCTATAAGATAAGAGTGGTGTGTTATATGTCCAGATTGTTTTCAAGCTTAGTGAAGTACATCTTATTAAAATTTTCATTAGATGAAAGAACTTTCTGATTTTCACAACGTTCCTGAGACCCATAATGATGCCCACTGGATTCATTGTTCTTAATGGCGTAATTATATTATTTCTATGGTTATCACACATGTTTGCAATTTATATTTCCTGTGATGATGGCGAAATAAACTGAATATCGTGACTTTCACATGCAAAAATGCTCCAAAAGCTGAGTTTGCTTTGGCACTCTAACTGAATTGGAACACCACACCAGGAATAACTAATTGGGAAATAAAATGGCATCATGCAGTGTGCACAGCATACAATGCAGTTATTCCAGGCTTTATTCTGTGATTATACAAGCGGTCCCTAGACAAATAATAATATATGGTGCATATACAGGAATATAAATTGGATTTTACAGTAAGTAAGCATTTTTAACAGTGAAAAAGCAGACTATAATTAAAGTGAAAAGTACAGTTGCTTTTGATTTACTTAGTAAAAACGCAATGTTGGCTGAAGGTATTTGAAGTAGGGTGTTGCACCAAAGTTTTCACTGTTGCAGTTTTATGAGATGCTTGGAAGGGAAACGATTTCTTAACTTGGAACCTTATTTCCTAACTTGCAATGCCAATAAATTATATTTCAGAATATGCCTTTTTAAGAGGTTGTGAAAATTACCAGCACATAAAAACTCTTAAGATCAGACACAAGATTACAAGAAAACGGAATATGTCAAGTAAGATGATTACCAGTAAAATCCAGTTTGTGATTTTTGAAGTTTTCCCAGCGTAATGAGTATTCCAAGAGATTTCAGGCTTCTAGCCAAATGATGTTGACAGCTTTCCATGATGCTGAATGGTTATCAGCTGAAATTTTGTAGCAAGATGTTGACATCATTAAATCTCACGGAATAAATCCAATGTGCTGGGCATGCAGACTTCTACCATGAGCAGCTAGGAATACAGAAACATCACATGACACAATAGCCATATAAAACCAAAGCACTTCAGCTTTAAAACACTGCAAAATTTGCACCCTGTTATAAACATAAATACACTCCTGGAAATTGAAATAAGAACACCTTGAATTCATTGTCCCAGGAAGGGGAAACTTTATTGACACATTCCTGGGGTCAGATACATCACATGATCACACTGACAGAACCACAGGCACATGGACACAGGCAACAGAGCATGCACAATGTCGGCACTAGTACAGTGTATATCCACCTTTCGCAGCAATGCAGGCTGCTATTCTCCCATGGAGACGATCGTAGAGATGCTGGATGTAGTCCTGTGGAACGGCTTGCCATGCCATTTCCACCTGGCGCCTCAGTTGGACCAGCGTTCGTGCTGGACGTGCAGACCGCGTGAGACGACGCTTCATCCAGTCCCAAACATGCTCAATTGGGGACAGATCCGGAGATCTTGCTGGCCAGGGTAGTTGACTTACACCTTCTAGAGCACGTTGGGTGGCACGGGATACATGCGGACGTGCATTGTCCTTTTGGAACAGCAAGTTCCCTTGACGGTCTAGGAATGGTAGAACGATGGGTTCGATGACGGTTTGGATGTACCGTGCACTATTCAGTGTCCCCTCGACGATCACCAGTGGTGTACGGCCAGTGTAGGAGATCGCTCCCCACACCATGATGCCGGGTGTTGGCCCTGTGTGCCTCGGTCGTATGCAGTCCTGATTGTGGCGCTCACCTGCACGGCGCCAAACACGCATACGACCATCATTGGCACCAAGGCAGAAGCGACTCTCATCGCTGAAGACGACACGTCTCCATTCGTCCCTCCATTCACGCCTGTCGCGACACCACTGGAGGCGGGCTGCACGATGTTGGGGCGTGAGCGGAAGACGGCCTAACGGTGTGCGGGACCGTAGCCCAGCTTCATGGAGACGGTTGCGAATGGTCCTCGCCGATACCCCAGGAGCAACAGTGTCCCTAATTTGCTGGGAAGTGGCGGTGTGGTCCCCTACGGCACTGCGTAGGATCCTACGGTCTTGGCGTGCATCCGTGCGTCGTTGCGGTCCGGTCCCAGGTCGACGGGCACGTGCACCTTCCGCCGACCACTGGCGACAACATCGATGTACTGTGGAGACCTCACGCCCCACGTGTTGAGCAATTCGGCGGTACGTCCACCCGGCCTCCCGCATGCCCACTATACGCCCTCGCTCAAAGTCCGTCAACTGCACATACGGTTCACGTCCACGCTGTCGCGGCATGCTACCAGTGTTAAAGACTGCGATGGAGCTCCGTATGCCACGGCAAACTGGCTGACACTGACGGAGGCGGTGCACAAATGCTGCGCAGCTAGCGCCATTCGACGGCCAACACCGCGGTTCCTGGTGTGTCCGCTGTGCCGTGCGTGTGATCATTGCTTGTACAGCCCTCTCGCAGTGTCCAGAGCAAGTATGGTGGGTCTGACACACCGGTGTCAATGTGTTCTTTTTTCCATTTCCAGGAGTGTATAATGCCCACAGTTGCACCAACAATACCATGTTGCCATAGGTCAAGCCACTTTACCACTTGAGACAATGTTGGCACTAAAATCTATTTACAGTTGACAAAAATAAGAAATGAAGTTTGCTGATGAGAAAACATTTGTGTGCTAGAATAGAAGAGGGAGCTATCCCTCAAGTTGTTAAAAATGAATTATTTACATATTCAGATATTATTATAATATTTTACTGTTCCACAATGCATGAATAATTATTATCTCCTTTTATTTTTCCACTGTAGGAAAGAAGGATTCGGAATATCTCTGAACAACAATCTTTCGACGCGAGAGGTAACAATACATCAGTTAGGGGTAACCAAGAGTACATCCACTTGCAGTCGTTTGTTTTAGGGTTGGTATTATGGGTGATGTTGGAGATGATTCTGTGCCTATTAGTTGTGAGAAATGAAAATTACTGGAAGAAAAGAAAGACAAAAGTATGAATAAACACGAGACTAGACTGCATGAATTGAAAAAGAATCAAAACCGTTCCAATGATAAAACAGGGTAACCATTGCGATTGTGCTGTGAATTTTATGAAAAATAACCTCATTTGGTACAAATATCACACATTTACAGTGAATGAAAGGGACATTCTCTTTACTATACTCTGTAAAATGCTGTTCTGTGCATTCTTGTACATGATGGAGGATGTAACAGAGAGTATAGAAATAGTGCATATTTTGATTGTGTAAATAAATCAAAGTTATTTTTTACATGTTGTATAAAGAATTCAAATGGTGTTTCAATAGGGGTATATGCTGAATAATTTTGTGATGTATTTGCAATATCCAGAAAGCATCTGTCTACCACCAGAGGAGAATGAAGACACAAACATCTGATATTCATCAAGAAAAGTTTAATGACATTGATGATTCCAGTGACAAGTCTCAGGATGCAGAAACATTAGAAAACAAAGCTTATGTATCTTCTCCTTATGTTAACCAAAAACGAAAACATGGCAAACAAATGTCAAAGTTTATCGATTTAGAAAATGGAATAATTGATCATACAAAAAGATTTTTTCTTTGTACAAGAGCCATTATAGTAGGAAGAAGTTGACAAGGAAAGATACACATTCTGTGAAATCTGTAGCTGAAATTACAAAAAAGAAATCGAAAGGGGTGGTTTTTAGAGCGTCAGGTATATATTAGATATGACATTCACAAGAAAATTTAATATAGGTTTAAAGATGTCTCATACTGATATATGTAAGGTGTGTGATGTAGGGATATCCAAACAACAGGGTATAATACATCTGGATATTCACCTACATCAAACACAAGCCACAGCTGTTTATAATCTTCTGAGCCAGTATTGAGCTGAATGTCGCAAAGAAGAATCAGACTATCGTTTTGTATAATGCTTTTCCAACATCCACATTACCTACCAAATTTGCATTCTGTTTGAGGCAACTTTGTGTGTATGACTTTGGTATACACATATGTAATAACAATATAGATGTTATGTGTATGTGGCTTGAAAATATGGCTTCAAGATGTGCTTCAGAGATCGTATCTTGTTTGTTTAAATTTATAATTATCCTAGAAAACATACTGAAGAAGAAATATTTACATTTGTTTACCGATTCCTGCTCAACACACACCAAGAATAATGCATTGTACATGGTATACTATGTCCTTGTACTTTAATGACTTGAATTTTCGATTCCATAGAACATTCTTGCTTAACCTTCCATCGGGCGCAGCTGTTCAAATTGATACACCTCGAAGTTTACTGTGAATTATTTGTCAATGAGTGGCAGCACTGACGTCTACTCGCTAGTAACTAGCCTTTTCCGAACGCTTGTCATTGTTGTGTGCTTCAGTGTCGATACGACTGCTCTGTTGTCGATATATGTGCTGATTGATCAGTTTGATACACTGCGCCCGTTCGTGTTGCATTTCAACAATTCATTTCTTTGGTTATCAACATACCGTAGTAAGTAGTACAATGTTAATATACAATGTGTAATGCACTTATTTTCTTTTTGGACCGTTTATTCGTCAGTTAAGGATGTTTGAGTATCAGGTATCAAATTGATACACTGCTCCTGACTGCATTATTTTATAGGAATTTTATCATTTTAGGTGTGAGACACTTCATCATGGCAGGCTACAGTAAGACGTACAACCTCCTTGACCCAAATCATGTTGCAGAAATACAAAAAATGTTGTTCAAAGAGGATAATGATGAAGTTCAAGAGGATTTTGAAGATGAAGTAGACACAGATTCTGATGACACAGTTGAAGTTTGGCAGGAAGATTCAGAAACAGAGGAAAACGACAGTGAAAACGACGAGGAAGTACTTGAAGAAAGTCAGCATTACTGGAACGGACAAAGAGACAAAATGGAATAAAGTTCCACCACCGCAGAGAGTACGTTTCAGGGCGCACAATATTATTCGAAAGTTGCCTGGTCTGCTGGCCGGAGTGGCCATGCGGTTCTAGGCGCTACAGTCTGGAGTCGAGCGACTGCTGCGGTCGCAGGTTCGAATCCTGCCTCGGGCATGGATGTGTGTGATGTCCTTAGGTTAGTTAGGTTTAATTACTTCTAAGTTATAGGCGACTGATGACCTCAGAAGTTAAGTCGCATAGTGCTCAGAGCCATTAGTTACCTGGTCCTATTGGTGTGGCGAAAGCATTGAGAACGCCTTTGGAATGTTGGAATTGCCTCATAGATGACGACATTTTGTCGATTATAGTTCTGTATACCAATCAGTATATTGAGAGCGTCAATGCTTCTTTTCAGCGAGAGAGAGACGTAAAACCTATAGATATTATTCAATTAAAAGCTTTCATTGGTCTTCTGTTTTTGGCTGGTGTTAACAAAAGTAACAGACAAAGCTTAGAAGATCTGTGGGGAAGTGATGGGGATGGAATTGAAATATTTCGTGTCGTTATGAACACATAAAACGTTTCAAATTCATCACGCGGTGCCTTAGATTTGACAATCCTGTGACTCGCAATGAAAGGAGAAAATTAGACAAGATAACAGTTATTCGGGATATGTTTTCTCTGTTTGTACAGAATTGCCTGAAATCCTACACCCTCAGAGAAAACGTTACAGTAGATGAGAAACTTGAAGGATTCCGTGGAAGGTGCAGTTTTCGCCAATACATACCTAGCAAACCAAACAAATATGGAATTAAGATATATGCTCTTGTGGATTCCCCCAGTATTTTGTCTCTATAATCTGGAAATATACGCTGGGATGCAGCCAGAAGGATTGTACCACGTTAGCAATAAACCTTCAGATTTTGTTCTGTGACTATGTGAACCAATTTATCAGTCAGTTCGAAATGTGACTGCAGACAATTGGTTTACTAGTATTGGTTTGATAGAAGAGCTAAGAAGAAAAGATCCTTCTTTTGTTGGGACGATGAAGAAAAACAAGCGTGAGATTCCTCTGGAGTTTGCTACCAGTAAAGGCAGGGCTGTCCATAGTTCACTTTTTGGCTTCAAGAAAGGCTGCACTCTAAGTTTTCTACGTTCCTAAAAAGGGGAAGTGTGTTATCTTGGCATCAAGTTTGCATGAAGATAATTCAGTAGATGCTGACACTGTAGATAAACAGAAGCCATCCATTGTAACATTTTACAATAGCACCAAAGGTGGAGTCGGCACTACAGATAAGTTGACTGCTTCATACAATGTAGCAAGATATGTGTGCCATTGGCCCATGGTCATATTTTTTGCAATGATCAATATGAGTGGAATCAATTCACAAGTAATTTACTACGGCAACAACGAGAATTTTATCCGAAGAAAAGAATTCCTGAAGCTACTCTAACATGCGTTACTTCTACCTTACTTGGTTTGTAGATGCTTCGACACCTCAGGAATTCGCTGCGGCTACAATAATATAGGCCAACGTGTGAAGAAGAAGCAGAAGACACAAGCAGAAACGAAGAACAAGGGTCTGGGATCAAGAGGAAAAGGTGTAATACCTGCACAGAAAAAAAAGGCTGACAAAATATTGTTGCAAAATGTGTCAGAAGCCTATCTGTTCGATACTCATTGGACCTTTTTGCTCTGAATGTGGAAAAATTCGCATTTGTTACCACAGTCAAAAAGTGACGATGAAACAAATGAATGAGTTGTAATATCATTGTTGTTATGCTCCAGTGTCATAATAGCCCTTCTGTAAAGATAATTGCCATTTGTAATGTGTTTTATTAGTGAAATATAATAAAGAAGCAAATGAAAAAGCGACGTTTTTATCATTTGTTACTAAAGCCCAACATTGACGATAAGAAATCTGAATGATGAATATTTCTACTGCAGTTGTGCTCGTATGTCATCTTTGTCTTTCTTTAAATATATTTGGCACTTATACTATGTTTTGTGAACAGAATTTAATAAATGATCACGTGAATAAATGGTGTGATCAATTTGATACACCGTGCCCGATCTCGCTGCGACAAACACCGTGCCCGACAGAAGGTTAATTCTTTCACATACCGTTTTAATTTCTTACAATGTCATTGGTGTTGCTGAGAAAAAGATTAGGGAAACATACTTTATCTTTAACCCAGAGGACTGATACAGAGTGGTAGAAAAGTCCTGTATATAGAATCCTTTCCATGTGCAGATGATGACCACAGAAACTTTTCGAGATTTGCAAGCTGCAACTTCAAACGTATATAAGAGGCAAATGGGCACATTTGTAAAGAAGAGGAAATTTCGCAAAACCAGTTGGTTAGTTAGTTTCATGTTCCTGTTATGATTTCCTTTGCATGCTGTGTGGTTCTTTAGTAGTGGATACAGGAGCGAGGAATGTGCGCTGATCCTGAACATAGAATTCATATGCTCATATAGTGATTTATTCTACATCTAATATCAAACAGTGTAAATAATACATAGCTTTATTACTGCATTTGCAGTATCAGTTTGTAACAGTAGCTTTGAATGTTGAAACATATACAGATACAAAAGATGTATAAATCTATCACTCTCCAGTACAATGTCTATCCAGCAGATGTCGAGCCCTGGCCACTATTGAAGTCTGTAAATGTTAATCAATTGGCAAACACAGAAAATGGGGACAGTGTATGAATGCTCGATCTTAAGTACAACAAGCGCTGGAGCTCTGGAGAGGGGATGCTTACATCCACTGGCTACAGCGCAATCGATCATGGCAGCGCCCTTGTGTTGCAGTGGTGACTTTAGGAAACATGGTGCCATAACTGGTGGTGGGCATATTTGAAAGTTCAGCCAGCCAGATTGCACCTGATACTGCAGTTTGTACGATAAATTGTAAAGATGTGGAATGAGTCATTTACTTTACTAATTTGTAAATAAGGCTATATGCTGAACATGTTTTCAAGGAGAAACTTTTTCAGTTTGTTTTCAAACTTTACTTTGCTATCTGTCAGGCATTTTATATCCCCAGATAAATGATCAAAAATTTTAGTTGCAGCATTTGAACCCCTTTCATGTTAAAGACAATCTTAATGTGGCATAATGAACATACTTTTTCCTTCTGTACTGTAGTCATGTACACCAACGTTCCTTTTGAACTACAATGGATTATTTACAACAAACTGCATAAGAGGATAAATATATATTGTGAATTAGTAGTAAGAATGCTCAAGTCCTTAAACAGATATCTACAAGATGATTGTGGGTGAGCACTACATATTGTTCTTACAGCACGTTTTTGAGCTATTAAGACTTTCTTGTTTAAAGATGACTTACCTCAGAACATTATTGCACAAGACATTATTGAATGAAAATATGCAAAATATGTAAACTTACTGATTTGTCTCTTCTCAAGATTTTCAATGATCCTAAGTGCAAATGTTGCTGAATTAACTAATTGCTTTAGGTATTCCAAAATGTGCTTTTTCCAGTTGAAATCACCTGTACATTTTTGAAGTTACCACCGCATTCATTATTTCCATACCATGCATTGCACTTATTATTGGTGTAGCACCATTACTTGTGCAGAACAGAATATGATGTACCTTTTTTAAATTCAGAGTGAGACCACTCACAGAAAACCAGTCAACGATACTTTTAAGAAAACTTTACAATTTCTTCTGTTTCTGTATGCATGCTTCGACTGATAACAATACTAGTGTCATCTACAAAAAGAACTAATTTTGCTTATTGTATACTAGACAGAAGATCGTTTACATGTATAAGGAACAATAGTGGGCCTAAGTTTGAGCCTTGTGAAAACCCACACGATTCCTCCCCAGTCAGAATAACGTCCCCAGACTGTATTGGTTGAATTACAAGGTTCTACTTCCTGCATTCTTTATGTTGGATATGACATTATCCATGAGTTGGCTATAACACCAATCCGGCAAATCTTCAATTTATCTAGGAGAATACTGTGATTCGTACATTACATTACATTAATACTTGTTCTATAGATCATGAATATGACAATATGTGTCAGTTAAACATAAGTTTGCATTACACAATTTATTTATTTATTTTACAATTACTACTTAATATCTAAAAATTCGTCTATCGAGTAGGAGTTGTCATTGAGAAATTCTTTTAATTTGTTTATAAGTATTGGTTGGCTATCTGTCATACTTTTTAATGCTATTTGGCAAATGACAAAAGATTTTTGTGGCTGCATAATTCACCCCTTTCTGTGCCAAAGTCAGATTCAACCCAGGATAGTGAAGATAATCCTTTCTTCTAGTGTTGTAGCTATGCACTTTGGTGCCATTTTTGAATTGGGATAGGCTATTGATAACAAATTTCAAAAGTGAATATATGTATTGCGAAGGTACTGTGCACATCCTGAGTTCCTTAAATGAATATCTGCAAGGTGATCTTGGGTGGGCTCCAGCTATTATTCTGATTACACACTTTTGTGCAATGAATACATTTTCTCTTAATGATGAATTACCCCAAAATATGATGTCATACGAAAACAGTGAATTAAAATAGGCATATCAGGCTAACTAATAGCAGTCAGCGCTATTTTACTATTTGATACTTGTAAAATTTGATGAGTGTATGCCAGTCTCAGTACGACAACTCTTCTGAAATTCAAACTGTGATTTTCTGAGGCTATTATTGTTGTTCAGGTTGCATCTATTCCAGAATCAACCACTTTCTCAAATATTTTGGAAGTGGCGTCAGCAGTGAGGTAGGTCGGTAGTTCCAGAATGAGATCCCCCAGGCTGTGGCTAAGCCATGTCTCCGCAGTACCCTTTCTTTCAGGAGTGCTAGTTCTGCAAGGTTCGCAGGAGAGCTTCTGTAAATTTTGGAAGGTAGGAGACGAGATACTGGCAGATGTAAAGCTGTGAGGACCGGGCGTGAGTCGTGCTTCGGTAGCTCAGATGGTAGAGCACTTGCCCGCAAAAGGCAAAGGTTCCGAGTTCGAGTCTCGGTCGGGCACACAGTTTTAATCTGCCATCTCTCCTCTCACCTTTCTTAAATAGAGACTTGACTATGGCATATTTTAGTCTCTGTTGCAAAAGTGCTTTAAGTTAGTCATGCGCTAAATATTTCAGGCAAAAACCACTCCTATTTTATGGAAACAAATCTTTAGTATTCTATTGGAAAATTCACCAAAACCAGATGAGCTTTTATTCTTGAGAGAATATATAATTTTCTTAATTTCTGAAAGAGAAGTTGGTGATACATTCATATGACTGAATTTTATGAGTGTTATTTTTTCAACGTACTGAATACTGCTATAATTTTTCTCTGTAACTGTTTGTCCCTATACTTCCTCATATAGTTAAGAAATGTTTATTAAATTTGATTGCTGTCTGTGACTCATCATTTTTAGCTCTTCCATTCATTTCAGTTTTGTGGCTGGTTGTCCTGTCTCTCATTTCACTACATTCCATACAGCTTTAAGTCTGTTGTTGGAATTACTAATTTATGACACTATGCGTATGTTCCCTGATTTTTTAATAACCTGTCTTAGCAATTTTGAGTATTTTTTGTAGTGTGCAACTTCTGCAGGAACTTTATTTGTTCTTGCCAACAAATACATTTCTCTTTTCCTTCCACAAGTTACTTCAATTCCTCTAGTAATCCATAGTTTCTTTCATGAGGCTGTTTAATGCCCTTTCTGGTTAGTTTATGTGGAAAGCTGTTTTCAAATAAGTATATTAATTTATCATGGAATATATTACATTTTTTGTTAGCATTTTGTTCATTATAAATTTCATACCAGTTACTCTCCTGTAAACTATTCTTAAAAACATTTGTCCTGGAGGTTTTAATTATTTTGATTTCCACTGAGGAGTATCCATACTGTAAGGGACTATGTTATTTATCCCAACCTACTGTGCATCATAATCAGAGAGAGCATTTGTTACTGGATAAACAGTTATTGTCTTGATTTGGCCAAGGTAAAGATTATCAGTTAAGGTCCTACAGTCTTTATCCACATGTGTTGGAAAGTTAGTCACTGAGATCAAATTGAAGGACCCAAATAAGGTTTCCAGATAAGTTTTCCTATCAGAATCCTTTAAAAACCTGCATTGAAGTCACCACAGACTATTAGCTTCTTGCTGCAGTCTGACAGTCTGACAGATAACACAGTAAGGAATCCAGGTTCCTCACAATCGCTTCAAAATTTGCCAGTGGGGATCTATGCGCATATAGTTACAATTAAGAATGAACTATTTTTCAATATTAATTCACAGCACAAACTTCTATATGATGATAGCTACAAAATCTACTTGTCTCACTGTTTTTGAATTTGTGTTCTGTCTTAATACACTGAAGCGCCAAAGAAATTGGTATAGGCATGCGTATTCAAATACAGAGATACGTAAACAGGCAGAATACGGCGCTGCTATCGGCAACGCCTATGTAAGACAACAAGAGAATGGCATAGTTGTTAGATCGGTTACTGCTGCTACAATTACAGGTTACCAAGATTTAAGTGAGTTTGAACGTGGTGTTGTAGTCGGCGCACAAAGGATGGGACACAGCAACTCTGAGGTAGCGATTAAGTGGGGTATTCCCATACGACTATTTCAAAAGTGTACCGTGAATATCAGGAATCCGGTAAAACATCAAATCTGCGATATCGCTGCGGCCGGAAAAAGATCCTGCAAGAACAGGACCAACGACGACTGTACAGAATCGTGACAGAAGTGCAACCCTCTCACATATTGCTGCAGATTTCATTGCTGGGCTATCAACAAGTGTCAACATGCGAACCATTCAACGAAACATATCGATGTGGGCTTTCAGAGCTGAAGGCCCACTCGTGTACCCTTGATGACTGCACCACACAAAGCATATGCCTCACCTGGTCTCATCAACACTGACATTGGACTGCTCACGACTGGAAACATGTTGCCTGGTCGAACGAGTCCCGTTTCAAATTGTATTGAGCAGATGGACGTGTACGGGTATGGAGACAACCTCTTGAATCTATGACCCTGCATGTCATCAGGGGACTGTTCAAGCTCGTGGAGGCCCTGTGATAGTGTGGGACATGTGAGTTTGGAGTGATATGGGACCCCTGATACTTTTAAATACGATGCTGACAGGTGACATGTACATAAGCATCCTCTCTGATCACCTGCATCCATTAATGTCCACTGTGTATTCCGACGGACTTGGACAATTTCAGCAGGACAATGCGACACCTCATACGTCCAGAATTGCTACAGAGTGGTCCAGGAACACTCTTCTGACTTTAAACACTTCCTCTGGCCACCAAACTCCCCAGACATGTACATTATTGAGCATATTTGGGATGGCCTGCAACATGCTGTTCAGAAGAGATCCCCATGCCCTCCTACTTTTACGGATTTATGAACAACCCTGGAGGATTCACGGTGTCAGTTCCCATCAGCACTACTTCAGACATTAGTCGAGTGCATGCTGCATCGTGTTGTGGGAGCCCTACACGATATTAGTGAGGTGTACCAGTTTCTTTGCCTCTTCAGTGTATATGTAACAACTCCTCTGTTTCCCATATAAGTTCTGCCTGAGTAAGCTACTAAAGTGTAATCTTTTATATGTAACTTATCTAATTCTGTAGTTATCTATAAATTTTCCAAGCAGAGAAGAGGCTCTTCTATCTCATTACCCAGCTCTCTAATATTTCTATGACTTAAGCTAAACTTACTTCTCTGTACATTCTTAAGCATTTTGGGGGATCTTCTGTTATTCTGAAACAGGATGCCTGAATCCTGATTCTAAATCAAAACTATGATACATCTCTGTCACCATTTATCATAGGGATCTTGCTTTCTGTGATGGTGCCCCCTGTGTATTATCTGCGAGAGGCTCTGTCAAGATCTTACCCCCTCCTATTCAGGTGTAAGTCATGTCTTGTATATCCCTGTTTCGAAATTGCAGTAACAGGCACTGCACGCATTTAGGCTTTCATCTCAGTCAGTTCAACACAGTGTTCACAGAGCTCACTGCAGTGTTAAGACAGGACTGGTCAAATGTGCTACAGGACCTCCACAAAACTCACGTTCGCTTGTGTAGTTGCTACCCCTGTTTCATTCAGGTTACCCCTAATGCTGTAATTATTGTCCTTAGTGAAGTAGTTCCCTGCTCAAACTACTACAATTACCTGATCTTCTTTGCCAAAATCCTTCCACAAATTCCCTATACCCTCTGTCACAAGGATACAGGTGGCAATTGGCTTCACAATACTTGTGACTTTGTATCATGCTCCCAATTGGTCCTGTATCATCTGGCCTGCACTCCTCCCATGGCTACTACCTGAGACTCTTGTCTCCTCACATTCTTTTGTTACCGACCTACACTGAGTTTCTTTGCTAGAAGTCTGCTGCACCCTATTATGCCTATAGCTGGATGAGGCTCTTCCCCTCCTATTTCGGGTAACAAGTCAAATTTATCCAATATTATAAGCTCAAATACTGTATAGATGAAGTTGAAGAGCAGTTTGCCATTTGCCCAGTGCTTGTTACCTTTACCCAGTTCCCACGATCTTTTTCCCTCCTTCAGCCTATCTAGATCAAATTTTGCGTGTTCTAGTTTAGTCTGAAGGGCACAAATCTTTGCCTCCCATTCAGCGATTCTGTTGTCTTTTTTGCAGAGCCTACAGTTTTATGGGAGAACTTCGCTGAGTTCCCGATTCAGTTCCCCACCACAGTCGACCAAGCGAAATTCCATCCGACAGTCTACATATAGTCTGTGTCATGAAAATCGAAGCCAGGAAGCCTGGCACTAAACAATTTATAGAAAGCTACTCTCCATTTGCGTTTTTGGAGGAAGTTGAGATTTTGAAAAAGAAAAGTACTGGACCACGTTGTGTACAGGTGGTCGAATGATTAGGACTTGTAAATGGGCATCCAGGGCTAACGTTCAATGATATAACGGGAAATTTGGTCAAGTAATGAGAATATATTTCAGTGTAAGGGATACAGAGGGTGCACTTAGGATAGAAAGTTGCTAAGTGTGGGGCAGTGTAGGAAGTCGAACAAACTAAAGCAAGTAGGCAACAGGAGGGGAGGCAGTTCATGCTGAGATCTGTTGCTGGCCAGCCATGAAGCACAGAGCCAGAGGCTCTGCCTCCCAAGAAAGGTGTCTGCTCTACTTGGGGTCTGGATCACAAGAGAGAGAAGTGACTACGTCCAGCTCACCAGAACACTTCATCGTCCACACATATGACCTGCCTCTCACGCATGCTATTGGCTAAACTGATGGTGCGACTATGCTAGAAACTTCAGAAGAGGGGCATGAATTTGCTAGAAACTTCAGAAGAGGTCTGAAAGCGTCTCTTGTCAGCAGCTTTAAATGGACAGAACTGCCTTGGTTCTGAAAGGGAGGCAGCTTATGTCACGTAGGCACAGCCTAAATTACTCTGCGAGAAAACTTGTACAAACTTGACTGGGGCCTTTGAAATAAATTTTTTAAATAAGTTTTCTAAATATTCCATGACTGGCTGCCACGTTGTACACTTGGAAACACAGAATATCAACAGATTTCAACACCATCACTGCTTATTCACGCTTACAAGATACAGAATGCTTGTATCCAGTGACAGAAAGATTGATGCTGCAAAATGTAAGGATTACATGTCCCTGGTCCATTACATCTGTGTAAACCATCATGTTGCGTACTGTGCTCTTCAATCAGAGACTGAAGGTGAAAATAGCGAGGAGGACTCATATGACTAAATGTAAGTTTAGCTTTCGATGGACATGGCTTGTCAGTGTGACTTGGACACCAAACACTACTAGTAAACCATACATGCAACAAGAGATTCATGTTGAAGTAAATCTGAACGTTACTGCAATTTAAAACGAGCAATGAATGAAGACTGGACTGACGTAAAAGTAACTCATTTTTTAAATTTTATTTTTCATATTTGGCGATACAGAGCTGACAATTTTCAGATTAGTATTGCATATTAGATGAGATTTTAATTTTTCCGTATTTTTGGCCTACAAACAATTGTTTATGAACCAAAAAGATGTCTGTTAATGTGCTCAATTTCATACAATAAAGACAAAGGCAAAACTTAAAATATCTCAGTTCCATGTGTGTGGCCTAGCTCCCTCTCACATTCTATCAGTCATTTCCTCTGAATCTCAATGGTCATAACAAATGTGTGAACGAAGCCATATGTTTATTACTGCTGATGAAATACCAATGTTGATAATGCTATACGAGCATGCTAAGGAGTAACCAAGAAGACTAGAATAAAAGAAGATGGGCATTACCTATTGTAGCATACAGTGTACAAAGAGAAAAATTAATTATGTAATGATACAATTAATTATGTATCTCAACTTAAATACTAAAACTTTCAATTTATGGTTCATATAGAGGACTTCATGTAAAAACTAACTGTAGATCTTCAAACAATATCTAAATGACATTACCTTTACTGAGAAGATTGCTTTCTTAACAGATGTGGTACTCCGACTCAGTATGAGTACATGGCTCTATATAACATACTTTAAAGAATATTTTTACAAGAATAAAGCCTTCTCTTCAAAACAACAGTTTGCATCAGCCTTTCACACTTGTTCTGATAATATGTTATTATATTCGGCATGACAATAATATTAAGTGAGCTAGGCAAGCAGTGGTGTCTAATTGTATTTGTTTGCTCAATGGTTGGCGAGAGAAGAAGCGTAGAGGAATAAGAAAAGGAATGAAAGTCACCAAAAACATTTGATGGACAATTTTCAATCAGAGTGATTTTCTGTAAGTGTCTACTATCTCTGCTAACAACTACATCGCTTGGTGTAAATATTACCTGTATTGGATCAAAACACTACATAGCCCCTAGAGACTTCCCAATTTACTTTAGACAATTAGACAGTTTTTCAAAATAAACATTACGTCTGATGCAAAGTTCGTCAGATATCGCAGATCCGTACTTTCATGGTTCAGTTAGTAAAGGTCAAATTGGCTTGAATTGATAGATGTATTTAAACACATATTAAAATTTAGATTTTTACATACATATACACAAATACTATATATATATATATATACTATATATATATATATATACTATATATATATATATACTATATATATATATATACTACTGACCATTAAAATTGCTACACCAAGAAGAAATGCAGATGATAAATGGGTGTTCATTGGAAAAATATATTGTACTATAACTGACATGTGATTACATTTTCACGCAATTTGGGTGCATAGATCCTGAGAAATCAGTACCCAGAACAACCACATCTGGCCGTAATAAAGGCCATGATACGCCTAGGCATTGAGTCAAGCAGAGCTTGGATGGTGTGTACACGTACAGCTGCCCATGCAGCTTCAACACGATACCACAGTTCATCAAGAGTAGTGACTGGCGTATTGTGACGAGCCAGTTGCTCGGCCACCATTGACCAGACGTTTTCTATTGGTGAGAGATCTGGAGAATGTGCTGGCTAGGGCAGCAGTAGAACATTTTCTGTATGCAGAAACGCCGGTACAGGACCTGCAACATGCGGTCGTGCATTATCCTGCTGAAATGTAGGGTTTCGCAGGGATCGAATGATGGGCGGAGCCACGGGTCGTAACACATATGAAATGTAACGTCCACTGTTGAAAGTACCGTCATTGCGAACAAGAGGTGACCGAGATGTGTAACCAATGGCAACCCATACCATCACGGCCGGTGATACGCTAGTATAGGCGATGACGAGTACACGCTTCCAATGTGCGTCACCACGATGTCGCCAAACACGGATGCGGCCCTCATGATTCTGTAAACATAAGCTGGATTCATCCGAAAAAATGACGTTTTGCCATTCGTGCACACAGGCTCGCCATTGAGTACACCTTCGCAGGCGCTCCTGTTTGTGATGCAGCGTCAAGTGTAACCGCAGCCATGGTCTCCGAGCTGATAGTCCATGCTGCTGCAAACGTCGTCGAACTGTTCGTGCAGATGGTTGTTGTCTTGCAAGCGACCCCATCTGTTGACTAAGGGATCGAGACGTGGCTGCACGATCCGTTACACCCATGCGGATAAGATGCCTGTCATATCGACTGCTAGGGATACGAGGCCGTTGGGATCCAGCACGGTGTTCCGTATTACCCTCCTGAACTCACCGATTCCATATTCTGCTAACAGTCCTTGGATCTCGACCAACGCGAGCAGCAATGTCGCGATACGATAAACCGCAATCACGATAGGCTACAATCCGACCTCTATCAAAGTTGGAAACGTGAGGGTTCGCATTTCTCCTCCTTACACGAGGCATCACAACAACGTTTCACCAGACAACGCCGGTCAACTGCTGTTTGTGTATGAGAAATCGGTTGGAAACTTTCCTCATGTCAGCACGTTGTAGGTGTCGCCACCGGCGCCAACTTTGTGTGAATGCTCTGAAAAGCTAATCATTCGCATATCACAGCATCTTCTTCCTCTCGGTTAAATTTCGCGTCTGTAGCACGTCATCTTCGTGGTGTAGCAATTTTAATGGCCAGTAGTATATATATAGACTTAGAAACATTGTATAAAATGACTTTTTCTAAGAGGCTTTCTTTGTTCCTCATTTCAGCACCTCATTTCAATGACACAAAAAAATTAAAAAATGCTCAATAGAACTTGTAAATACACACGCTCTCTCTCTCTCTCTCTCTCCCCCCCCCCTCCCCACCATATATATTCAATGTTTCTAGGTGAAGCGGGTTGGTGATTCCAAAATTTTTATGATTTTCTTCATGCTGTCAAATGGTGGGTGTGACAATATCTGTCTTTCAGTGGCATTTTCTCATGTCCCTAAGCAGGAAACAAACCATAAACCTGGGGAGGAATGCATCCACTATTTTCCTACAAAATTTACAATTGAGTTTCCTTTTTTAATTTAGTGTACAAATGTTACATATTTTTGTAGACAATGTTTGTTGTTGAGTGGAGATACAACAGTGTCAGGAAAGTCGCCAGCTTGGTGTGTGAGTTATAGTCAGGTGACGTTTGAGGTACGCTGTTTACATTAAATGGAAAAATGTTCGCACACCAATGATTATAGATGAAAATACACACTTGCTTTCTATAGATCACTGAAAAATCCATTGCACTGAATAATATTTTATCAAATATCTATTTTTAATTGAATGGTAGAAACCTTTATGTACAATTTATTATTGCACTTAATATTTATAATCAGTTACATCGCACTGCATATGTTACATAAAATTTGCATTAAATTTTCAATGAATGGTATTCAATGAATAAACTACTGTGCCTAGCAATACTCATTAAAATTGCATGTTAACTAATAAAAAAGAATGTCATGTGTACTACACACAGAATAATAAATTGAAATACTCGGTGAGATGTGTGCACATTAAGGGTGCTTACAAAACAATTGTATGACAAATGTAAATATCACATAGTACACATAAAAGCAAAAAAAAAGTATACACATACTTATTTATTATGTAGACAACTGTGGTTCCATACATATTATAAAATGAATGGTAATCCTAACTATGTACAAGTGTAGGAAAATACTAAGAAGTGTACATGTGTGATCTCCTTAAGTTGAAACACTACATGTGGTATCGGTTTGGTACAGCACTCATCACTGGAATGCTAGCATGTATCACAGGAATTCTTGTAGGCATATAAGTTTAGTCTCTGAAGTTACAGGAGGGCTGTCACTCTCAATTGCTTGGTTCACTTTCTCTGTTTCTTTCTTTATTGTCGTAACTTCAGTAACCATAGCCTGTTCCCTTTCTTTCAGTTTTCTAGGCACAGTTTCCTTGACATGGTTTCACTCGGCAGAGATGGTCTTCACTGTAATTGGTGCTCCGTCTCTGTCTTCTTTAACTAAGTCGAACTAATTTCTCCAACACACTATTCGGTTGCCAACGTGAAATTATATAGCTCAGTTTCACTACGTAAGTTCCGATTCTCCTACCAATAGGAGAACTTTTCATTTAAGGTTTGATCAGTGTGAAATTCCTTTTCCTTTAGCCATTTGGCCATATCAGCTCGCATGGACTGCTGGTGTTTTGTTAAGTGTTCCATAACTGTTGTCTCTTGCTCTCTGGCAAGAGCGTTTAACTGGTTCACCAACACAGCCTGCACTTTGTCATTTTCAGTTTTTATTTGCACTTGGATGCTCGCAGTTTCCTTTTGAGCTTTGGCGATGTCGCCGGCCGTTGTGGCCGAGCGGTTCTAGGCGCCTTAGTCTGGAACCGCGCGACCGCTACGGTCGCAGGTTCGAGTCCTGCCTCGGGCATGGGTGTGTGTGATGTCCTTAGGTTAGTTAGGTTTAAGTAGTTCTAGGTTGTAGGGGACTGATGACCTCAGAAGTTAAGTCCCGTAGTGCTCAGAGCCATTTGAACCATTTTTGTTGATGTCATTTATTTGTATAGCTAATCTGGCTTGTGCTTATGCCTGATCACCTTGATTTTGTGCAAGCTCATTTATTTTCACTACCAATTTTCCTTTTGTCTGGTCTAGTGTTCGTGAAACTGTTCACATTGCTATTGTGAGCGTTTCTAACATCCACAGCATGTTATTCGTGGGAGTACAAACAAACTTCCGTTTGTTAGCTTTCGGCTCCATTATGGGTTGTTCATCAGTTGTTTCTGAACTCATAAAGGACAACTGTTTTCAAAAATTGATTTAATAGAGAAATAATAACAATAAATACTAAGAATATTTATTAGTACTTCTATCAACAAGAACATGCTATACTATATTGCTGTAGTTACACGAGATAAATTTTCCACTTCCGTTTCCACTCAGAATGTAATGGTGCTTGAATTACTTTTAAAAAACTAATAGCGTACCCACTACTATAAATTGATGCACTGAAAGTCCGCCATTAGATTAGGTGAGCTACTACTACTTTTATGCAGCAATGGTGGTTGTATAATTAAATTTGAAAAGCCTTCCTCCACACTGCAAAAATTTAGCAAAAGTGAATTTAACAGCTCTATGCAGAAAATTAACTATGAACAAAGGAAAATTCTGGCTGTTTTGTGTCCGTTATAGCTTCCTCCCTCTGTTTTAGTGTATCATTGTTCTTGTCTCCTTTGGATGGGATTATTGATAGTGAAACAAAGAACAATATGTAAAGTAGTTTCACGATAATCGAACCTTTAAAACACGATGGCCAATGTAACATAACACATACAAGGAGCGAAAATAAATTTATGTAATATATGGTTAATTAAGTATGTCAGCTTAAATATTAGTACTTTCAACTTGTGATATGTGTAGAGGACTTCGAGTAAAAACTAACTGCGGGTCCTCTGAAAAATCTCTAAATGACATTACCTTCGCTGAGAAGAGTGATTTCTTAACAGATGTACTCCACATCAGTATGAGTACACTGTGCTTTATAGTACATTTTGGAGGACTTTTTTACAACAATAAGACATGAGTGAGTGCTCAAATAATGATCAAGATTGCTATGAGTAAGAAATGAGCATGCTGAAACACTACATGATTCTTTTACCTTTCAATCATTAATTCCGTTCAAAGTTAAAATTTGCACCAGCCTGTGGCACTGGTCCTGATAATATATTATTGTATTCAGTATGACAATAATATTAAGTGGACTAGTCGAACAGTGGTGTCTAATTGCATTTGTTTGCTCAATGGCTGACAAGGGAAGAAGTGCTGAGGAACAAGAAAAAGAATGAAATTCACCGAAAACAACTGGTGGACGAATTTTCAATCAAAACGCTTCTCTGTAAGCGTGTACTCTCTCTGCTAACAACTAGGGTGCTCTATGTAAATATTACGAGGGTAAGTCAATTATTACCCGCAAAGTAGTTATAAATTTTTATTATAATCAAATAGAAAACTTACAAGAACATCATTTTTCGACATAGTCTCCTTTGCGATTCCACGCACTTGGTCCATCATTGTTCAAGCTTCCTAATGTCCCCATGAAAGAAGGTTCTCGGTTGAGTTGCGAGACAGGAATGCACCGCTTCTTTCACTGCTACGTCCGGGGCAAATCAACGGCCCCTTAATGCCTGTTTGAATGGACAAAACAAGCGACAGTCAGAAGGGGCAAGATATCGAGGATGATCCACTACTTCAAAATTGAGTTTCTGGAGCGTTTCAGCAATGTGGGCAGCATTTTGCGGACGGGCATTGTTGTGCAACAACACAACACCTTTTGACAGCAATCCCCGTCGTTTACTTCGAATTGCAGGCTTTAGCCTGGCAGTAAGCATCCCACTGTAACGTGCACTGTTTATCGTTTTTGCTCTTATGTTCCAGTACTGGACCTTGTGCGTCCCAAAAACCCATAAGCATCAGTTTTCCTGCGGGCGGTTGGGTCTTGAACTGTCTCTTGCACGGCGACTTTGGATGTTTCCATTCCACACTCTGCCGTTTACTCTCCGTCTCGTAATGATGGATCCATGTTTCGTCACCAGTAATGATCCTGTCTAAGAAGCTGTCCCCTTCCTTGCCATAGCGATCCAAATGTTTTTTGCAGATGTCCAAGCGCATTTGTTTACGCAACTGTGTGAGTTGTTTTGGGATCCATCTAGCACAAACTTTATGAAACCCAAGTCTGTTGTGGTGATTTCGTAGGCAGAACCGCGAGGAATTTGCAGACGATATGCCACTTAGTCAATAGTTAATCGTCTGTCTAAGATAATCATTTCACGTGAACGCTCAATGGTTTTTTCATTTGTAGCGGTAAACGGTCGTCCGGCTCCCTCATCGTGCGTAAAACTTGTGCGACCATTTCGGAGTTTTTCAATCCATTCGTAGACACTCCGTTGTGTCAAAACACTGTTTCCGTAGTGTACCGAAAATCTTCGATGAATATCGGCCCCTGATACGCCTTCTGACCACAAAAAACGGATCACTGAACTTTGCTCTTCTTTGGTGCAAATAGACAGCGGAGCAGTCATGATTAACAGCACGGCATCTATAACGAAACTAACACAGCAGCTTGGAAATTGCAAAGACGTATGTCGTTGTTGTTGTGGTCTTTAGTCCTGAGACTGGTTTGATGCAGCTCTCCATGCTACTCTATCCTGTGAAAGCTTCTTCATCTCCCAGTACCTACTGCAGCCTACATCCTTCTGAATCTGCTTAGTGTATTCATCTCTTGGTCTCCCTCTACGATTTTTACCCCCCACGCTGCCCTCCAATGCTAAATTTGTGATCCCTTGATGCCTCAAAACATGTCCTACCAACCGATCCCTTCTTCTAGTCACGTTGTGCCACAAACTTCTCTACTCCCCAATCCTATTCAATACCTCCTCATTAGTTACGTGATCTACCCACCTTATCTTCAGCATTCTTCTGTAGCACCACATTTCGAAAGCTTCTATTCTCTTCTTGTCCAAACTGGTTATCGTCCATGTTTCACTTCCATACATGGCTACAGTCCATACAAATACTTTCAGAAACGACTTCCTGACACTTAAATCTATACTCGATGTTAGCAAATTTCTCTTCTTCAGAAACGCTTTCCTTGCCATTGCCAGTCTACATTTTATATCCTCTCTACTTCGACCATCATCAGTTATTTTGCTCCCCAAATAGCAAAACTCATTTACTACTTTAAGTGTCTCATTTCCTAATCTAATTAGCTGGCCGCAGTGGTCTCGCGGTTCTAGGCGCGCAGTCCGGAACCGCGCGACTGCTACGGTCGCAGGTTCGAATCCTGCCTCGGGCATGGATGTGTGTGATGTCCTTAGGTTAGTTAGGTTTAAGTAGTTCTAAGTTCTAGGGGACTGATGACCACAGTTGTTAAGTCCCATAGTGCTCAGAGCCATTTGAACCTAATCTAATTCCCTCAGCGTCACCCGACTTAATTCGACTACATTCCATTATCCTCGTTTTGCTTTTGTTGATGTTCATCTTATATCCTCCTTTCAAGACATTATCCATTCCGTTCAACTGCTCTTCCAAGTCCTTTGCTGTCTCTGACAGAATTACAATGTCATCGGCGAACCTCAAAGTTTTTATTTCTTCTCCATGGATTTTAATTCCTACTGCGAACTTTTGTTTCCTTCACTGCTTGCTCAATATACAGATTGAATAACATCGGGGATAGGCTATAGCCCTGTCTCACTCCCTTCCCAACCACTGCTTCCCTTTCATGCCCCTCAACTCTTATAACTGCCATCTGGTTTCTGTACAAATTGTAAATAGCCTTTCGCTCCCTGTACTTTACCCCTGCCACGTTTAGAATTTGAAAGAGAGTATTCCAGTCAACATTGTCAAAAGCTTTCTCTAAGTCTACAAATGCTAGAAACGTAGGTTTGCCTTTCCTTAATCTATTTTCTAAGATAAGTCGTAGGGTCAGTATTGCCTCACGTCTTCCAACATTTCTGAAGAATCCAAACTGATCTTCCCCAAGGTAGGCTTCTACTAGTTTTTCCATTCGTCTGTAAAGAATTCGCGTTAGTATTTTGCAGCTGTGACTTATTAAACTGATAGTTCGGTAATTTTCACATCTGTCAACACCTGCTTTCTTTGGGATTGGAATTATTATATTCTTCTTGAAGTCTGAGGGTATTTCGCCTGTCTCATACATCTTGCTCACCAGACGCTAGGGTTTTGTCAGGACTGGCTCTCCCAAGGCTGTCAGCCTTGTTTCGACTCAGATCTTTCAGTGTTCTGTGAAACTCTTCACGCAGTATCATATCTCCCATTTCATCTTCATCTACATCCTCTTCCATTTTCATAATATTGTCTTCAAGTACATCACCCTCTCTATACTTCTTCCACCTTTCCGCTTTCCCTTCTTTGCTTAGAACTGGGTTTCCATCTGAGCTCTTTATATTCATGCAAGTGGGTCTCCTTTCTCCAAAGGTCTCTTCAATTTTCCTGTAGGCAGTATCTATCTTACCCCTAGTGAGATAAGCCTCTACATCCTTACATTTGTCCTCTAGCCATCCCTGCTTAGCCATTTTGCACTTCCTGTCGATCTCATTTTTGAGACGTTTATATTCCTTTTTGCCTGCTTCATTTACTGCATTTTTATATTTTCTCCTTTCATCAATTAAATTAAATATTTCTTCTGTTACCCAAGGGTTTCTACTAGCCCTCATCTTTTTACCTATTTGGTCCTCTGCTGCCTTCACTACTTCATCCCTTCTTCTACTGTATTTCTTTCCCCCATTCCTGTCAATTGTTCCCTTATGCTCTCCCTGAAACTCTGTACAATCTCTGGTTTAGTCAGTTTATCCAGGTCCCATCTCCTTAAATTCCCACCTTTTTGCAGTTTCTTCAGTTTTAATCTACAGTTCATAACCAATAGATTGTGGTCAAAGTCCACATCTGCCCCTGGAAAAGTCTTACAATTTAAAACCTGGTTCCTAAATCTCTGTCTTACCATTATATAATCTATCTGATATCTTCTAGTATCTCCAGGGTTCTTCCATGTATATAACCTTCTTTCCTGATTCTTGAAGCAAGTGTTAGCTATCATTAAGTTATGCTCTGCACAAAATTCTACCAGGCGGCTTCCACTTTCATTTCTTGGCCCCAATCCATATTCACCTACTATGTTTCCTTCTCTCCCTTTTCCTACTCTCGATTTCCAGTCACCCTTGACTACTAAATTTTCATCTCCCTTCACTACCTGAATAATTTCTTTTGTCTCGTCATACATTTCATGAATTTCTTCGTCATCTGCAGAGCTAATTGGCATATAAACTTGTACTACTGTAGTAGGTGTGGGCTTCGTGTCTATCTTGGCCACAATAATGCATTCACTATGCTGTTTGTAGTAGCTTACCCGTACTCCTATTTTTTTTATTCATTATTAAACCTACTCCTGCGTTACCCCTATTTGATTTTGTATTTATAACCCTGTATTCACCTGACCAAAAGTCTTGTTCCACCTGCCACCGAACTTCACTAATTCCCACTATATCTAACTTTAACGTGTCCATTTCCCTTTTTAAATTTTCTAACCTACCTGCCCGATTAAGGGATCTGACATTCCACGCTCCGATCCGTAGAACGCCAGTTTTCTTTCTCCTGATAACGACGTCCTCTTGAGTAGTCCCCGCTCGGAGATCCGAATGGGGGACTGTTTTACCTCCGGAATATTTTACCCAAGAGGACGCCATCATCATTTAATCATACAGTAAAGCTGCATGCCCTCGGGAAAAATTACGGCTGTAGTTTCCCCTTGCTTTCAGCCGTTCGCAGTGCTAGAACAGCAAGGCCATTTTGGTTAGTGTTACAAGGCCAGATCAGTCAATCATCCAGACTGTTGCCCCTGAAACTGGGCGCTGCTGACCTCGATGTTGAGCGCCCATAAACCCCAACACCCACACACGCCCCTGAAACTACTGAAAAGGCTGCTGCCCCTGTTCAGGAACCACACGTTTGTCTGGCCTCTCAACGAATACCCCTCCGTTGTGGTCGCACCTACGGTACGGCTATCTGTATCGTTGAGGCACTCGAGCGTCCCCACCAACGGCAAGGTCCATGGTTCATGGGGGGGGGGGGGGGCAAAGATGTAACAACAAATAAACAAAGCTTGCGTCATCAAAGTAAAACGACAGTACTACAAAAATAAACAAAAATGTAACTAAATTGGGGATAATAATTGACTTACCCTCGTAGCTGTATTGTATCAAAACGCTACCTACACCTTGCTAAGAACAGTCATTGGGTGAACCCAAGAGCGTGACAGTCCGCCGTCTTGGGAGACCAAGACTACGCTTTCTCCATTAAAACCCTGCAAGAAACTTGCCCTCTTTAGTTAAAGCCACTGAATTGACAGTAACTTCCGAATATGTGTTTATATATGACTTGTTTTCGTGGAGGAATACTCATAATCAGACAGATGTCAGCCTAACTTGTTGATGTAGAATTAAATTAATTAAGAACAGATTACATCGTGGTGAAAATGCCGATCACTATAATTTAAGCCGATCTAGTTGCTGCAATAGTTTCCAGTACAAACGGTATAAGATTCTTCCATTCAATTGACAATGTACAATTTTCATGATGTCAGTAGAGATGACACATGACAACACTGTATGGAAGTTACTGTCCAAGCTCCTGAGCATTTAAGTGTTCCCACTGTAATGAAAAACTTACACACGAAGACAGTTTAAGTCTTTCTTTGTCTGTATAATAAACTTTTGCTCTTTTGAGAACTTTTTGATCATTCTACACACTACCAATTCCCTTTTACAGTTTGAAGAGTCAGGAATATATAGTTCAGTCGTTACTTCGGTTTACCATTGCGGTAACTAGTGGACATAAATTCAGTTCAGATGTTAGTAAAAATGAATTTGTTCACTTAAATGATTATTTAATTTACAGCAAAACAATGCTCCAGTGTTACGTGAAATTAAATCTTTACTTCAATTTACAAAAAAATGGAGGTTAGTAATCAATGTACTTTATCACATATCTAGTTTTCATTGTCCTTCAAATATTTCAGTAGGGAAAGACCATATGGCCACATGACCCACACACTAGGCTGAAATACCCAGTGATTATAAAGTAACGATTGATGTGTTCAGAAATAATGTCTTGTTTACACACACACACACACACACACACACACAAACACACACAACTTCACTAAGTCTTAAATCAATGGAGTTCTCCACAGAACCCAGACATACAAATACAATAGTAATAACTTGTGAAACCAGATGCTCCAATCGTACTTTCACACCACTTATTGTTTCAAACGTAGCCCAGACATAGTCCTGTGGTCTTGTAGAATAATAATTAATTGTTAATGCAATAGACTTCGAAGCTGAGACATATTTTGTAAGAATGTAAGAACCTGTAGTATTGACAGACTGATATTACAACAAATTTTCATTTATACGTGATACTCTCTTAAGCACTGAAATACTCTCTTCATATGTGTAGCTGTTCTTCTGCAAGGGCTTTATCGCATCATGCAAATTACTGTTCCACTACTTGAGCTGAGAGTTTGCCTACTGAAGAAGCCTGATTTTCTTTTGGGTGGTTGGAGTTTTCAAGCACTAAATGGCGAGGTTATCAGCTCCATCACGTATATTAATGGAAACGAATGTGGATAAAATGGGTAAAATTGTTGTCACTCAGGAAGGAGGAAAACTATAAAATGACACCCATTCACTCATTCCCACCTCACTCGCTTTGACCCACACAATCACTCTGTCTCACGTGCTTTAAGAAAATAGAGAAAGGGTGAAAGGTGCTATACCTGGGATTAAAACATAAGTAAAACGACAGAGGAGCTAAAATAAAGGCATAGGGTAATGTGGCTGACTGAGCACTTACAAAAAACATGGGTGAGCCAGTCAGTCTATTATCACACTAAGAACATCTCCCTGAAGTTGGTCATATCACACTACCTTAAAACTCTCGTCATATTTATTTGAACGTCAGCCGGCCGCGGTAGTCTCGCGGTTAAGGCGCTCAGTCTGGAACCGCGCGACTGCTACGGTCGCAGGTTCGAATCCTGCCTCGGGCATGGATGTGTGTGATGTCCTTAGGTTAGTTAGGTTTAAGTAGTTCTAAGTTCTAGGGGACTGATGACCACAGAAGTTAAGTCCCATAGTCCTCAGAGCCATTTGAACCATTTATTTGAACGTCATTTAAGATAGAGGGAAGATCTATCGGTAAATCTGCTGCTGCCCTCTGGTCTGAAAATAAAACACATTGAATGAAATGTAGCGCACAGTGACCTGTACACCGTAAGCGCCACACATTGGAGCGTCCTGTTACCAGAGCAAGGAGCCATGCGCAATAGCGCTGTGACCTATGCAAAGATGGTTGGAAGGAGGCACGCTGTGCCCACGTTGTGGGCTTTACTGGCCGGAGCTTATTGCCTGCCACTTCCAGCCCCTCATCTTCCCATCAATGCATTACTCTGCACCTCAACAGCAAGACGGTAGGATGCAGGGGGGTAGCCCACTGGACTAACTGAGCATCACGACATGCCTCCTTGGCTGCTACATCCGCCGTTTTGTTCCCCGCAATACCCATGTGCCCTGGCACCCAGCAGAAAGACACCTCCTTCCCTATCCTTTGTAAGTGGAAAAGCGAGTCCTGGACTACTTTATCGGCTGAATACAAGCGTTGCAGAGACTGAAGGGCACTCAGGGAGATGGAACAGACGATGAATTAGCAAGCATGGCACATCTCACCATCTCCAGCGCCTTCAAGATAGCATATAATTTGCCCTCGAATACAATGAACTGTCGAGGCAGTCTTGAGGACATGATCCAGGGAAACAACAGAGCAGCCAGCAGAATGCCCCTTTTTAGATCCAACCATGAATACAGCCACATACTTGTGATGATCATTTAAAATGCCAGAAAATATAGTATTAAAACATAAGCAGAGGTGCAATCTCTTCCAAATCTAAAATTACTATTGGTTTCTCCAGTAACTAGGGTGACAGTCAGTTAAAACCCTGGATTTGTGCCTGTATGTGCCACGCACAAGGGATTCCAGCAAACATTTCACGTGGATCGCAAACGGCCTCATTGCCCATGAACGATTGATTCCATAGCTGGACAAGCAATGGCATGGTATGCTGGTAAATTGGGAGTAGCGAGGAACGTACACGACTGACACATCATGAGGAGTTTCGCTGGATGGTAAGTGCCAGTTCACCAGTCTGAGCATAGATACTGGGTATGGGTCTGGTTCTGTAGGAGCCCATTGCCATCGTGATCCTGTAATGATGTACAGCATCAATTATCTCCAGGTAAGAAGGCCTCACTGACCCATACACTGTGCACCCTTACTCCAGCTGTGATCTCACGAAAGCCCTGTCCACTCCCCAAGATCTGTGGCTAGCGCACTTCTATCTGTTCAGTGCCTTCCAGGCCCTTGCCTTCAGGTGTGGTATCCACAACAGCTTGGAGCCAAAACTGAGGCCCAAAGCCTGCACAGATTTCTCAAAAGGAAAACGGTGTTCCATATATGCAATTCAGAGAAATTAAAAATACGACAGGAACGATTAAAAACGCACGCACGCACGCACGCACGCACGCACGCACACACACACACACACACACACACACACACACACACACACACTTCTCTGCAGAAAGCGTAAGGCAAGTCTTTGCAGCCCACTTGTCAACTCCTTTACTGTAAATTGTAACTGACGAATTGCTGCTGCGGTATTGGAGGAGGAACAGAAAACTGCAAAATCGTGCACAAATGAGGATCCTTGTCTAGTGCCGTACACCCCAACTATATCAAAGACTACACCTATAGAATGCCATTTGCGTAGGAAAGACTGTTGGACAGCCGCCTCCAGCAGGGTCAGGTTATCGATGGTGGAACGACATCTGAATCCACATTGAGAGCGATTTAGCAGCGGCTTGGCCTCTAACATCCAGACCAGACGACGGTTAACCATTTGCTCCACGGACATTCCTATACAGATCGCAAAGGCGATGCTCTGGTAACTACTGGGACGTGTTCTGCCCTTTCCTGGTTTGAACAGAAGTATCAAAACTGCCTCCCTCTAGGAGTTGGGGAAGTGGCATGTTTGCCATGCCTAATTAAAACGCTGTGAGGGGACTTCTTCTAAGGCTCGATTCAAGTTCCACAGCAAACTGTATCGGATTTTCTCGTGACCAGGCACAGTATCATGAGCCACAGGCAGTGGTGAATCCAGGTCATACGTGGAGAATGTGCAGTTGTAGGACTCCAAATTGTTAGAAATCAAGTCCAGGTCACTCCTTTTCATGGTGACACGATAATGATGGAACACTGGATCCTGGCTGGCAGTGGCTGTAGCCGTTGCAAAATACTCTGGCATTGTCTGTATGATATCTCAAGGTGTTATTTGGAGACATTTCGGTTTCAACAACGCCGCTGTAGGCAACCGACTGCGTTTACTGGAAATCCTCCTGATGGCTTCAATACTGTTGTAGAACAAGGGGAACGGCTGTCAGAGTTCAGGAACACTTGCCATGACATTTTCTTGGTTTCCTTGACGACGCATCGAGCCTTGGCCCTTGCTGAGCGAAAGGCTGCAAGTTTTGCCGCCTCTGGGCGGCATTTAAACCGTCGCAAAGCTTCAAGCCTAGCCCAATTTACTGAACGACAGTCATCAGTCCGCCAAGGGACATGTGGCCTTCTAGGATGACAAGAGGACTTTGGGATGGAAAAGTCAGTGGAATGGTCGATTACTCGTGTGATGTGGTCCACCCACTCCTACATGCTGTCATGGTGTTCGAACAGCCAGGTGGCTAATCAGTTCTAGTTAGCTCTGCTGACCATTCATCACGGCAGAGTCCTTTTAAGGAGAGCTCCATTCTGTAGGTGAATCCAGACTGGGAAGTGGTCTCAAGAATGAAGGTCATCAGTGATCTCCCACTGAACAGAATCCACGAGGGCTGAAGAGCGGAAAGAGAGGTCGTTGGCTGAGGATGACCCAGTAACAGCACAGAAACGAGTGGGAGTGCTTGTGTTGGGGACGCACAGCTTCTGAGGCGTCATATGAGGGTCTGCAAAACAAGGCCCTGAGGGCAAGTAGACATCGAGCCCCACAATACATGATGTGCATTAAATTCTCCCAGTGCAAGAAATAGTTAGGGGAGATGTTCTATAAGATCTGTGAGAACCTCAGAAAGTGTCACATCTTGTGGAGATACAGTGAGCAATCAGTGATCCTCTGACACAAATGAATTTTGGGTGCAATTGCTTGCAGGTCAGTTGGCAGGGGGAGAGAAAAGGAGTGGAGTGCATTATTGACAAACGCAGTGGCCTCTTCCTTGGCCCTATCCTCCGTTGGATCAACCAATCGTACAGGAGTGTCAGACACTTTAAAATACGTTTCCTGCAACAAGCACTGGGGAAGATCCTGTGCTGAGAGTTTCAGTTCCTCCACATGTGTCTTGAACTCATTGATGTTCCACTGTAATATGGGAGCCATTTGTCGCAGTAGTAGCACATTCATACTCCAGGCCAACATCAGTGTCCATCAACTCTGAAAATGAATCGTGGGAGACGTCAGAGAAAGTGACTAGTCAGACAAGTTACTTCCTATCTCCGTCAACGATTGATTCTTTGCCTTCACTTTTAGTGGTCGACCAGACTGAACTTTCGGATGGGCAGGGAACTCCGCAGCATTGGCAAGCACAGCCTTTTCTGATGTTGTGGAGGTATGGCTTTCGAAGTAACTGCAACAGGCCAAGAGCACTGACAAACACAGACATTAGTGCTGATACCAGCAACTACCGTTTTTGTAGCTGCATTAGTCTTCTTAATTGGCTGTTTAAGAACAAAAGCAAAGGAGGTAGCGAAGGAGGGGGGGGGGGAGGGACATGGCCTTGTACACCATTTTGACCTCACCATATGGAATGAGCTTTGTAGTTTTAAATTCTTGCATCTTCAATCCTTCAAGATATCCGCTTCAGTCCCTACTCCAGACAGGGTAAACCTTAGAGCAATTGACGCACTTCAAAGGAGATGAACAAATGGCTCCTTCATGGGCAACCTTACCACATTTGCCACATGTGGTTTCTTCCTTACACCCAAGAATAGTATGCCCAAAGCGCTGGAATTTGAAACAGTGCATTGTGTTGGGGACTTGGGGGCACACACTTAGGTTAAAAAAACCTGCCTTGTCGTGCTCTGGAAGTTTTGTGCTGTTAAAAGTAAGTATAAACGATTCTTACTTAACCAGATCGCCATTCATTCATTATATTTTTGGCGTCAACAATGCCTTCTTGGGCCCATTCAGCTTTAAATTCATCTTTGTAAATGTCCACCATATCCCTACACATCACAGCATCTTTGCTGTAGTTCAAGATGGTATGGAGTTCAGTCTCAATGGCATATTCCCCAAGGCTTTTGGCTTTCTGGGGGTTTCTCGCTTGTTGGGAACGTGAGGTTTCGATCAACAGTGTCCCATTTCGCAAGCACTTGACAGATTTTATTGTACCCGCAATCTCCTCTAAACCCTGTTAAATATAAAAAAGTGAGATTTACTTGTAACTAATAAAAACACATTCCGACTAGCATCACACATTCCATTACCATATACACAAGAATTATGAAATATTCCTGAGTCTGGAGGACTGGCTACAAAAGCCCTCTTCTAGACTGCGTGTTAATACCTAAAGGTGGCCAACCCACTGCATTGGGTGGAGCTGGAGTAAATTTCTAGGGTTCCATTTCGGTTCCATGAGCAGCTAGGGGTGTAAGGGTCAATTGAGACTGAGTAAGCCTTATAGAACTGACAAGGGAACGATAAGTAAATCAAGACCCTAAACTGCCGACATGCGTTGATACACATCAACAGAGACAGTTGAAAATATGTGCCCCAACCGGTACTCGAACCTGGGGTCTCCTGCTTACAGGGCAGACGCTCTATTCATCTGGGCCACCAAGGGCAGAGAGGATAGTTTATCCCTTGCACGCTCACCGTGAGACGCACATTCCCAGCTTAATGTCCACACACTACAATCGTAGTGCCCCTGCCCATTACGCTCATTACTCGCGGCAGACAAGGGATAAGTCCCTGCAGTCGGACTATCCTCTGTGCACTCGGTGGCTCAGATGCACAGAGCGTCTGCCCTGTAAGCAGGAGATCCCGGGTTCGAGTCCAGATCGGGGCACACATTTTCAACTTTCCCCGTTGATGAGTATCAATGCCTGTCGGCAGCTTATGGTCTTGACGTATGTATCGTTTCATTCCGAAAGAACAGATACCATGTTCATATATTCATATATGCATCTATTCGGTGCACAGCAAATCTTGAGACTGAGTTTTTTTGTAGAGTTCTTAACCATCCTCGCAATCTAGGCGATCAGACCAAGATACCTAATTCCTGTGACACACCATGTTCCACTGTCGTGCCACATGGCGGTCGCTAAAGCACGCCCAGAGCTTATGGAAGACGAGCGATGCTTACCTATTCCCAGCTCAGGAACCCCACGGTCGCCAAGCCTGTGCCTAGCATAAGAATGTTCAGCCCCTGAATATCTGATTTTCTTCTTGTATTGCGTGCTTACTAACACAAAGTACAGAACTTTTTCTTATTATACATGAGGTGGTGTGTCTGAACTGAGGGGAACATCGTTTGCCAATGCTAGAAATCAAACAGATACATAAATTAATAAAATAAGCATACATGTCAAGTTTTTGATGCATAGAAATTATTACTACTATTTACAGCAACAAATCCCCAAATATAGTAAATTCTTCTAACATAAAAATTTTCGCACACCATGATCATCCCAAACGAACTAAAAAAAGGTTTTCCTACCTTGGAGTGAATCACTTGTTAACTGGTCACAACCTTCATTTTTTGCATTATCTGTAACGTAAATATTGAAGTAAAACACTGTGTGGAAATCTGCTGTTACACCAACTGCCAACAGCGAAGCAGAACCAATCTAATGTAAAGTTCTGTGAAGTAGGTATCATGCATTGGAATATTACACTCATTTATAAAAGAAACTAACATAACTTAGATGCTGCATATATGACAGAGACTATGAAAAATGCAAAGCATCGTGTCATCTCTGATGTGAACACATCACATCAAAGTTGGACCAATTGTAGCTTCACTGAAATGCTCTGAGCATATGCTATAACTAACTGGTGTTCCATATTTCATCACCAGCTTTGATCCATAAACTTTTCCTTGCACTGTCCATTGCGAACTTCTATGCTGTACACACAAAAGTTTGAAACTAATGGACAAAATTATCGAAATGAAGAGTCCATATTCAAGCAAAAAGTATTAGTTAACAGGCTGTTATGTTAACAGTAAACACAGGAGAATTTGCGGCAAATTAGTAACATGTAAACATTACATTTTATTTTACATTTATAATTTCATTCAGTATATATTTACAAAATTTGATATATTGGCAAACGAATTAGCTAGCCTAAACTTTGCCTCCTACTGAAATACCCTGTGCAACAGCTATTGCTTTCATTGTGTGTGCTTTTAACCTAACATGAAGATTAACAGTAGCAGTGTGTCATATCAACAGTGATTCACACATAACTTCACAAACAACTGCTGAGAGCTCAATACTAAACTTTCAGTGTATGATACCATTTGAAAAACTAAAGCTTCACTAGTCAGTTCTCCAGCATCTGTATTCGCTGTGCTACCCAAGCAGCCCATAGCTTAAGGAAACTTTTATGTGACTGTTCCATACAAGGTGCTTTCTTATTGACATACTATCAGAAATAAGAGAACACTCTAACATATTGTTAGTTACTGATATTCTGTTTTAGATAATTGAAAACCTCTGTTTCTAGCCAGGTTCACAATTTATCCAAGCACAAAGAAGGCTGGGGTAGGGCAAAAGAAAGATTGAGTGTACAAATGTATGTTCCATATGAATACAAACATGCAGAGCGAGGGAAGATTGTTTAGTTAATTCACTATATCACCTGCATTGCTATCTTTCACCACTGTTTAATCTAAGTTACAATAAAATCTGAAGTAAATCCACTAATATGTTTTTGAGCACACTTTCAACTTTATCAATTTATACAGTTTCTTTTCTTCGCTATTGCAATCAATTGTGAAAAGCTTTCCACTGTTTTCGCACTACTTAAGCTTCATCTACAATATTCTCATTTTTTTCTCTAAGAGCCGAGATCTTGGAAGTTACTTCAGTTTCAACACTTGCATCACATTTGCCATGACCAATGACTGACAACGAGTTCACACAAATTATTTATTGTTTATAGCTCATTCATCCCCTGAAACCAAATTAAATCAATCCAGCATGGATAATTATGAACTACAACAACGACTTTTTATGATGAATAATACCAGGTAAGAAGCAATAATTTAATTAGGAATGCTTCTTCACTATTAGCTTGTTTTGTCTATAGCGCCATTCTCAAGTAAACCTGTAGATGTTACATTTGGTGAGTCTATTTACATTTATAAAAGTTGTATATAAACATCAGATTACATATATACTTATATCTAGTTGGAAGATAAACTCATATTGCATCAGTGAGTAAACTGTCGACTGTCTGCTTGTTGCTGGATTGGTGTAATCAGGTTAGTTATATGAAGGTCACTCCAAAAGAAATGCACACTATTTTTGTAAAAATACGGTTTTCATTCTGCATATGTGAAAGTTTTACAGTGTGTAGATACATCGTTCCCTCTTGTTTTCAAACTTAGTTCAACCGGTTCCCGTGAGTGGCGGCGTCACAGCATGTCTTCAAGATGGCTGCTATACTTGACGTTCGTCAGAAGCAACGTGCTGTCATAGAATTAATGTGATGTGAAAACGAGACAGTGAGAAATATCCACAAGAGGTTGAAAAAGGTGTATGGAGATGCTGCTGTCGATCGCAGTACAGTTAGTCGGTGGGCAAGCAGGTTACGTGATAAAAGCGGGCACAGCAATATTGAGGATTGTCCTCGCAGCGGCAGGCATCGTACTGCACACACTCCAGAGAATGTGCAGAGAGTTAACGAATTGGTGACTGTTGACAGACGCATCACAGTGAACGAACTGTCACGCTACGTTGGGATATGGGAAGGAAGTGTTTGCAGAATACTGAAAGTGAAGGCGTTAAAAAAAGTTTGTGCCAGGTGGGTTCACAGGATGTTGACAGTGTCTCACAAAGAAACAAGAAAAACGGTATGCAGCGAACTTTTGGAACAGCACGAGAATGGTGGAGATGAATTTCTTGGAAGAATTGTGACAAGTGATGAAACATGGCTCCACCATTTTTCACCAGAGACGAAGAGGCAATCAATGGAGTGGCATCATGCAAAATCACAGAAAAAAATAAATCAAAACAACACCTTCTGCTGGAAAAGTTATGGCTAAGGTGTTTTTCGATTCCGAAGGACTCTTGCTTGTGGACATCATGCCAAGTGGAACCACCATAAATTCTGATGCATATGTGACGACAATGAAGAAACTTCAAGCTCGAATGAGTCGTATTTGACCACATCGGAAAAAGCAGGATATTTTGCTGTTGCACGACAATGCACCGCCACATGTCAGTCAAAAAACCATGGAAGCGATCACAAAACTCGGATGTACGACACTGAAACACCCGCCTCACAGTCCTGACCTGGCTCCATGTGACTATCATCTCTTTAGGAAACTGAAAGACTCTCTTCGTGGAACAAAGTTTGAAGATGATGACTCCCTTGTGCGCGCTGCCAAACAGTGGCTCCAACAGGTTGGTCCAGAATTTTACTGTGCAGGTATACAGGCGCTGGTTCCAAGATGGGGTAAGACAGTAGAGAGGGATGGAAATTATGTGGATAAATGAAACTATTGTACCTAAAGGATGTATCTAAACACTGTAAAACTTTCAAACATGTAGAATAAAAGATGTATTTAAAAAAAATAGTGTGCATTTCTTTTGGAGTGAACCTCGTATTTGTATAGAACATTTTCATGAAATAACTTTTGACAGAGGGACGACAGTTTATTGTAGTTGATGCTTCATGTTTACTGTGTAATCTTTGCTGGTCAGTAATATTAGAGGTGTTTCATTAATTTTATAATTTTGTTATGATTTGTATCTATGGATATCTTATTTTTTTGTTTAATGTGTTTTTATGTCTTCTCATTTTCTAAAACGTCAATTAAACTTTCTAGATAATTTTTATGTTTTGGATCGATTTGTTCATCAAGCATATCGTTTGAACGATTTTTTGTGTGCACATATATATTTCTAATACTTCCAAGGCATTCATGCTATGTTAATTTTTAATATTCTGAGTAGAATAAGTAGTATGTTTTCTTCGTGTTCTACTATGTGGCTTTGGTTTTTGAGCTGCAGGTAAAAGGTTGATCGATTGCTGTCGCCATTTCTGGCATGTTCTTTGAATCTAATGCTAACATCCATCCTGTCTGACTGATATAGAATTATGAACATTTTTTAAATGAAATATTGTATGTGCCTGCCTTGACAAAAACCAAGAGTTTGGCTTTTCCAGATCTAACTTATGTTGCATGTTGTACTTAAGACCTTTGTTAAGCAGATTTATTTCTTGATCTGTAAATTCTACATTTTTTAAAACTGTACAGACTTGAATAGGTGACATAATTTCTTGGGCTTACTCTTCTTTGTGGTGCTGGGTGTACAATAAATTATTAAATTTCTAAACCACAAAACTACTCTATCATATATTTGCATCAAGGTAACAGCAAAATCCAGTTCAGTGACACATCAAGAATTACAGAGCTGTTGGATGGATAAAACAAGAAATCAAGAACAAATTATACCATAAAGAAGAATTGGACCAAGAGCTGCATGCAGCACACTTATGCCTAAGTAACAGTGTAACACCACTGATATACGATTACATTGATAAATTTGTAGGCAGGTATATGTGGTACACCAGTCAAAATGATTGCACAGCACATAAAAAGAAATGTAATAAACAGCACAGAGAGCGACAACCTCAAGAAAGTCTGCCACCTTTCCAATTCTGTACATGTATTGAGATGGCTTCAAATGGCTCTGAGCACTATGGGACTAAACAGCTGTGGTCGTCAGTCCCCTAGAACTTAGAACTACTTAAACCTAACTAACCTAAGGACATCACACACATCCATGCCCGAGGCAGGATTCGAACCTGCGACCGTAGCGGTCACGCGGTTCCAGACTGAAGCGCCTAGAACCGCACGGCCACACCGGCCGGCATGTATTGAGATGGAACTGGTTGTTCCACAGCATTATTTTATCTCAAGGTACACTATCTTCCTTATTAATGATGACACATTGGTCATACTCAGATTTTGTTGTTATACCGGAGCCTCTTATCAAAGGATGGACAACACTGTGTTTATTTATATACCTTACTGTGAACATCGTTTTCCTATTCCTATAATGGTGCTATCAGTTATGGAGTGCATTATTATTTTTATTGTGATTTCATGGATAGATCAGATATGGTTCAGAGATATATGTTTCACACAGGTTTGACACAAACCTAATTTCTAGTGAGTTCAGTCAAAGATGTACCTATAGTGGTGGAAATTTTGGTGGTTTGTAGGAAGTCCTTTCCTCCCCTTCAGGAATGAGTCGAGTGAATCAAGGAGGTCAAAAAATAGGGAGCCGCCCTTAAGAGGACTGGGCATGTTCAATATTTATAGACAATACTAGTCTGTCAAACCTTCAATACATTGAAGTGACCACACACTATCAACAATATTGACAAAAATTTGACAACGCTATTTTACAAGGTTAACATGTCGAACACTCAAAAGAAACCGTTTGCTGCAGTTACATTAGCTATTACTGACTGAAGGTAGAATCATGGACCCAAAAGTTCTCATAAATTATTCTCCAATGAGTATGATAAGTTAGTACTGTGATATGAGATAAAACTGAGAATCAAAATACGTTAATGAGAGAGGCAATCGCATTTGACGAGAGAGTAGGTGACACAAATCATTCTAATACTCGAAGTTAAGTTTTGTAATATCTGCAAGCAAAATTTAAAAAAAAAATTGTCGAAAACTGTGAAGCAATTATGTCTGCTTAGCAAAGACCTGTTCAAGCAATTAACGTCAAACATATTTTTATACTTTGTAATAATCTGGTGAAACTGACATGCATTTTGCAGACCTCTTACTAGTCACTGCAGATATATGACGTATCTTTCGAAATGGAAGCGTTTTTTAGTACTGCTACGTAATATAGTAATCCATATTTTATTTTCAAATTAATGAAGTAGGTAAGCAGTATCACAGAGAATCCTCCATTAATCCTCCTAAAGTGGCATATAGAATGATTATCTTTGCATAAGCCTATTGAAACTCTTTTAGGTTAAGAGACTCCTAAAAAAACTGAGTCTGAGGAATGACGCACAATAGCGAATTGAAAAAATAAACAGTGCACAACAACACTGCATGGCTGGTTCCTGAAGCTTTGTCATCGTCCGAATGGAGAATATTGTCAAACTGTCAATATTTGACCCCACACATACAGTATGAATTGACAATATTGAGAACATTTTGAGGTCTAACAATACAGCCCATCAGTAGTTCTAGTAATGACAATTAGTCAATACGTTCTTCGTGAAGTGTTGATTCATTGTGCTTCTTTTCGAAAGAGTATCATAAATTCATTAAGAATGGTTTATTGTGTTGGCTACAGAAAGTGTCATCACTTCTGTCTCTAAGCTGGTTGTAGGTTGTGTTCTAGAAATGAACAGCATAGAGACAGTGATGACACTTTCTGCAGGACCTGACCATCATTTTGCAGGACAATGCTCAGGCACGTACAGTGCAAGCTGTTACTGATTTGCATGACTGATGGGGCTGTTAAGTGCTATACCACCTACTGCACTCCCCTGACTTAAAACCTCGTAAGTTCAGCTCGATTTCTAAACTGAAAGAAACACTTCATGGCATTCGCTTCAGAACTGCTACAAATTCGTCGGGCAATAGACTGCGCCGCTTGAACTGTCAACACAACTTGCACTGCTAAGAGTATCCTACGACTTCCACATAGCTGGCAGTGGGTTATACACAATGCTGGTGACTACGCTGAAGGTCAGCAAAACTTTGAAACACGTATCTATTTTGTACGAGCTGTAAATAAATAGTTGCCACTATTAAAGTTCCAACCCTCGTGTTAGTGACTTGCCACTCTATGTTCACGAAGGTGCAAAGCTAGTTCTTTTTGTTGATGATACAAATACAGCAATCACAACCAACAAAGAAGAATGAGGTGAGGAAATTGTAAATAATGTCTTACAGAAAATTATTAAGTGGTTCTCTGCAAATGGACTCTCACTAAATTTTGAGAAAATACAGTACATACAGTTCTATACAGTAAATGGCATAACACCATTGGTAAATATAGTCTTTGAACATAAGTCTGTTTTTAAGGCAGCATTTTCAAAATTTCTGGGTGTGCGCATTCATCAGAAATTTAATTGGAAAAAACGCATTAATGACCTGCTGAGACAGTTAAGTTCAGCTACTTACGCTATTGCGGTTGTTGCAAGGTGTGGTGATGAACATATCAGTAATTTAGCCTACTACACATATTTTCATTCACTGTTTTCATACTGCATCATTTTATGGGGTAATTCGCCATTAAGAGAGAAAGTATTCATTGCACAAAAGCTTGACATCAGAATAATAGCTGGAGCCCACCGAACATAATCTTGCAGACGTTTATTTAAGGCACTCAGGATATTCAAAGTACCTTCGCAATACATAATTCACTTACGAAATTTGTTATTAATAACCCATTCCAATTCAAAAATAATAGCGTAGTGCATAGCTCCAACACTAGAAGAAACGATGATCTTCACTATTCTGGGCTAAATCTGACTTCATCACAAAAGCGGGTGAATTATGCTGCCGTGAGGCATTTGAACTTTTAAAAGTGAAAGCTGCTGCAAATGAGCCAGATTATCCTCTCTTCTGCAGTCTCACAACGGAGGATATATCAATAAAGCAACATATAGAATTTGATGGCCGTTGGCACTTTGGCTATGTTGATATTGGATCTGCTATTGACTCAGATAGTTTGCCAACAGCGAAACAGGCAATGGGTTTCTTCCTTGCGGGTGTAAATGGCAGCTGGAAACTACTAGTTGGATATTTTTTAATAGTAGGAATGAATGGAAGTGTATTGTTCTCACTGAGTCTGCAGGTGTAAAAATAATATCTTTAACGTGTGATGGTGTTGCATCAAATTTTTCCATGGCAACTGGACTTGGTTCTTCATTGGTAGCGTCAGCTTTGCTTTCTACTTTCAGTGTTTCTGAAAAACACAAATCTGTCTCACTTTTGCTAGATCCCCGACATATGCTTAAATTGATAAGGAATACTTTAGGGGACAAAAGAGATTTACTTGTTTGTTATGAGAATACCCTATAATGGGGCTTCATTGAGACAGTGCACAGACTTTAAAAAAATGGGAATGTTCATCTAGCTAATACGTTATATACAAGCCACACCAACTGGGTTAAAAACAAAATGAAAGTAGCACTTGCCACTCAGATCTTTAGTGATGCAGTAGCTGATGCTTTAGAGGAAGTAGCTTCCCAAGGAATATCAGCTTTCCATCGGTGCACTGCTACTGTAAAGTTCATCAGAGTAATTAACTGGCTTTTTGACATTATGATTTCAAGAAGCATGGCATAGTCTGGTTGGAAGAATCCAGTCAGTGTTTCTAATTATGGTGAGACCCACTATTTCCTCACAGAAGCAGGGCAATACGTGCTAAAACGCAGTAATGAGCTGGTCATTTCTGCTGAACAGGAAAACTGGATTCGTTGGAATTTTTGGTATGAATATCAAGTTTGTTGTACCTATATGAGGTGTTTGTACAGGGTAATGTGTGTACACCTGTGCTTAAGTATTTTCCCCTTTACAAATGTTCACAGGACCACTTAGAAATAATATTTGCAACGATAAGGTCTTATGGAGGTTGGAACCTATTTTCTTAGATCTGGGCACGAGTGAGGCAATCTGAAAAGATTTTAACATCTTTCTAGCAGTATTTGCATTTCTTAAACGTAATTTCTTTACTGTATATTAAAGTACACAGAGCTTACATGTGGACCTAATAACCATTTCCTCTTATCCATCAATTACTGCATCCACATTCAAAACAAATTTTAATTATTTTTCTTAGAAAAGGATAGTATCACTCTAAAATTGCAAACAGAAAAACTACAAAGAAGGAAGAATGCCCCTCTCCATTATGGAGACTATTGAAGACTGTCATGGTTTTCTAGGCAGAGATGCCTTTGAGTAGTGTCTCCAGTTTAGTATGGAGCTCTCTAGTTAAGGAATATCGATAGGCTTTAACGTCCTTGGGCATAATCTAGCGCTGTGGAATGAAACTGCCATTGTGAGAGGCGAGAAAGAAGTGACAGAGTCTCCTAAGTGTGGTGCAGTCTATCAGGGACATTTGGAACTGTTTCACCATAGGTGGGTTGCTGGCATGCCGTAACAACCAATGGCAGACAGGGTCCTATTGCTCTGGGACGCCGTGGTAGCTCTACTGGCAAAGACACCAGACACAGTACATGGGACTCAGTTGAGCATTTTGGATCTGGCATCTAGCTGAGGGTGGCAGCTTTACCAACAGAACTGCCACTGTGAGGTTCTGATGGCAGGTCTGCCAGCCTAGATAGCTTTGTTTGAATTCCACACGTGCGATGTGGATAGTTTTGACATCGAATATTTTATCTGCGAGATTCAGATGAGACCAATGATTTGTGACAAGTCATCTCAGTGCTATTCGAGCCACAAACTGAAATAAACGTGTTGAGAAAAAGTTCTTGAAAATTTTTGAAGAAAACAACCATCTTTGGAAGAAAAAAAAAACGAGCTGGGTGTCTCAAAAAACATTTAGTTATATTTTGCTTCATTTTAGTCAACATAAATCTGTCTGTCAGTGGAAGGACATACCATTATCCTCTGTCTCAATACCTGACGCATTTATTAGAGGCTAAAAAGGGTTCTTTTGGTAGTGAACTGTACCGCAGGATATCCGTTAAGTCAGGATTAAGTGCATCCATAATGAAGAGTGACTATTCTTGGTGATTTTACTCCGATTAAAATTACTTTGTGATCGGCATCTCAACGAGTCTAGTGGTAAGGGACATCCACGAGCCAATTGTATTTCTTTCTCGATTGACACTTGCTTGCTATGTTTGCTGTTTTGTAGATATGTGCACCGCCTTGTGAAGTGTGTGTGTCTGTAAGCTGGCTGGCAAAAACGCTGGCTGGCAACACTGCTCGCTGCCACTGAAGTCTGTCGATCACAAAGTGAGTTTAATCGGAGCATATAATTACAGTGCAGCTACTCACGGAGGTCTAGTGACGGATGTAGTTATCGTATGTCAACGAAATTTGGTAGATATGCTAATCTGTTAATACAGAATGATTTACGCTGAGAAAAATTTAATCCAGTTTTATCCACCACAGTCGAAACTGACGCTGTACAGCATCTCATAGACGTCGCCAATGTAAGCGGCAGGTAATTATAAAATTAACATTATGTCTTTCTCACTTATTTGACCTTTTCTGTCCACATCCTGTTTCCAGTTCATTTCATAAGGCAACATTTCTATATGTCTTTCTTACATTCACAGCGTCAGATATGCAGCTGGTGGTCAAAACTAGAATTTTTTCAGTGTAAATCGATTCCGCTTTAACGCATTGGAATATCTACCAAGTTTCGCTGCTATACGATAGTTACAGCCCATACTGGACCTCTGCGAGTAGCTGCACATCACTTAGGATCCCCCGGTATACGAGGGTAATCCCAAAAGTAAGGTCTCCTATTTTTTTATAAGTACATAGACCTGTTTATTTCTACAATGGTTTACATCAGTTTACAGCTTGAACATTTAGCTATTTTTCGACATAATCACCATTTCTGTCGATGCATTTTTGTAGACGCTGTGGCAGTTTTTGTATGCCCATGTCATACCAGCTCGCCGCCATGCTGTTCAGAAAGTTATGAACCTCTTCTTTCACCTCGTCGTCGGAGCTGAATCGCTTTCCGGCCAAATGTTCTTTTAACCTAGGGAACAGGTGATAATCACTGGGCGCCAAGTCAGGACTATAGGGTGGGTGGGTGGTTATGTTCCACTGAAACTGTTGCAGGAGAGCATCGGTTTGCCGAGCGATCTGTAGGCTAGCGTTGTCATGGAGAATGTATACGCCCTTGCTCAACATTTCTCTTCTCCGTTTCTGAATTGCCCGTTTGAGTTTTTTCAGAGTCTCACAGTATCTGTCAGCGTTAATTGTGGTCCCAGTGGGCATAAACTCGACCAACAATACCCCTTTCCGATCCCAAAAAACGGTTGTCATGACTTTACCGGCAGACTGTGTTTGTTTGAATTTCCGCGGCTTTGGCGAAGAAGGATGCCGCCACTGAGTGATTGTTGCTTGGTCTCAGGTGTAAAGTGGTATGCCCAGGTTTCGTCACCCGTGACAATTGAGCCCAGAATGTTGTCCTGTTTGGCTGCAAGGCGGTGAAGAAATGCGTGGGAAGCATCAGCTCTTTTGGCATCTGTGCACTACTCACCATTCACTTCCGTCAACTGGCGATGGATTTCAATCGGTGCAGTGCCCTTTGCGTTCAAAAACCAAATAACTGCGCGCAGTTCGCACTTGGTGGTAACAGCCAACGGGAGCCCCATTCTCAACGGCTGCCAAGCCAAGACTGAAAGCCTCAGCGCGGCGTGCGCATGTTTACAAATATCGCGTGAAACACTCTTCATAACATTGTGACCAACTGCCACACAAACAGAGTTCCGTACATATAAAAAAGATAGGAGGCCTTACTTTTCGGATTACTCCCCATCTCCTTACGATCCAACACAAAGCCCACAATACACTACACCTCCTGAAACTCCCGTCCGGCCAGACATGGAGACAGCACCCTTCTACCATCCTTCAACCTACAAATCCCTGATCTTTGATCCTTTGTTATGCCAATGTCGCTTGGATTTCCATCCCGCCCAGATTATATAAAGGCCTTGAACGCCATGCACTCCACCTCGCCTTCCATATCCGCCTCCTGTCCCCCATATGGACCCTGTATGACCTTATCCCCTTCCCACATATTCTCCTTTTCCTCAAACACATCCACACCCTGTACATCGCTCGCAGACTCGTTACTGTGATGTCCTACCCTCTCTCCATCGTGACACACTCCACCTCCTTTCCCAATGCAACTTCCAGCGTCTGCCCCTCCTGGCTGATGAGCTTTGCCCTGATATGTACCCCTCCTACCAACTCTACCCTCACCTTCCCCCTACCCCTCCTCAGGGATCCCTCTCCACTCCTCTTCCTTTCCCCTGAGAGGTTTTCCCCTCCATCCTCCACCCCCTCCCCTTCCAGTGCATCCATTCTGCATCTCTGTGCCCCCTCATGACCTGCTATCCCCCTCCATCTCCCACCCTGACTGCCTCCTGCCCCTTGGTGCACCCCCAACAGCTTTGTTTTCATCCCACACTCTCCATTCCCCCTCCCCTGCTACCACCTCCTCTCCCAGTTTTCCCCCCTCTCGGGCCTCCCCTCCTTTGGCACATCCCTCCTGGCAGTTTTCACTCTTCATCGTGTGTGCTCTGTCTCGTGGAGTGGTTTTCAGTATTGTTGTTATGGTGTGTTTTAAGACTGTGACCAACTTTTAGCTTGTGTATGTGACTTCAGAGTATTTTTATGTCCTACGCACACCGCCAACTGTGTGTTTTAGCTTTGTGTGGACTTTTTTTAAACTATCCTACAATGAACATCTCCAAATAAGTGTATGTTTTAACCCCCATTTTCTCCCATTATTTCTGTTCCTATGTCCCCCTTTTTATCGCCTTGTATGTATATCAATTTCGTCTTTTTATTTGTACTGTCACTCGGCTGAAGAGCGGTGGACTGTGCTGCTGACATTTATCTCCTACCTATGGGGCTGGGGAATGAAATTACAACAAAGGAAAAAAGGCCATCACTCACAGCATACTATCGATCATGGTATCATGATGAAAGCGAGGAGCTGCCAGCGCCAGCCATACGGTTAAATGCTCTAACCTTTCTCTATTTTCTTTTAACGCCAGATGTAATAGTACTATTTGTAATTTTTGCCACTGCTTTTCTCTATCTCATTTTAATGCCACATGTAATAGTACTGTAACTTTGCTGTTCCTACCCTTGCAGGGCCAAAAATTCTGAAGGTAGATTCAGCATAAGCCGAAATCGGTAAATAAACAAATATTATTGCGATCTTGACTGTTGGTTTTAATCTAAGTACTCAAGTGGTAACCCCTAGAGGACTAAGACAAAATGTTTGTATTATCTCTACTTACTTCAAAGTATTCTCAAAGGAAAGATAATAACCAACAAATTCTGAATCATGAGTGTCATAAACGAAGCCCAGTTCGAAGAATATGTCCCTTCACGTTGCAACCACATTAAGATTATTAATAACAATGCACATTCAGGACTGGCCAGTTCGAGAATGTGGAAATTGTCCTCCATGAATATCCTCACAACCTGTTCTTGGTATTCCACTCCTATCACAAGAATTCCACAACACAGACAAAGCACATTACTATCCAGGATTTGGACCTTTTTCTAAAACCCTAATCCCAGACCGAAATAGTGCAACTATGTCTCCTGCTGCTGCAAGTGTTGCTAATAGGTTTGGTACATCAGATGCCGGAGAATTGTTTTAAGAAGTAATACGTGTCAAAAAAGGGGTCTCATACTTTTTGTCTCAAATATTTATAGTATAGAAAATGAGTTTATTATAAAGCACTTCTGATATAAAAACTAAAATATCAGTTCTATGTACACAGACGGAAAGAAAATGGTAGCACCGGAAAATAATAAATGTAGAGTAACGAAATTTAGTGAATACATTGGACTAGGTAACATATTTACGTAATTAACATTGCAAGATCAAGGGCTAATGTAAGTGCAAGATAAGTCATTGCAAATGTGAAATGCTGATGCATTAATAACAGATGTAACCGCCAGAATATTGAATGCAAGCATGCAAACGTGCATGCATTGTGTTGTAAAGGAGTCGGATGACAGTTTGTGAGAATGGAGTTCCATGCCTGTTGCACTTCATCAGTTGATACAGGGACGGTTAATGCTGGTTGTGGATGGCGCTACAATTGTCGTCTGATGATGTCCCATATGTGATTGGTGATCAAGCAGGCCGGAGCAACACGTCGACACATGTCGACACTCTGTAGCGCATGTTGGGTTTCAACAGCGGTATGTGGGAAAGCGTTACCCTGTTGGAAAACATCCTCTGGAATGCTGTTCGCGAATGGCATCGCAACAGATCGAATCACCAAATTGACGTACAAATTCGCATTCAGGGCGCGTGAAATAAGCACCAGAGTGCTCCTGCTGTCATACGAAATCACACCCCAGACCATAACTCCAGGTACAGGTCCAGTATGTCTAGCACGTACACAGATTGGTTGCAGACCCTCAACTAGCCTCCTTCTTATCAACACACGGCCATTACTGGCACCCAGACACAACAAGCTTTCATCAGAAAACACAGCAGACCTCCACCCAATGAACTCTCGCTTGACACCACTGAAGTCGCAAATGGCGGTGGTTTGGGGTCAGTGGAATGCATGCCATAGGGCGTCCGGTTTGGAAATGTCCTTGAAATAACCGATTTATAACAGTTCGTTGTGCCATTGTGATACCAGCTGTTGCTGAGATTGCTGCTGCATATGCAGTACGATGCGCCAGACCCTTACGCTGAACTCGGTAGTGCCACGTGGCCGTCTGCAGCCTAGTCTTCTTGCAGTCGTACATAGTCGTGACCTCCGCTGCCAGCAGTCACGTACAGGGGCTACATTTCTAACAAGTCTTTCTCGCAGAAGTGGCGTGCAGAAGGCAAGTCCATCTTCTGGTAGCCGTATTACACGATCTCAGCGAGGTGTCGATAATGGTGTCTTTGTCACCTTAAAAGCAATTTTGACCAACATCGGCTCACCAAATCCAATCTCAAAGGTAACCAACGTTCACGACCGTCAGAGCACGTGTTTAAAGCAAATTTGATTTGCATCGTGGTAGTGGCACTACTACAGCCACTCTTATGCGGCTAGCGCGAAATTTGAATAGACATCATCTTTTAGATGTAGAAACGCGCCTGCTAGCTTTCGTTTATGTCGCACAGCTCCTTCTTGGCGCTGCGATTTTTTTCCTTCAGTCCATGTGTTACAATTTTAACTTAAATTTTAAAAATCACTGCAAACAACAGATAATTAGCTGCTGATTAATGTCACGAAATCTTTTCATCTGGCTAGATGGCTAGCCTTAAAACAGTGTTCTTTCTCTTCAGTTAATTTTGGCCGATCTCCAGATCTCCAATAACTCGCTGAATGAACGTACTGACACTCTCACATAATTGAAAATTTTATCGCAGTAATTTCTTAAATAATTGCGCAGTGTGTGAAATAACCCGTTTTGTCACAACCTGCAATGAAATAATGTACCCAGAACGACTTGTTTATGCATTCTCTTTTTATTTCAACGTGGCACACAAAGCACAGTTATTAGCTCTTCCACGTCCATTCTGATACTGAACACAATTTCTCCGACGTCTCTACAGGCGTCTTATACTGGCAGGCTGGAGAGCTGCCAGCACACTTGCTGTGGCGTCCCAATGTGGTAGGGCCCAGAGATGCAAGCGTTCTACCTGCTGCTACATACAAGCTCAGGCCCATCTCTGCTGAAACTACAGTGTCTGCTGAGGATTAGCAGTAGGAAAGCAATCCCAGGTTTCCAGAATGAGATTTTCACTCTGCAGCGGAGTGTGCGCTGATATGAAACTTCCTGGCAGATTAAAACTGTGTGCCCGACCGAGACTCGAACTCGGGACCTTTGCCTTACGCGGGCAAGTGCTCAACCAACTGAGCTACCGAAGCACGACTCACGCCCGGTACTCACAGCTTTACTTCTGCCAGTACCTCGTCTCCTACCTTCCAAACTTTACTGAAGCTCTCCTGCGAACCATGCAGAACTAGCACTCCCGAAAAGAAAGGATATTGCGGAGACATGGCTTAGCCACAGCCTGGGGGATGTTTCCAGAATGAGATTTTCACTCTGCAGCGGAGTGTGCGCTGATATGAAACTTCCTGGCAGATTAAAACTGTGTGCCCGACCGAGACTCGAACTCGGGACCTTTGCCTTTCGCGAGCACTTGCCCGCGAAAGGCAAAGGTCCCGAGTTCGAGTCTCGGTCGGGCACACAGCTTTAATCTGCCAGGAAGTTTCAATCCCAAGTTGGTCCTAAACATAAATGTCGACGTTCTGAATAATAATAATAATAATAATAATAATAATAATAATAATAATAATTATTATTATTATTATACGTGGTTCAACTGGACCTCACTTCAGCGACTTGCATTTTTCTAGACCACAACAGGAATCCTACCAGGGAAAGTGGACCTTCAGTTCAACAAGGAAACTGAACCACGTGTCGGTCATCATGAATCTTTACGTCATTGAGAAGTGAAGGCTAGGTTAGAGGCAGATTGAAAATTCTGTGTTTCAGTGGTTTTGGATCCTTTGGATTCTTGATATCAGGCACAACAGAAGAAAGAACTCTAATATCTGTTCCTGCATCGAACTTGCTCCTGAACTTTGTCTTCATTGCAGCGTAATAAGAATATCATGCTTCACATAAATATGTTGAGGTAAACAGAGGTAAAACACCGTATTTATTTCATATTTTATTTTACGTGAATATTGCAGAAGATTTTTTTACAAGTCATGTAAGAGCTCTATAAATACACTCCTGGAAATTGAAATAAGAACACCGTGAATTCATTGTCCCAGGAAGGGGAAACTTTATTGACACATTCCTGGGGTCAGATACATCACATGATCACACTGACAGAACCACAGGCACATAGACACAGGCAATAGAGCATGCACAACGTCGGCATTAGTACAGTGTATATCCACCTTTCGCAGCAATGCAGGCTGCTATTCTCCCATGGAGACGATCGTAGAGATGCTGGATGTAGTCCTGTGGAACGGCTTGCCATGCCATTTCCACCTGGCGCCTCAGTTGGACCAGCGTTCGTGCTGGACGTGCAGACCGCGTGAGACGACGCTTCATCCAGTCCCAAACATGCTCAATGGGGGACAGATCCGGAGATCTTGCTGGCCAGGGTAGTTGACTTACACCGTCTAGAGCACGTTGGGTGGCACGGGATACATGCGGACGTGCATTGTCCTGTTGGAACAGCAAGTTCCCTTGCCGGTCTAGGAATGGTAGAACGATGGGTTCGATGACGGTTTTGATGTACCGTGCACTATTCAGTGTCCCCTCGACGATCACCAGTGGTGTACGGCCAGTGTAGGAGATCGCTCCCCACACCATGATGCCGGGAGTTGGCCCTGTGTGCCTCGGTCGTATGCAGTCCTGATTGTGGCGCTCACCTGCACGGCGCCAAACACGCATACGACCATCATTGGCACCAAGGCAGAAGCGACTCTCATCGCTGAAGACGACACGTCTCCATTCGTCCCTCCATTCACGCCTGTCGCGACACCACTGGAGGCGGGCTGCACGATGTTGGGGCGTGAGCGGAAGACGGCCTAACGGTGTGCGGGACCGTAGCCCAGCTTCATGGAAACGGTTGCGAATGGTCCTCGCCGATACCCCAGGAGCAACAGTGTCCCTAATTTGCTGGGAAGTGGCGGTGCGGTCCCCTACGGCACTGCGTAGGATCCTACGGTCTTGGCGTGCATCCGTGCGTCGCTGCGGTCCGGTCCCAGGTCGACGGGCACGTGCACCTTCCGCCGACCACTGGCGACAACATCGATGTACTGTGGAGACCTCACGCCCCACGTGTTGAGCAATTCGGCGGTACGTCCACCCGGCCTCCCGCATGCCCACTATACGCCCTCGCTCAAAGTCCGTCAACTGCACATACGGTTCACGTCCAAGCTGTCGCGGCATGCTACCAGTGTTAAAGACTGCGATGGAGCTCCGTATGCCACGGCAAACTGGCTGACACTGACGGCGGCGGTGCACAAATGCTGCGCAGCTAGCGCCATTCGACGGCCAACACCGCGGTTCCTGCTGTGTCCGCTGTGCCGTGCGTGTTGCTTGTACAGCCCTCTCGCAGTGTCCGGAGCAAGTATGGTGGGTCTGACACACCGGTGTCAATGTGTTCTTTTTTCCATTTCCAGGAGTGTAATTTAGAAAAGTCTTCGTCTTTTTTAACATTGTTTCCAGTCAAACATTCATGCATAGTAGAAAGAAGTTAAAATGTTTTCTTGAACTGAAATAATCCGTAATTTAAATTTGCCCTCAAACGATGTAATTTTTTCTGTTGTACTGAAAATTGTAACAACCTTTCCATCCAATGGCGCATTAATTACGTTGCACTTTGTAAACATATTTGCCAGATATGCGAGTCGTATCGAGCATAATGGATTTGTTAAAAATTTAAAAAATCCTACTGAATTATAAAGTGCATTAAATAAGGTTAAAAACTCACTATGAAGTTCAAAAGTCTCAATAGTGCTTTTCCTCTGGATAGCCATCTCACTTCTGTATGTAGTAAAAGTGCATTATGTTCACTCCCCATTTCCGTTCCACAAAATTTTAAACAGTCTAGTTTATCATTTTGACTGCTTCGTACATAACATATTTTAAATCAGTAGCTATTATGTTTCTGTTACCAGAGCTTGTCTAAGCAAAATACAGTGACCGCTGGTGGGTCTTATAGCAATCTGCAAATAGGTGATACAGCTCCTTTTTTTTTTTTTTTTTTTTTTTTTTTCCAAGGCTGTAACACCATCTGTGTAAATATCAATGCACTTGTACTGGCAACCGATCTTAATTTTTGTAATATTAGTACAATAAGCTAATATATCTTCTCCTGCTGTTTTTCGTGTTCATATGCGCTCATGAGTAAATATTCTTCAATACTTTGAAAAGTGATAAACTGTTTGGCTCACAGCTTTTAATTTATTTCTGCCAAATAATTCGAGCCGGTCGGAGTGGCCGAGCGGTTCTAGGCGCTTCAGTCTGGAACTGTGCGACTGCTACGGTCGCAGGTTCGAATCCTGCCTCGGGCATGGATGTGTGTGTCGTCCTTTGGTTAGTTAGGTTTAAGTAGTTCTAAGTTCTAGGGGACTGATGACCTCAGATGTTAAGTCCCATAGTGCTCAGACCCATTTGAAGCAAATAATTCACTGAGTTAGACGAGCTATGAAAATATAAAAGTGTAGATGGATTAATGAGATTATAGTGATTGTATGTGTTGATTTCATTTATTTTTTAAAAAGTTTTTAATGTAACCTGGTGCTGACTATATTACCTGTTTTTTTTTTTTTTTTGGGGTGAGTTTCAGAAGTACGGAGGGTGAGCTTCAGAAGTAAGGAGCGCTGTGAATACAGGACAGGTGAGATGTACAGAGACTCAGCGAAACACCCTTTAGTGAGCCGAGGAAATACGGCCTTTCACAGAACTGGGGGCAGGGGAGTGACAGGCATAGCCAGCCTCGCGTTGTCATAGAGAAAGTCGCGTTGGCTAGTGTCATACTGGCGCCGAGGCTATTGTTCCGTTGATTGCATATATCCAGTTGGAAGGCCAAGATGCAAGCATTTATTTCCGACGACGGAACTCTATCAGCAGAACGTAGGCGTTTGAGCCATTATATGGAAAATGACTTCAGCAGATAACCATCTCTCGATTTTCCATAACTCATGGGAAAACAGATCACACACACTATTCGTTCAGGAGATGCTCCAGAGTTGACGGCTAGCCCCGAACACAGTATTTAGCTTCTCTCACGGCCTGTAATGCCACGCTAAGTGCTGCTTGAGACGACACCAATAGGTGAAATTGATGTGACGTCAGGAGGACCTAACATATAGCAGCATATTTTTAGAAAAGACGGGAGTGTGGCGAAACAAGCACGGTATCTTTCGAGAGATACAGAGGAGGGCAATTGTGCCGGGACTGACCCCAGTTGACTGTTGCCTGCGCCACGTCATCATATCGTGCCTGTGCGTAGCATGCAAAGTATTGAGCCACTATCTATGGATGAAATTAGAAATTAAAATTGCTTTTTCAAATTTTGTCAATATATGCTTCAGTATATCAGTGCTTAAATTATTAAATCAAAGTGTGATCAGATGAACATGTTTCCATAAATACATCGTTTTAAGAAAAAAATAAGTGGCGCTAAGTAATAAAGCTAGAAAGCCAAATATTGTTCAGGATGAGCAAATGTATGACAAAATCAACTGTTACAAGTCTCAACTTGATTGGAGCAATAATTTGGTCGAAATCGGTGTTCTTACGATAAATTTAAGCCGCTAAATATTAGACTCAGAAAGATGAAACTTGGTATGAAGCGTCGGTTTGATATAAAAACCTTAACTATGTGACCCCATTAAGCTACCTCTAATAATTTTCAAGTAGTTGACTAAAAACAAAATTACGGACAAAAACGTCCCTATTTGTAGTAGATTAAATATAAGTTATATTAACGATAGAAAGTACTGATAATAGCGCCTGATGAAACCCTTTAAATAATAAAGCTATAACAAGTTTCAAGACCTTGATGTAAATAACAAGATCTCTTAAAGTAGTTCAGAGAGGTCATGTTCAACTGTCAGTTCCGTTTCAAAAATTGCAGTCTGCAAAGTTTAAATGCAGTCGAGCTGAACCTTTTTCTGTAATAAAAGCCAACTTTACGCCATTCATATAAAAATTACTAAGACTGTAAATTTATTCACGACAGTGTTATTGGACTGATGACCATAGATGTTAAGTCCCATAGTGCTCAGAGCCATTGACAGTGTTATTAAATAGTATGTGTCCGAGAAAGTGACGACTTAGATGCTACTACCTGACCATGGAGCGTGTGTTGGCAGGCGTTCCTTTCGACCGTCCGCTGCGCCCATATATAAATACAGCCTGATAGGCAATAACAAGACACTTCTCACCGAGCTGTCAGTCTGTCCGCGTCCGTCAAACGCCTACTTAGGCGCTGTCTCGTATGATGGCATAGCTATGCGCTGCTAAACACTTTTTCGGTTCAAACAGGAAGTGAACTCGCGAGGACTGTAGACCGTCCTGGATTGCTTAGATTTCACGAAAGTAACTGTTTGTGTGTCACCCATAATGTTAACAAAACCGCATGGTAAGTGGTGAGACTATTTTCCTCTTTGAGGCGAGCAATTAACTTTGATGCTTAGAAGTCAGGCGAAGGCCATTTTAATTAGAACTTACCGTAGAGGTCGCCTATGAACTGCTCATAGTGCTGTTCATGATAGGAACATTATTAGTTTTATTGTCAGGAATATTATTATGCTTTGTGTGTGAAATTTTTCTTAGTGTAATTGAATCAGTTAGAACTCAAAACTTTTATTTATAATCATAGTCCCTTATCCTGCCGAGTAAATAGAGAGTAGAAAAATTTCTTTCAGCGAGCACAAGAAGAACGTGGACTTGCAGACTTATAACTATGGTCAGTATGTCCTCCATCGCTTTCTGGCTGACAGCAAAAATAGGTTTCAGGCTCTTGTAAAAGACGACAAATGTTCTGTTTCATACTACTATCCACCCGCCGCTCCACAGGAGGAAATTGAGATCATTGGTTTTTTAACACTGTGCCTATTCTTAGCGGCAGATTTCTCACAACGAAACAATTACGCCATGGCCAGACCTATAGAAGTTTTAGGACAATTGGTTATCGTGCTTCTTGGCAGGAAGAAGAAACTGGTCAGTTCTGTACTGACTAGAAGGAAGGATTCTATCTCTACACTCGGCTCTGGCCACATCAGTACCCCACCAGTTGCACTCTGAGCTGGAACAGCCTACTGGGATCCATTGTTCTACTCCTCAGCAAAGTGGTTCTAGCATCATACTTGGTATGATTATTAACCAGTTCCGAACCCCATCAAGTAATTTTGTCAACCGGTAGTTGTTTTCTAATTCTCACAATTAATTCTATGTTTGTAACTTTAGTGATTTGATGACTGATTTAGGTGCTTGTCCATTCTAGTAGTTTTTGTAATAAACTAAAGAGTTTATTTAAATTGTCATTATTATCACATTTAATATTTTCAATGATAAAACACAAACTCCCTACCTTAAGATTCACTGCTAGGGCCACAATCTTTCATAGCATTAAGAAATCTGTTCAAGTCATTTATTCCAGCATTTGGTCTCAAAGGTGTGTCTGTATCACAATTAGTTCTGATTCAGTTAACGTCATTTTCGCACATGATTAACAACTTTTTTTTACACACTTAATCGAACTGAAAATAATTTACATTAAGGCCAACACACACACCCAGGCCCGAGCGAGGACTATAACCTCCGAAGGAGGGCAGCCGTGCGAACCGTGACAAGACGCCTTAGACCACGCGGTTTTGTAACTTTTCTCAAAGGTATAACGTTCAAATATTAGCAGTACAGCTAGTCCTGAAACATCTGTGCATTCATCCGTTTGTGGTGCATAAATACTTCACAGCTCAAGTTGATAGATTAACTCCTCCTCTATGGATTGGATTGGACTGTATTGTTTGGGGAAGGAGACCAGACAACGAGGTCATCAGTCTCATCGGATTAGCGAGGGACGGGGAAGGAAGTCGGCCGCGCCCTTTCAAAGGAACCATCCCGGCATTTGCCTGAAGTGATTTAGGGAAATTACGGAAAACCTAAATCAGGATGGCCGAAAGCGGGATTGAACCGTCGTCCTCCTCCTCTACGGCAGCAGACTGGTCGTTGATACATCATGAAACGGTATTATTAGATAATTGTACCACATAGTTTTTGTCAGCCTGCTTATTAATAACGCATGACACTATGTCTTTTAAACGTAGCTTAATAAGATATTCTCCAACTGAATTAGCTTCACTGTTAAGAACAATATAGTAACTTACATGGTAAGGCGCTTTGGTTAAATTTTCATTTTCAGTTTGTGCAAAAGTAATTATTTGATGTTTTGAATTTTCTATTGAGTCCCGCCCTCTTTTAAAAAAGTGAATATCTTTTCCTTTGTGATCAGCATGCTTTGTTTTTAAGTGCCTGTGAAGTTTGGCTGGGATCAAAGAAGAATTTGCGAGTTTTGTTTGATATAAAACACACACTGCCACAGGAGCATCTGCCTCGCCAGTATAAGTGAAACCAAATTTTAAATTACATTCATCATACTCGTACTTCCGTTGGGGACACATGTTCTTTAATACTATCTATTGAGGAAATCCTGGCTTGTGAATCCTTTTCTTCGTCAGTAATAGATGTATCATTTGAATTACCAAAATTTCCTTCCGTAAAAGTGCTTCTCTTTAACCATGGACCCATGGATACCTTTTAGCAATATATGAAGTCGGTAAAAATAAAAGCAGTTTTATTGAAATGCGTTCTTTACACTTCAGATAATGTATTTACAAAAGTATATAGGTCTATAACTTGTCACTGCTATGTTGAGATTCAGCCTCAAAGAGCACAGAATGTGGAGGAAGGACATAGCCACTGCATGGTGTAGGAAAGTAAGATGGAGCGTTACTATGTTTGTCTTAAAGTGGTGAACATTCAGGCGCGCACCCCCGTCATCAACTGCAGTGTAAATTACAGATGGAAGTAACAAATTTCATGAAACCCCACAAAAAGACGTTAACGTCAAACACATATCTTACGTTATTTAGTTCTCTACTGACACGTGCAACACAACTCCATCACGACAGTGCAACACGTGGTAGATCGCTGAGGTTGACAGGAGTCGGAAACACGAAGCAGTGGATGCAAAGTGTGCTCACTTGTACCGACATGTGTTACATTCGAATTCAGAACGTTGCATGCCAAGACCTTTCCCAGCATGCAAGTCTGATCATTTGCAGGACCAAGCCAGGGTGAAAACCCAATTGCAGGACACAAAATATTATCACGAATCATGGGCGCTGACAGTTTACTAGTAAATCCAGCTCACAAGTGAATGTTTAGTTGAATTTAGGTAAGAAAATAGGAACCAGTCGTTATTCACTTTTGGTTGGAAAAAATCAAATTTCGCGCCAGTGAGATAAGAATGGCGGCGCCAGTAGGGCCACTATCATGATGCAAATCTTGTTTGCTTTAAATACAAACTCTAACGGCTATGACCGCTAGTTACCTTTGAGACTGGCCGTGGTGAGTTGTTGTTAGTCAATAATACCTTTAGTCGGCAAAGATGCCATTATCGACACCTCACCGAAGTCGTGTAATACAGCTACCAGAAGCTGGATGTTCCTTGCGATATTGTAGAGAGACTGGTTAGGAATGGAGCCACTGTACATGACTGGTGGCAGTGGTGGTCACGGGCACGTATGTTCACAAAAAGACGAGGCTCCAAATACCCTCGTGGCACTACAGAGAGAGAAGACCATCGTGTTCGGCGTATGGCTCTGGCTCATCGTTCTACATCTGCCGCACAATATGTGCAGCAATTGGCACCACAGTGGCACAACGAACTGTTGCAAACAAGTTGCTTCGGGGACAGCTCCGAGCCAGACGCCCTGTTGCGTGCATTCCATTGACACCACTAGTTGCGACTTCAGCGGTGTCAAGCGAGAGCTCACTGGAGGGCACGGTGGAGGTCTGTTGTGTTTTCTGATGAAAGCTGATTCTGTCTCGGTATTATAAGGTGGCCAGTTTGGGATCTCCAACCAACCTGTCGGTGTGCTAGACACGCTAGACCTACGCCTGGAGTTATGGTCTAGGGTGTGATTTTGTGTGACAGCAGGAGCCTTCTCGTTATTGTTCCACGCACTTGGCTCCAAATTTGTACGTCAGTCTGGTGATTCGACCTGTTGTGGTGCTATTTATGTGTTTGTGAATTCCTAAGGAACCCAATTGCTGATGTCATCGGTCCCTAGATTTACACACTACCTAAGCTAACTTATGTTAAGAACAACACACACACACCCATGTCCGAGGAAGGACTCGTACCTCCGGCGGGGGGGGGGGGGGGGGGGGGGGGGGCCGCACAATCCGTGACATGGCGCCTCTAACCGAGCGGCAACTCAGCGCGGCGCTGGCATAAGAGATAAGAATGGCGGCGCCAGTAGGGCCACTATCATGATGCAAATCTTGTTTGCTTTAAATACAAACTCTAACGGCTATGACCGTTAGTTACCTTTGAGACTGGCCGTGGTGAGTTGATGTTAGTCAAGAATACCTTTAGTCGGCAAAGATGCCATTATCGACACCTCACCGAAGTCGTGTAATACAGCTACCAGAAGCTGGATGTTCCTTGCGATATTGTAGAGAGACTGGTTAGGAATGGAGCCACTGTACATGACTGGTGGCAGTGGTGGTCACGGGCACGTATGTTCACAAAAAGACGAGGCTCCAAATACCCTCGTGGCACTACAGAGAGAGAAGACGATCGTGTTCGGCGTATGGCTCTGGCTCATCGTTCTACATCTGCCGCACAATATGTGCGGCAATTGGCACCACAGTGGCACAACGAACTGTTGCAAACAAGTTGCTTCGGGGACAGCTCCGAGCCAGACGCCCTGTTGCGTGCATTCCATTGACACCACTAGTTGCGACTTCAGCGGTGTCAAGCGAGAGCTCACTGGAGGGCACGGTGGAGGTCTGTTGTGTTTTCTGATGAAAGCTGATTCTGTCTCGGTATTATAAGGTGGCCAGTTTGGGATCTCCAACCAACCTGTCGGTGTGCTAGACACGCTAGACCTACGCCTGGAGTTATGGTCTAGGGTGTGATTTTGTGTGACAGCAGGAGCCTTCTCGTTATTGTTCCACGCACTTGGCTCCAAATTTGTACGTCAGTCTGGTGATTCGACCTGTTGTGGTGCTATTTATGTGTTTGTGAATTCCTAAGGAACCCAATTGCTGATGTCATCGGTCCCTAGATTTACACACTACCTAAGCTAACTTATGTTAAGAACAACACACACACACCCATGTCCGAGGAAGGACTCGTACCTCCGGCGGGGGGGGGGGGGGGGGGGGGGCCGCACAATCCGTGACATGGCGCCTCTAACCGAGCGGCAACTCAGCGCGGCGCTGGCATTTATGAACAGCATTCCAGAGGATGCTTTCCAACATGATAACGCTCGCGTACATACCGCTGTTGTGACCCAACATGCTCTACAGAGTGTCGACATGTTGCCTTTGCCTGCTCGATCACCAATCCAGCACAGGCGGGGGAGGACTTCATCGGACGACAACTCCAGCGGCATCCACAAACAACATGCGTCCCTACATTGATCCGCCAAGTGGACAGGTATGGAATTCCATCCCATAAACTGACATCAGGCACTTCTACGACACAATGAATGTACGTTTGCATGCTTGCATTCAACATTCTGTCGGTTAAACTGGTTATTAATGTACCAGCATTTCACATTTGCAGTGACTCATGTCGTACTTTCATTCACCTGTGATCTTGCAGTGTTAATCACTTAAATATGTTACCTACACATATGCATTTCCGAAATTTCATTACTCTACATTAATTATTTTTTGGTGTTGGGATTTTTTTGCCCATCAGTGTTTACTCGGATATATACAACTATTCAACATAAACCAAGTCAGTGGAGAATCAAAACGAAGATTAGTGGATCCACTTTTTCATTCTCCATTAAATTGGTTCATCTGACAGAATTTAGTCAGCTATATTACTATTAGAAGCTCAGCAAAGGACCATGATAAACTATTATATATAAATGTGATATTTACTAAGTCATACGCCAAGCTATCGCACAGGGAATTCTTTACTTTTTTCTGTCTTCCAGTTAACCATAATTCGCTGTTGTTTCCAAAATTCATGAATTTAGGCCCGCAGACGAAATTTAGTCCCTATCGTTATTTTAAAAAGTTAAAAAGCTATTTTAAAGCAGTAAATATTGTACCGAGTCTGAGTGTAGGTGGGTATAATTCAAGTTCAAATGGTTCAAATGGCTCTGAGCACTATGGGACTTAACATCTGAGGTCATCAGTCTCCTAGAACTTAGAGCTTCTTAAATATAACTAACCTAAGGACATCACACACATCCATGCACGAGGCAGGACTCGAACCTGCGACCGTAGCGGTCGCGTGGTTTCAGACTGTAGCGCCTAGAACCACACGGCCACCTCGGCCGGCATAATTCAAGTTACCCAATTTGATTGTAACATACCGGTACGTATTCTGCCGACTTCTACAGTACAGTTACGAGCAAACGGAGATTAATTAATTCTGGGGAATGGATCGTTTTCTGCTTTGTTTCTCTGCATTGGCCGATCTACCAACAGCTAATTTTCAGTATTTCTTAACATTTATCCAGGATGATATGGTCGTGGACTGCCACACTTTAATTATACATGGTGAGTCACCTAACGTTACCGCTGGATATATTTCGTAAATCACATCAAATACTGACGAATCGATTCCACAGACCGAACGTGAGGAGAGGGGCTAATGTAACTGGTTAATACAAACCATAAAAAAAATGCACGGAAGTATGTTTTTTAACACAAACCTACGTTTTTTTAAATGGAACACCGTTAGTTTTGTTAGCACATCTGAACATATAAACAAATACGTAATCAGTGCCGTTCGTTGCATTGTAAAATGTTAATTACATCCGGAGATATTGTAACCTAAAGTTGACGCTTGAGTACCACTCCTCCGCTGTTCGATCGTGTGTATCGGAGAGCACAGAATTACGTAGGGATCCAAAGGGAACGGTGATGGACGTTAGGTACAGAAGAGACTGGAACAGCACATTACGTCGACATGCTAACACCTTTTTATTGGTCTTTTTCACTGACGCACATGTGCGTTACCATGAGGGGTGAGGTACACGTACACACGTGGTTTCCGTTTTCAATTACGGAGTGGAATAGAGTGTGTCCCGACATGTCAGGCCAATAGATGTTCAATGTGGTGGCCATTATTTACTGCACACAATTGCAGTCTCTGGCGTAATCAATGTCGTACACGCCGCAGTACATCTGGTGTAATGTCGCCGCAGGCTGCAACAATACGTTCTTTCATATTCTCTGGGGTTGTAGGCACATCACGGTACACATTCTCCTTTAACGTAGCCCACACAAAGAAGTCCAGAGGTGTAAGATCAGGAGAACGGGCTGGCCAATTTATGCGTCCTCCACGTCCTATGAAACGCCCGTCGAGCGTGTACCTCACCCCTCATGGTAATGTACATGTGCTTCAGTGAAAAAGACAAATAAAAAAGTGTTAGATTGTGGACGTAATGTGCTGTTCCAGTCTCTTCTGTACCTAAGGTCCATCACCGTTCCCTTTGGATCTCTACGTAATTCGGTGCTCTCCGATACACACGATCGAACAGCGGAGGAGTGGTACTCAAGCGTCAACTTTAGGTTACAATATCTCCGGATGTAATTAACATTTTACAATGCAACAAACGGCACTGATTACGCATTTGTTTATATGTTCAGATGTGCTAACAAAACAAACGGGGTTCCATTTAGAAAGACGTAGGTTTGTATTAAAAACATACTTCCGTGCATTTTTTTATGGTTTGTATTAACCAGTTACACTAGCCCCTCTCCTCACGTTCGGTCTGTGGAATCGATTCGTCAGTATTTGATGTGGTTCACGAAATATATCCAGTGGTAATGTTAGGTGACTCATCCTGTATAGGTTGCCAATTATACCGAACGAAGCTAAGTCCCACGTACCCAAACACCATCTCATGCTACTGTCGTAACAGCCCCTAGCAAAAATAGGAATCGCCTCCTAATGGCACGTATGAATTATAGCAAAAATGTATGTAGCAAACATACATGTCGGTTGCGCATCCTACTTCATATATAAAAGAGAAACAGAAATGAAAGAAAAGCGATTACTGCCACCCCAACGTTAAATTATTTTAGTTCGAATTAGTTTATTAGCCCACTCCTTTCACAAGTACTGATTACAAACAGGGATTCGTAGATCAACTCTGCAAGCGGTAAAACAAGATATACTTACTAATGAATGACATATTATTCTCACACATTAGTTTCCTTCAGAATTTAGGCACCCGCATACTGAACACCTAAGAAGTCTTTTAATCAGAGTTATGAAGAATGTATCAACAATTCTGTCAAAAGTATTGTGCTGCTGCGATACTAACCCTTTGCTACGCAGAATCCTGGCAACAGATGAAAGAGACGTTCTTGTTGAAATGTGATGCTTATTTGTAGTAACTATTGTGAAATGAGTTATATGGAGGTTGTTGCAGTTGTTCCAACAATGACGACTTTCAGCTTCATCAGATGAATTCGCAATTGCGAATAATGACTACCGTCAGCTGTAGAATGGAATGACGAAAATGAAAATTCGTGCCGGAGCAGGACTCGAACCCCGCTTTCCTGCTTATCGCGAGCGGTTGCCTTATTTTTTTTATCTCATTTTGTTCGTTAGTGGTCGTTGTATTTGTTAGGGCTTGTTCAATTTCAACATTGATCCATTAACTCACTTTTTTTATTACAGAGGGCAGCTAACCCTTTGACCGAACACGCTGAGCTGCAGTAACGGCATACCATTTGGCTATCTGTTCACGACTCATAGTCAGACCCAAACTTCCATATGTCGCCAACCATTCTACAGCTGATGATAGTAATTATTCGCAATTGCGAATTCATCTGATGTCTTTCATAACGTCCGCAGCTCGTGGTCGTGCGGTAGCGTTCTCGCTTCCCGCGCCCGGGTTCCCGGGTTCGATTCCCGGCGGGCTCAGGGATTTTCTTTGCCTCGTGATGACTGGGTGTTGTGTGATGTCCTTAGGTTAATTAGGTTTAAGTAGTTCTAAGTTCTAGGGGACTGATGACCATAGATGTTTAGTCCCATAGTGCTCAGAGCCATTTGAACCAATCTTTCATAACGGTTGTGGTCGCCGCAGTGCATCGTCATCAGAATAACACAGGCACTGCAATATCGTACTTTCAACTTCTGCCGACCACTGTTAACAAGAGGATAGGACCAAGTTAACGGAAGCACCACAATGTAAGTTATTTTCATAAAGAATGTAAACTATAAGAAATGCCTAATTTTATTGGTAATAACGTTCATATGACATTTTGTGGCGCCAAAAGCGGTCAGTCATGAAATTTACATTCATTAAGGTAGCACTGTTAAAATGTAAAAAAAATCCATGTTATTAATAGTTTACAACAGAACCAGTGTTCTGCGGAAAACAGTTTGGGAAACTATGTACTAGGGATATTACGTACAGAGTTGGAGCAACTTTTCAGAATTCTGCGTGAAATGCCATCAATATCATAGGAACATTGGCTTTTTTATTTTATTATTTTTTTAGAAGTATTTTGATTCTATTAATTTCAGTGAAGGTTTTTGGCACTACTTACTGCTGTTAAAAGTTTTGTGGAATGACGTTTTTAATATAATCTGTTGGTTCTTCAACTGAACCTTTTAATCAGATTTTTGCTGATCAATTTGTAAAGTGACGTTAAACATACTTGCAGCTTGTGAATTACCAATCTGATCATTACCATTAAGTTTAATTGTTGTGGTATTTTGTACACTTACTACTTGTCCTGTGTCCCATTTCATATTATGCCATATAGTTTTACTCTTACTATCTCTATTATTAATTTCTGTCAGGATGTGCATATTTCTGGACTTTCAATGACTTTCCTTAAAAAATTACAGTATTTTTTATAGAACACAAGTAACGGCGTTGCTTGACATATTCTGGCCTCTATATAAATTTCCCATATTCTCTTACATGAAACTTTAATCCCTTTCGTCCTCCATGGCTTACTTGTTTTCTTAATGGACCTGGTTAACTTTTTAGGAAAGCTATTTTCAATTATTGACACAAATTTACCATGTAATATATTGAATTTTACATTAGCAGCTCTTTCTCTCTTTCTACATATTTCTACATATACTGCATCCCATTTTACCTTTTTTAACTTATTCTTAAAACATTGTACCATGCTCTGATTAACAAGCCTCACTGCTTTGTATGAACATGCCTCAGAGCTGCAAGGTGCTACATTGTTTATTTCCATTAATTGTGCATCAAGGTCATATAGCCCATTCACAGTTGGGCACACATTAATTGTTTAAATTGAGCACTGTCTATGAAAATTTTATCAGTCAGGATCCTGCCATATGGCTGCTCATGAGCTGGAAAATTTAGCACTGAAATCTGTTCGAAAAAGCCAAATAATTATTCCATTTCATTTGTTACGTCAGAATCTTTTAAGAAATCTTTAGTGAAATCTCCACAAACTTTTGTTTCTGCTTGTCTGATAGGTAGCTCTAGCTCAATAATGCATCTAGACATCTCGTAAATAGCAGAACGTTTTCTGGAGAGGATATAGAGACTGTTACAATTACAAGAGAAGTATTCTACAGTAACAACTCACAAGCAGATGTTTCTAGGTTCTGGTCCACAAAAAAAAAACTGCTTGTATCAACAATTTTGACTCCGTGTCCAACTTTTTTATATGCTACAACTCCTCCTTCTTCCATGTACACTCTACATGAAAATGATGCTAGTCAATAATCCCTTACATTTAACATTTCTACACCTGTGTTTAAGTGATGTTCAGAGAGGCACAAAACATCTACCACTTCAGAATTTTCCATATCATCTAGACATACAAGGAGCTCATCTACCATGTTATTCAGCCCCCAATGTTCTGATGAAACGAGCCTATTTTACTTTTCTGAAAACTGATATGTGTGTTACGGTCCTGATCTGTTCTAATGTCTTTCGAGACTGTCTGTCTATAACTTGAGTCTAACCTAAAAATTTTGCCCTCTGACTCCAGTACTCGTAGTGCTTTTCTCTTGTATGCTTGTGGTCCCCTTGCACTTTCTGCAAGATTCTCAGCTAATCTGTGCTTCCCACTCCCATTCAGATGCAGGTCATGATTTGTCTATCCCCATCTCCCAACTGCATCCACTGGTGCAGCACAGGTAACAGACTTTTTCCAGTCAAAAACAAACGCTCAGTTCTTTATTTACACGTTAGTCAGCTGATTAACCCAGGGCTGGTCATGGCACTACAAAACCTCCACAAATCCCACATGTGTGTGTGGTGTTGTTGTTCCTATTTCCTTCCTCACACTATTATTACTATACTCTAAGTTGCTAGCCTGGCTGATCCTACTAAAGTACCTGATCCTCTTCATCAAAATCTCTGCACAAAGCCCCTATGTTATCTGTCACTTGGCTACACTTGTCACTAGATTTCACGATGATTGTGATCTGGTATTCTACACTTAACTTTTCGTGTAGCATCTGGCCTGTATCCCTCCCCAGGTAACAGGTCAAACTGATTGCTAACCGAAATTCGAAAGGTGAGGTTTTCTCCTTTGGCTTATTGCTCGTTACCTTTTCACAGCTCCCACTGTCTGTTTGTCTCTGTAACCTACCTAACACAAAATATGTCATTTCTAATTCTCTTTGAATGGCATAAACCTCTCTTGACTGTTCCATGAGTCTCTTGTCTTCATTACATAGCCTACAGCTCCATGGGAGAGACTCGTCTGATACTTTACTGAATTCCTCACTACAGGCACCCCAATGAAACACCAAGCTGCAGTACTAACATGTTTCCCCATCCAAGTAACCTACGGCAGCATCCATATTTATCACAAATGACGCTACTTTAACAGGAGATTAAAAGGCCTAATACACACTTAAACTTTAATAAAGTAAGAATCACTGAAAACATGCCTTCAATGAGCTGCGCAGCTAATTTCCAGACGGCAAGTGGATGTAACCATGAGAATGTAAACGCCATGCAGAAATTCACTGAACACAAGTTATAGATCGCAGATGACACGGAGCGAATAAAAAATAAAACAGAACGATATTTTTAACAACAGTCGTACACAGAAACTATCCCAAAATAATGGAAAATCACTGTAATATATCCAAAACAGCATGTAGCGTTCTGCACTGTTGGTACTGATGACATAGCGCTTAGAACTTGCGACAGGCAGTCACTTACTGCCAGCTATCAACCCGTGTGCGGTCCAATATCTTGCACAACCCAGATTGGTGTCAGAGAGGGGAGAATACTCATCTTGCGGTGTTTCTCGAGAGTCGAAAGAAGTGCATTGCAAAATATTCTGGAAATTGTGAACGATCTGAAAGCCAAAGAAGTGAATGCACAGTTCTGATATCAAATTGATATGCAAATTAATGAAATTGTGATAGCTGATTGATTTATGACCATAACATATTGTTATGCTAATTGATTTATGACCCCCTGGGGAAAATCCGTTCTTCTGAAAAACCATTCACCCCTCTGCTCCACCCTCCAAATGGTTCAAATGGCTCTGAGCACTATGGGACTTAACATCTATGGTCATCAGTCCCCTAGAACTTAGAACTACTTAAACCTAAATGTGGTGTCACCGACAGACACCACACTTGCTAGGTGGTAGCCTTTAAATCGGCCGCGATCCGTAGTATACGTCGGACCCGCATGTCGCCACTATCAGTGATTGCAGACCGAGCGCCTCCACACGGCAGGTCTAGAGAGACTTCCTAGCACTCGCCCCAGTTGTACAGCCGACTATGCTAGCGATGGTTCACTGACAAATTACGCTCTCATTTGCCGAGACGATAGTTAGCATAGCCTTCAGCTACGTCATTTGCTACGACCTAGCAAAGCGCCATTACCAGTTACTATTGATGCTGTAAAACATGTACCGTCAAGAGCGATGTTCACTATTTACGGATTAAAGTTAAGTATTCCAACAGCTACGTCCTTTTTTGCTAAAGTCTAACTTCCTTGTCCTGTTCCAGACATCACGCCAGCCTGCGTGAGCTAAAACGCGTGCCTTTCGACTTCCTCTCATTGTGGGTTGGCCCTCTTGCCAATCCACAACATAACTAACCTAAGGACAGCACACAACACCCAGTCATCACGAGGCAGAGAAAATCCCTGACCCCGCCGGGAATCGAACCCGGGAACCCGGGCGTGGGAAGCGAGAACGCTACCGCACGACCACGAGCTGCGGACCCACCCTCCACCTCGATAAGGTATGTTACCACGTTTCCCTCTTCCCATATATCGAAAACAAATGCCGCCTGTGTGATGACATCAAGCACGAGGCAGAGAAAATCCCTGACCCCGCCGGGAATCGAACCCGGGAACCCGGGCGTGGGAAGCGAGAACGCTACCGCACGACCACGAGCTGCGGACCCACCCTCCACCTCGATAAGGTATGTTACCACGTTTCCCTCTTCCCATATATCGAAAACAAATGCCGCCTGTGTGATGACATCAAGCATATTAAATACGCACATACTGGACCATTGGAGGAAGTGCCTAGTGATCAAAGTTGCTTGCATAGATCTATGTAAAGTTTTGTCGCCTGTACTGTAGGAGGACCATATCCCACAGACTATCAATTACAAGAGAGGGTTTCTGAGTTGTTCTTTCATAAGCAGTTTGATACGTTGTTTTTCTGTTGTAATACACCCGAGCAGTGTATGACTACAGCTTTGGACAGTGCCATACATTTTGTTTCTCCACCATGACTTTGATGCCTATGTCAAGTGCTAATTTGGCATTAACACGTTTTAATCCATCGGCTCTCATAGAAAGCTGGACAATACATGGTGTACGTTAAGCTGTCCCCAAAACACACCGCGTGGTTGAAACAAAAGACAGAGATTGTGTTTCATATTGAGAACAATGTGGAAGACATCTCAACATATGGATACTGGAAGAGTTTGCAGCGTTGTGGAGTATCGGCAAACAGATCTCAGAAGGTGATGACCTCTACATTTATGCTCACTTTCCACAGTGACGGGTTAGCAGATGTTTCAGCATTCAATTTTCAATATCACTGATTCCTCACACTTACAGAAGAAAAAAAAATAGTGTGAAAACTGATCAATAGATTCAATTGTATGTGCCAGAATGTGTAAATGAAAACACCTGTCATGCATATGTTCCACTGAAGTTGTTATAAACACACCGGTTACAAGGGTTTTCCCCCTTTCGCGTCTGCCAATTTCGCCGTGACTGCCTCAATGGAGGATCGCGCTCTGCTTGTAAATCTGTATTACAAGAGATGTACAAATATGTAATGCACGGAGAATTGCACGAACATTGAACACCCCTGTGAGCACGGTGCGTAAAATCCTACAAAATATCCTTCTTAGCTATCCATTCAAAATTACACATGTGCACGAGTTGCTTCCTGTTGACCTGCCTGGAAGAGAGATCTTTCCTTTACAATTTCTTGCTCACATGAAAGTGGACAATGATTGGCCGTGGAAGATTTTGTGAAAGATGAACCCTACTTCAATCTGTCACAATATTCAATACACAGAATTGTTGATTATGGGCAACGGAAAATTCACACGAACGTCAACCAGTACCTCTTCATCCTGAAAAGGTCACTGTATGGTGCGGATTTACGGCATCATTTATCATGAGGCCATATTTTTTGGAAGAGACAGGTGCTTCTGGTCCTGTTACCTGTACCGTCACTGGTAAGCGCTATGAGTGTCCCTTGCCCAACAACGTCATTCCAGCTCTCCAACAGCGTGGATGTGTGGATGGGATCATTCTTACGCAAGATGGCGCACCTTCGCACATTGCAAATCCAGTTAAAGCGATGCTGAAGCGCCATTTCGGAAATGCTAGAATTATCAGCCGTCATTTCCTACAACCTCAGTTTTACGTATTTTTCGTAATTTCAGCAGTTTTCCAATAATTTGAACGCATTTTAACCAATTACTCGTGTTCCAAACCACCACTTTCGGCAATGGGTCATGTCAACAAACCATCTCATCACGTCGATCTCGTGATGCAGTCAGCTAATGACTTAACAGTGTGATTCTCAATTCCTGTATCATTGCTAAAAGAACCCCCTCCATTACGTTGCGAGGGCTATATTTCATATGAACACATCATGAAACCTGTTGGCCGACCGCCATGGCCGAGCAGGTCTAGGTGCTTCAGTCCGGAACCACGCGGATACTGCGGTCGCAGGTTCGAATCCTGCCTCGGGCATGGATGTGTGTGATGTTCTTAGTTTTAAGTAGTTCTAAGTCTGGGGGTCTGATGACCTCAGATGTTAAGTCCCATAGTGCTTACAGCCATTTGAATCATTTGAGCCCTGTTGCACCACATAGCGAAAATACTGTTTCTGAGTGTAGGAAATAGCCATCAGAAGCGAGGAGGTGCTAAAACGATGTTCCTTAGCCGAAACACTTTATAAATTCGGTAACATTTTATTACGGTTGGCTGTCTCTCCCTGTGTGGATGGGAGTCACAAAGCATTCTTGCATTTGTGGATCCTGGGCAAAACTCTAGATGGTCTCTCAATGCATCTTGTAACTGTTCGTCTGTCTTTAACTAACTCTCCCCGCAAAATTGTCTCCAAAATCATTTGGAACTGACCAGCAGTAAGAGCACATTATACCCAATATATTCGACATCTCGTTAAAAAAAAGAATGATGTGAGTTCCGTGTAACCAATACTCTTCGATATTCTGCTTTTGGGATGAGCATAATGTGTCTTCCAAACTTACACAACTGTCCGACACTTGTGATATAGACTGGTATTCTCATTCCAGTACCGTAACTACTGTCCCACAAGGACTGTTCTGTACCAATCGTACTCACGTCGCTCATCCAATTACACACAATTTCTCAGCGTGCGTACAGCTGGAGAAATCGTGTGTAATTGGATGAGTGACGTGAGTACGACTGGCACAGAACAGTCTTCACAGGATGGTAGTTACGGTATTAGAATGAGGAAAAAAATCCATACCACAGGCGTTGGACAATTTCTGATTGGGCTTGTCTTGACTCTTTGAAGTTAATCGTGGAATGAATTTTTAAAGACTCTCTTTCAAACCTTATACTCCTCCTAAAGTTATTTATGACTCTAAAGCCGTTAGTTGTCTTATTTAAATTCATACTTGACACATATCCAATTTCATTGATTTTAGGGGTTTTTATTAATGGAGTAACACCACCGATATCCGCCCTGGGTGCTACCGAACTGACAAGGAAACCAGTAACTTCATGAACTGACAACTTAACAACTCGCACCAAGCTAAACTTTTACTTTGGCTACCAAAGGTAAAAGTGACCTTAAGTTTCCACCTTCATTATGTAGAAGATATAGTCTTGTCAGAGTGGATAAATCTTTTTGAAACAACCTATATAAACTTGTTTTCTAGCACCGAAATAGCGAACACTTGTATTGCGTCGCTCATTTCCTGACTGAAATTGTCTCTAATGGTTTCCTCAAGGTCATTATTGTCTCCCACCAATGAGCTCACTGAAGACGCTGGATTTTTAGCCAATTTAACTAGCAACAACTATGCAATAAAGAACAACACATATGAAGAAAGCTGATTTCTTATAGGCTGACATATGATCCGGGAATTTATACCACAAAGATAAACAAGAGGGAGAAGTAAGCCCATTGTGAGGCACAAGAATAATAATAGTGGAAGTTTCTTCTTATGACGTGGGAACACGTAATGCACCAAGGAAAATTAGCGAACTTGATCGTTTTGGTGGCCCATATGTTATGGTGTGGGGAAACGTTATGTTGCACGTGCGTACTGACCTCCAAATTACTGAACACAGTGCACTAGCCAGTCAGCGTTATTGTGACACTGTACCCCTTCCTCATGTTCCTCTTTTGGCCCTGACATCATTTTTGAGCATTGCAATGCGAGATTGCATTGAACTGCGCAAGTGGAGGAGCTCTTGGAAAGAAAGTATATTCAGCGAACGGACTGGTTTGCCCGTTTCCCCGACTTAAATCCCATCTAGATGTGTGGGATGCGTTGGGGGGACGTACTGCAGCCAAGTCCATGTCCACCAATGAGCATCCTGCAGTCGTCAACCTCACTGTGGGAGGAATGGTACATCCTGTCACAAGAATTCCTTACCGACCTTGTGGCCAGCATGGGAACATGTTGGAGAGCATGTCCTGCCATCTGTAGTGATCGCACATCCTATTAAGAACCATGTCCTGCCTTTTATAATGTCCAGGGAAAAAAAGGAGACCCCGTGACCGGACCCTGATGACTACACGATAGTCGACCGACCACCATGTCATCTTCAGTCACCCATCATCGGATGCAGTACGGAGGGGCACGGGGTCAGCTCACCACAATCCCAGCCGTTGTCAACGATTCGACCTTGGAGCCGCTACCTCTCAATTTGGTAGCTCTTTAATTGGTATCATCAGGCTTTGCACACCCCGATGCAGTGTTCCAGCCCTGGCATTACTGGGAATCGGAACTCACATTCCCTGCATGAACGTTTGTCACATTGACCATTTGGCTACAGAAATGGATTCTAATATCCAGGGGAGTAGTAGTATAGTGGGGTTACAGGTGCAATTTTGATATCAAACTGATATGCAACTTAATTAAATTGATCAATTAATCACCCCCACACCCGCCCAACCCCATTCTACTGGATGGAAAGCCCAAGTGCACTCCCTAATACATGGAAACTACCCAGATGCAGGAGAGGAAAGTTACGTTAGTATACTTTATTTATTTTGCTCGGAAAACTGACGCAAAGATCAATCCTAATTACATAATTAATCGCAAAGATTGGGAGCAATTACACAATCATACGCATTGTGCTACACAAGGATGGCATAAAATCCCAATACAACTCAAAAACTGACGAGACCATACAATTGGAGTTATTCTGCTGGGAAAAAATTTCGCAATACCACTCTAAACTAGAGACAGACAAGTTGGCAGAAAAAGTCTGGGGTGCAAGGTACTATCTTTATTCTTTTTGGCAAGAAATACGTTCAACAAGACAGGGAGGGAATTTAAAAGTGTATTACCTGTAAGCATACAGTATCTATCGTTGTTTTACGTCCGAGTTCGCTACAGCCCAGGTAATCGAAGCCAATACACACTTCCACAACTGATGGAGAAGAAATGCGTCACAGTTCTAATTACACTTTGAAAATGTCGTGAAAAAACAAACACTCATAATGAACGGGTCATAATGCAGCACTTGTGCTGGGGAAACTCGTCGTCTTAAAAGACTACAGAGGAGGCGGTACATGAATGTGCGTTCTCCTCGATAGGCGTCCACAAACTGCCGAAAATCGAGGCCGCTTCCTCCCTCCCTCCATCCCTCTCTCCCACCATCCATCTATGGCGGTAACCATGCTCCTTCAAATGGCGAGCTGCTCTGCTGATCGCCCTTTGCTGATACCCTATGCAGTCGCTCCCCGCACTCAGCTTTCCACCACCTATCTGCCGATTTAAGGCAGCAGTTCCAGACGACACAAAAGGGAAATTAAGTAGCATAACCCCACCCATCGGGTGAACAGTCCAGATCAGCACTTGGGTTTCCACCATGTGGCCGCCACCTTAAGGAGTTGTTCCAGTGCCAACACAGGAACGTGTATGGTTAACTAAACAATAGGTGATAAAAGAACGACTGCCTCAAGTGAACTTGTTCATCTAAAATATGGCGACAGAGCCCCCACACGCTGCTCCCTGCCCCCCCCCCCCCCACCGGAAAGAGAGCGGCTGTGTGCAATGACCAACACAGCGGACACCCCCCCCCCCTTCCGACCCCTCACCCACAGCAACGCACTGGGGAACAATTGTATTTGATGTCAGCGCATCTAGAATCAAGCATCTATTAAGAAGCAATACACATTTGCGGCCGTAATAAATGTCCTCTTTCCAGGAATATAGTTAAAGTCCAATTTCTTTTAGTTTTACGAGCATAATCGGTATAGTTTTTACATTCGACTGCAGTCGCATCTCATTATTTTGTGACGTCCAGCGAATTAAATTAGAGAAAAATATATTCGACTATTTTGATGCGAGCACTATCGATCACCGCAGAATTTACTCGTTAATTCGAAACCGAATTTCATCCATCTTGTTGAATAAATTAGACGACCTGAGAGCGTCTCTCACGTTCAGTGTCTCCATATAAACTCTCATGCACGTGTGTATTACAAACAGTCATTTAACGTTTGATAACAAGAAGCTATAATTCAAGAGAACGTAGCTGTATTGTAAACTATGACAGGTACCCTTTCACCAGTGGGATGCTATATCATAATACCGTTTACGAAACAAATCGTGAGAGCCGATCTCGCCCTGTGTAGGTAGGAGATTGAAATTTCGTTAAAATATATCGTATCAACGAAAAAAAAAAGAAACACTTGTCAAGACTCATTCCATGGTGCCCTTGCCATCTCTTCCACCCGCCAGGCGGCACGTCATTAATATCAGTTTGATAGGCTAATTAAGTAAATTGATCATGATAGTCACTTTGCATGGTCAATAATTTTCTTTCAGCAATTCGATTACACTCACCAGCTAGGACAACTGGGAATCCATGGAGGGAACACGATGTTCCTTTTGAGGAACACTATTGAGAAATGGCATTTGAAGCTGACCACAGAGGGATTCTACAGCATAATATCTGTGCTATTGAAACACGATCATAACGCCTATATACCGTCACCCCGCATAAAAAACGGTTTTGATTCTGCAGTCACACACACGAGTCGCTGATAGTGTTACGCTTTCAGGTAGAAATGCTGTCTGCAATTTGGAATCAACTCTATCCATTCTACCACATACGGAAGTTGCATCTTGTAGAGACGTCTTTTAATGGTTACAGCCACTGGTGAATCATATTCGTGAAACTCTCGTATCTCGAAACGTGTCACCCTTTCTGTTTTCGAGCCTATGTGCTAAGGATCCCATCCATCAAGAACTCCAGGGCCGTTTTTAGACAGTCCCTCTGCATCTTGTAACTGCTCCTAAGTCCCTGCCCCACCCTTCCTGCAGCTTAGTCCATGAGATCGTTCCAATTTAAGTCTGACCTGTACAGAAGTCGGAGAGCGCTATATCTAAGACCTTCTGCATCCTCTGGGGTAACAGGATGAGCTGAGGTAATGTGACAGAAGAGTGTTTTGATTACTCGGTAGAAATGGGAACATAGTGTCATAGCTCTGAGAACAATGTACAGTGTTTATGGCCAGGGTCAAAGGAAGCTTTCCCGTACAAATTGAGGTAGTGGAAAAGATACTACGAGCAGTTACAGTGGTGTTTCTTGTTGGGAAAATTACGAAGACTATACATCATACATAGCATGGAGAGCCGAGTGCGGGGAGCGACCGCATAGGGTTGGCATCAAAGAGCGGACAGTAGCCTGCCCACACCGTGAAGCAGTCGGCAGTGCAGCTGGGTGTTTGGAGGAGCATGTTTACCCCCCATAGGTGGATGGAGGGACGTGTGGAGAGAGGAAGTAAGGGGACCTCGATTTTCGGCAGTTTCTGGACGCCTGTTGAGTAGAATACACAAACAAATACCGCCTCCTCTGCAGTCTTTTACGAAGACGATTTTCCCCAGTACATGTGCTGCAGTATGACCCGTTCATTATGAGTGCTTGTTTTTTCATAACAATTTTGAAGTATAATTAGAGCTGTGACGCATTTCTTTTCCATCAGTTGTGGTAGTGTGTATTGGCTTCGATTACCTGGGCTGTAGGATGGTTTCTGAACAGACATCTGTAGTGAACTCTGACATCAAACAATGATAGATACTGTATGCTTACAGGTAATACACATTTTTAATTCGTCTCTGTTCAAGAACAGCATCTCATCAGTTGAATGTATTTCCTGCCAAAAAGAATAAAGATAATATCTTGCACCTCAATCTCTTTCCGGCCAACTTGTTGGTGTTGGGTGGAGTTTGAGTGTGTTTGTCACTAGTTTTGAGTGGTATAGCGATAATTTTCCAAGCAAGATAACACCAGTTGTATGGTATCGTCAGTTTTTGAGTTGTATTGCGATTTTATGCCATCCTTTTGTAGCACAATGCATATGACTGTGTAATTATGTCCGATCTTTGTGATTAATTACGTAATTAGGATCGATCTTTGTGTCGGTTTTCTGACAAAAATAAATAATGTGCGCTAACCTGACCTTCCTCTCCCGCACCTGTGTAGTTTCCGTGTGTTAGGGGGTGCACTAGGGCTTTCCATCCAGTAGAATCAGGGTTTGAGTCCCAGAAAGACCACCACCATTATCAATGTCCTGTCATTTCCAAGAGCCTCTGGTCGTTTAATTGTGTTTGGGGGTACACTTGGGCTTTCTGCCCAGGAGGACCTGGGTTCGAGTCCCAGAAAGGGCATCATCAGTTTTAATTTCCCATCAATTACAAGTGGTTCCGGGTTTTTTCTTGTGTGTAGGTTCCAAGTTTCATTGAGCTCTGTAACTTGGCAGCGACAAAACACGTGAAATTTATTTTAGTTGTCATGTTTGGCACATTGATCTGGAAACGTGAAGGGACAAGTACAGCACAAAAGCGTACAGGCCGACCTCATCTGTTGACTGACAGAGACTGGCGACAGATGAAGAGAGTCGCCATGTGTAACAGACAGATATCTATCCACACCATCAAACAGGAATTCCAAACTGCATCAGGATCCACTGCAAGTACTAAGACAGTTAGGTGGGAGATGAGAAAACTTGGATTTCATGTTCGAGTGGCTGCCCATAAGCCACACATCACGCTGGTAAATGCCAAACGACGCCTGGCTTGATGTAAGAAGCGTAAACATTGGGCGATTCAACAGTGAAAAAACGTTGTGTGCAGTGGCGAATCACGGCACACAATGTGGCGATCCTATGACAGGGTGTGGGTACGGCGTATGCCCGGTGAGTGTCATCTGCCATCGTGTTTAGTGCCAACATTAAAATTCGGAGGCGGTGGTGTTATGGTGTGGTCGTGTTTTTCATGAAGGGGGTTGCACCCCTTGTTGTTTTGCGTGGCACTATCACAGCACAGGCCTACATTGATGTTGTAAGCACACTCTTGCTTCCCACTGTTGAAGAGCAATTCGGAGATGGCGGTTGCATCTTTCAACACGATCAAGCACCTGTTCTTACTGCACGGACTGTAGCGGAGTGGTTACGCGATAATAACATCCCTATAATTGACTGGCTTGCGCAGAGTCCTGACCTGAATCCTATAAAACACCTTTGGGACGTTTTGGAACACCGACTTCGTGCCAGGCCTCACCGACCAACATCGATACCTCTGCTCAGTGCAGCACTCCGTGAAGAATGGGCTGCCACTCCTCATGAAACCTTCCAGCACCTGATTGAACATATGCTTGCGAGAGTGGAAGCTGTCATCAAGGCTAAGGGTGGGCCAACACCCTATTGAATTCCAGCATTACCGATGGAGGGCGCCACGAACTTGTAAGTCATTTCCAGACAGGTGTCCGGATACTTTTGAACACTTAGTGTATGGTATGAGAAAAGCAAAATACCCACACACTTAAAGAAGATTGTAATAATTCAAATTGCAAAAAAAGGCAAGTTCTGACAGGTGAGAATATTACCGAATCACCAGTTTAATAAGTCATGGTTGCAAAATACTGACACTATTTGGTTTTCGCAGAAGAATCGACAAATTGGGAGAAGCAGAGGAATTGGTTAACATTCGATATAAATTTAAGTATCTTGCGTCTTTTCTAAAGTTATTTGAATGGAGTGTAGTCTTTTACGAAAGTGAACCTGGACGACATGTAGTTCAGACGAGAAGAAAATTGAACCTTTTCAAATGTGGTGCAACGTAAGTATGCTAAAAGTTAGGTGGGTAGATCGAATGGGTGGTAAATCGAATTGGTGTAAAAGAAACGTGTTGCGCAACTTTATTAAAAGAGTGGATCGGTTTAGAGGACGCATCTTAAGGCATCAAGAAATAGTGAATTTTATAATGGAAGGAAGTGTCATGAGCATAAATTATAGAGACATAAATACAATAAGAAAAAATTGTATGTAAGTTGCAATAGTTATTAAGTGAAGAGGCATGCACGGTGTAGGCTAGTGCTGAGGCTGCATCAAATCAGTCTTCGGACTGAAAACCACAACAATAACAAAAATGTACACAGCCGACGTAGGGTACAAGTAACCCAGAAGCGAGCAGTGACGACGTATTTAAGCACCAGTACTGGTTTCCGAATTGACCTACGTAACTCTCGAACTGAGCGGGTGGCACCGTCTGCACAACGTTGCTCTATGTGTACGTGTGCAGTCAAGGATATCTGTCGGGATGAGATTCAAGGCAACCCCGCAATCCACTCATTTTTTTTTTTTTTTTTTTTTTTGCGGCTATCGGACCGTCAGACTCAAGTATGAAAGCTCTACATAGAGACAACAGGCTTCGTTACGAAATAAACCTGACCACGTACCTAATATGAATACGTGTCTCTTTTACTTTTCAATTAATAAAATTACTCAATTACAGAACGAAAAATGTCACTTTGAAATAACAATAATACAAGAAAAATTATTTTCTTTTATTGTCCCTTTTGCACGTGCGATACTTTACAGACTATGAGATGCTACTGACTATAAGACACACCTCAATTTATAAACATGTTTTAATAACGTTTTTACAATTTTTATTATTAGAATGCGAAGGGAGACTAAAAAAATTTCTAGGTCATAAAACCGAATAGACATTTCAAATCGCTGAAAATCTTCATCTGAACTTTCTTCTTCTTATTCTTCTTCCTCTTTGTCGTCATCGTTGTCTTCTCCATACACAAGATAGTCTTCACTGCCACTTCTTGAAAGATTTAACAATAACGTTATCTCTCACTCTATACCACGACTGTTTCATCCACTCGTTTGATTGTAGGTCGTTTTAAAGCTCCCTTCGGCTTGAATTAATGTTGGGTTTCATTTATCATCCGCTTGTTCCGATCCTCTCTCATATACACTTCAAATAGTTTATTTATCAAGACATTAAGAGGTTGCAATTGCGAAGCAAGTCCTCTCGGAATAACGGCAAGTTCTGTATTTCCTTGTCTCAATTTCTCTTGCACAGAATTTTTCAAATGACCACGAAACTGATCTAGCACAAGAAGAGAACTTTTCCTCAATAAAGCATCTTTCCTTCTCTCCCATACTCTGTTAATCCATAGATTTATACCTGACTCGTCCATCCAACCCTTGTCATGTTCGTGAACAACAACAGCTGGTGGTGTTTTGCCCTTGTAAATGATCATTGTAAGTAGTATCAACACAACACGAAATGAGAACAGTGAAGTGCATTTTTTCATGTTAACTTGTCTTTGGAGTTACAATTTTAGCACCGTTCGTGGCAACATTTCTGTTACTCCGCAAACATCGAATGTCAGAGGAGTTTCGTCCATATTTGCTATTTGGCTTGGATCCACACTGGTTTTCTTTCGGTGTTGAATAATAAAACAATGGAAAGATAATATTTTCCCCTCAAACTCTTGTGGCATTTTCTGAGGTATATTGGTTTCGGTTAGCATGCTAAGTCCATGACACTACGTAAACCTGTAGCACCAACCAACTCCACTCTTAAAGTCTATTAAGTTCCACTGTAGCGCTAGCTTACGAGCATGCATTTGAATCATTGTTATATTAATTCGAATGAAAGTTTGACGGTGTCCTTGAATCCATTTCAGTACATCATCTTCTAGTTTTGGCCATTTCGCATTCATTTCTATATTTCAACATTTATTCTACCTCAGTTTTTTCATTTCTTCTTTACTAATCCACCAATCGCGAATGGTTTTTTGCTGTTGGTGGAGGGCCGAAATGTCGCTCAGCTGCTTAGTTTGCACGTTCTACTGCATATGCTATTACTTTCAATTTGCAGCCCGCATCGTAAGAATACCTTTTATTTTTTTCCCATTACGAAACTAGCTACAAACAAAAATATTGTACTCTTCTTTCTATTGGAATGTCGTATGCCTCCGATTTTGTCACAACAAGGCGTGTTGCATCTTCCATAATACGTCCTCGTTTTTGTTCAGTATAAAGACGTAGTGCCTCTATTTTTATATATGACTGGTCAAGATTCAAGTAATGCAACCTGAGTGCAATTTGCTAATCTCTAAACATCATTAAAAAAATAAATATAGGAAGGAAATGTGAAATTACGAGGGTTATTCTGAAAGTAACGAACGATCGGTAGCGAAATGGAAACCACAGCGAATATCCGATGAAATTTTGGAAGGGTTTGTTGGGCAGTGTCTCTAGTATACCTGTCGATCGCGTTAAGTCGTTCTTTTTAGTTCTGACCACATAGGAGGCACATAAAGATACCTAGAACAAAAGTGTATCCCGCCAAGTACGAGGACCTGGTGAGAAATTTCGCCTGAAGCTATGCACCCAACCTTACATAACTGTCGTGCGTTTTCTTCTTCAAGGCACTTCTCAGCAGCATTCTGCAGGGGCAATGAAGATGTTTCTGCATCGTTTTCAATTGGAAATGTTTGATTACCCACAATACAGTTCGTAATAATTTCCCTCTGAGTTTCATCTCTGCTCACAAGAACCGCTGGCTATGAAGACAACATTTTGGCACAGACAACGAGCTGTAGGCCAGCGCAGAGAATTGGCAGAAACCGCTGGCGGCTGGCTTCTATAACGAGGATATTGGAAAATTGGTACAACGCTACGACAAACGTCTAAGTCAGATCGGCGACTATGGAGATAAGTAGCTGGCAGTTGTAGCTAACTGCTGCAAACACAAAGGTTTTGATTTTCACTGTGATTTCCATTTTGCGACCTATCGTTCCTTACTTTCCGAATAGCTTTTGTACATACTGTTGTGACTTGGCAAGACAGCCAAGCCACTATGAGATAGCCGAAAGGCACGCGTTTAAGCTCACGCAGGCTGGCGTTAGGTCTGGAACAGTTAAAGGAGTTGAGTCTAGTAAAAAAAGTACGTAGCTTCTGGAATACTTAACTTTAATCCGTAATTGGTGAACATCGGTCTGACGGTACATGCATCACAAGATAAATAGCAAATGATAATGGCGCCTTGCTAGGTCGTAGCAAATGACGTAGCTGAAGGCTATGCTAACCATCGTCTCGGCAAAAGAGAACGTAATTTGTCAGTGAACCATCGCTAGCAAAGTCGGCTGTACAACTGGGGCGAGTGCTAGGAAGTGTCTCTAGACCTGCCGTGTGGCGGCGCTCGGTCTGCAATCACTGACAGTGGCGACACGCGGGTCCGACGTATACTAACGGACCGCGGCCGATTTAAAAGCTACCACCTAGCAAGTGTGGTGTCTGGCGGTAACACCACACATACAGACGGCATGAGGCTCTGTGCACCACCTCTGGTGTCCAAATTTTCTTGTAGATCACATAATCATCAACTGCTGCGACAACTTCATCAAAGTTTTCTGCCAGTGCTTTTACTGCAGCATAATGAGAACTTCAATGCGTTGTTCCGAAAAATGCCACACAAGATACAACTTGTGCAAAAGAATGTTGACCACATAAATTAACTGAATGATCAGTTCAGCCAACGAAAACGGGTTTATTGTATTTTGCTTTAATAACAGTTTGCAGTCCTCCATGTACGCCGCTCGTAACAGTTGCATTGCCATAACCTTGCAAACGACACATCATAATGTCTTAACCGTAACTTTCAAGCTTCTTAAGAATTTCGTCACGGCGTCTTTTCCTTCATTTACTTCCACTTTCTATTATCAATTTTCGCGAAACGAATCACTTCAGACATCAAACCAATATGTGAAATGTCATCTGTGCTCTCAAACATAATACCAAATTATATAGACGATTTAATTTCGTTGACAAGCTCAGGTTTTACGTGGTTCGCTAAAACATTTATAAATTCATTCTGTACTTCTGGCGACAAATATGACTCGTTATGTGATTTACCATGTTTCAAGATCAAGATGTGTTCTTTCAACACTACATCACAATTTTAGAGTAGTTTCACTAAGTCTAAGAAATTGCCTTTATTTGTAGAACCTTGCCCTTCATCATGTCCACAAAATGCTAGATTTTGTTTAGCCACAAACAAAGTTATAACCAATAACATTGATAAAAGATGCTTCCGCTTCAGTTTTTCAGTATCCGTTACCTGCAAGGCTGCGTCATCGATTGTTTTATGCAATTTTAGTCTCATTTATAAAGTTTTCCGCTTTTCGGTATTTTCCAGGTGTTCATTTGTAGTTTCATGGTCGGCCACTTTAGTATTAAATTTCCACCACATCTGAAATCCAGCCACAAATGTAAATCTTGCAATAGTACTACTGGTGATAGCAAACAAACGACAGCAGAAGCAGTAGAGGTTATTAGTTGTTGGAGAGTAAATCATCCAAGACAACAGAATTTTTTCACCTGTAGGCATCACCTAATAAAACCATTCCTTTTAAAAGTAACGCACATCACCTTTTGGTTTTGATCCGTGCCTATATACAGTGCCAAATAGCTCTTCTCCATTTTGAAGATGTTCACTTCCCTTTTTTATGATCGCAATGAGAACATTGTCACGAACAGGTATTCTCCAATGAGAGACGTCTCTCAAGTCCTGCAGTGATGAAGTCTTTGATAGTAATAACATTATCATTATTATCACTGTCATTTTCAGTATTTTTTTCTGATTCGTCTTCCTCATGGATTCTCATCACATCTCTATTGTCGCTGTTGGCTTGTGAAGATGAGTTGATATTATCCGAATCATTCCTTGCATCAACATGAGAATCAGTTTCTTTTGATGTACTTTGGCTATCATCAGCTTTTATAACATATTTAAAGATGGCGCCAGACGTGCTCTGAAGTGCATCAGTTTTAGCCTGTTTAGTTTTTCACCGCTGACATCCACTTTTTCTTTTAGATGTATGAACTCCTCGAGGCATATTTATTTTATTAGATCTTTGGTACACATACCTAAAAAAAGGTATTCTGTATTAGTATAGTCGAATTCATACATATGTTATTTGTAAAAAACGTGCTGAATGCAGTGACAAACAGATACTATTTAATATTTTCTAGTTTCAAGAGAAGTATATGCGTGTTACGTCATTAAAACTCCTTAACAGCTAGACAATGGCCTCTCCTGAGAACTACGTGTCTACTACAGTACAGTATATGTATCTTCAGTTTGCATGCGTTTAAAGTTAGTATGAACATTTATGAATATAATGACACAAAAAATGCCATCGATAAATCATAGAAGAGCCGAACTCGTGAGACCTAACATCGCATATTTTAATCCGGCTGGGAAAACACGCGAAATTCATATTGCATTACGTGACTAAGACCATTACATATTGCTGGGTCATTACTTTTTAATGTCTTATTACAATCATGAAGGTGTTCCTTATTTCCGATGGGGATGTAAGATTAATTTTTATTTCACTAAATGTGACGAGCTTGGATGCCAATGGTGCAATGCAAGATTCATGCGCCCTTTACATTGTTCGAGGTGCAATGCCATACTCACGACGAAAATCATACCGCACAGTTGTAGCTGGAATGCACCTGTTGGAACCGAGAAAGCCTACGACTTTTTTCCTGTATTATCGCTGCTGGTACGAGGGAGAGTGGTGTAGTTATGGGGGCGTGGGTGGAAGGGGGGGCCTCGCCCCAAATGCCACCCGTATGGGGGTGACACTAGTATGCGAGTAATTTTTTTTTATACGTAGTAGCCAAACACTGTCGTCTCTTCCTTCTGATTAAAATTCTGTTCGTGACCTCGAGTCTAGATAGAATACTAACGCACATATATAGTCTGTGTATCTGTCTGTGTATCTAGAATGAGCTCACTCCAGTGAATCGCCGTTTGACTTTCTATTACTATATTTATCTTTTGTACTATCTAGATTTCGGCTTTTACGCCATTCAAACACAATGCTACAAGTTGCTAGACCGTTATTATGTCTTGTATATTAAGGCACACTACCTTAAAAGATATGACATAGTGCTATTGGTCTAGCATCTTTTAGCATTGAACTTGATAATGGCATAAACGTCGTGATCTAGATAGTACAAAATAAATATAGGAATACACAGTCAAACGGTGGTTTACTCTTTTAAAAAGTATTGCATGACTGTGACTCGATACCATCGAAAACTGTTCACCCCTGCGAAGTCTGTGGTGAGATGCGAAGACTACTTCCAGGCGAGGATTGGTGGTGCGGGGGACAGCATCTCGAACAGTACTGACAACTCAACTTTTGTGCTGATTATCTGCTGATGGTAGAAATATGTCACGGAACTGGAACAATTGTGTAAGCGCAATTTAAGGACTCTCACGTTTAAATGTGGTGCAATATGGAAGCAACAACATACATAGTTCATGTGCAATACATCGTTCCACAGTTATTGGAATGTAGTGGCAGTGCGTCGTAGTGCTGCCTCGTAACGGACTCAAGAATGCAGCTGGGCTCGAAGCAAACGCAAGTTGCTTGCCGTCCTACGGCATCTCTCTGACGGACAACGCGGCGCATTTAACATGGAAAAAGGTCGAGTATGGGTGTGCCAGTAGCACCTGGTAGTTCTGCGGTGACTTCACTGGGTGTTGCAGTGGACTAGAAACAGTTCCAAAAGCTCCGCGAGGTAACACCACTCCATGCAGAACACTTCTCCCAGCATTCTCTCCTCCCGCAACGTTAATTTGTTATCCCAGCCGCTAGGATACGCCAACCAGAATATGACCAATATTTATATTTCAGTAGTAGTCATTTCAGAAAAGTTATTGATCACAAACAATTGCCTCACAGATGCTGGATCATGATAAGGTGCATTGTCATCCTGATAGAACCAGCCATCGTCTTCGTACTGTTCCTCTAACGTACGCAGTACGCAATACCGTAAGAATGTGTTCAAATTGTTCCACCATAAGCGTTTTCTTAAGTGTAAGAAGGGAACCGCACCCTAACGACGTAAAACAACCCTATACCGCAACACCACCTCCTCTGTACTTCACTGCTGGCACTACGCATGATGACAGGTAAGGTTCCCCCAGGCATTCGCCAAACGAAAACCCTTCCATCGGATTGCCACAGGGTATAGCATGATTCATCATTCCAGATCATTCGTTTCCAGTCATTCATTGCCCAGTGGCGTCGCTTTTTACACCACATAAAGTGTCGCTTACCATTAACTACAAAAATATGTGATGTGTGGGAGGCTGCTCGACCATTGTACTGCGTTCTTTTTAACTAGAAACGAACACTCATTGTGCTAGCTGAACTACTGGTGTCACTTTGGAAATCACGAGTTATTCCTTTCACGGATTTCATGCGATTTTTACAAGCACTGCCTGCAATGCTCGACATTCCCTGGCGGTCAGTTCATGAAGTCTGCCCGATCTTCATTTAGTTGCGTCTGTTTATTGGTGCTTTCACTTCACACTCACATCACCAACAGTAGGCTTGTGCAATTTTAGAAGATCTGAAATGTCCCCGATGGATCTATTAATCAGATGACATCCAACGACTAGTCCGTTCGAAGCCACTGAACGCTCCAGGCCGACCCATTCTGCTGTTACAGCTTTACTACTGACAACACAGTATTCCATGACTCTTTCTATACTGGCAGGCCCGCCTCTCGAGACATCTAATGTGCGGGAGTGTACAAATACTTTGGATCAATAGTGTATTTCTAATTGCTTTCTTTTGGGAAATGATAAGTATTAGGATTACTAAACCAAAAAAGTGTATATGTATAAGATAATGGAACATACTAAGTGTAAAATTATTGGCAGTTATGCAGCACTGCAGCACCACCACGCACTGCCACGGCATTCCAATAACTGTGGAACGATGTATTGCACATGAACTGTGTATGTTGTGGCTTCCATATTGCACCACATTTAAACGTGAGAGTACTTAAATTGCGCTTACACAATTGTTCCAGTCCCGTGACATATTTCTTCCATCAGCAGATAATCAGCATAAAAGTTGAGTTGCCAGTACTGTTCGAGATGCTGTCCTCCGCACCACCAATCCTGACCTGGAATTAGTCTTTCGCATCTCACCACAAACTTCGCAGGGATGAACAGTCTTCGATGGTATCGAGTCACAGACATGCAATATTTTTTAAAAGAGTAAACCACCATTTGACTGTGTATTCCAATATTTATTTTGTACTATCTAGATCACGACTTTTATGCCATTATCAAGTTCAATGCTAAAAGATGCTAGACCAATAGTAGTATGTCATATCTTTTAAGGTAGTGTGCCTTAATATACAAGACATAATAACGGTCTAGCAACTTTTAGCATTGTGTTTGAATGACGTAAAAACCGAAATCTAGATAGTACAAAAGATGAATATAGTAATAGAAAGTCAAACGGCGGTTCACTGGGGTGAGCTCATTCTAGATACACAGACAGATACACAGACTCTATACGTGCGGTCAGTATTCTACCTAGACTCGAGGTCACGAACAGAATCTTAATCAATAAGAAGAGACGACGGTGTTTAGCTACTACGTATAAAAAAAATTACTTGCATACTGGGGTCACCACCATATGGGTGGCATCTGGGACGAGCCGCCCTCCCTGAAACCAACGCCAACGTAACATCACTGTCCCTGGTACCAGCAGCGATAATATGGCAAAAGCAGTCGTAGGCTTTCTCGGTTGCAGCAGGTGCAATCCATATATAACTGTGCGGTACGATTTTCGTCGTGAGTATGGCATTGCACCTCCTACAGCGTAAAGGGCGCATGTTATTTGTAAAAAACGTGCTGAATGCATTGAAAAAAAAAACAGATACTATTTAATATTTTCTAGTATTTGCGTCATGCGTCATTAAAACTTTTAAACAGCTAGACAATGGCCTCTCCTGAGATCTACGTGTCTACTACAGTACAGTATATATCTTCCATTTGCATGCGTTTAAAGTTAGTATGAACATCGTAATAAGACACTAAAAAGTAATGACCCAGCAATATGTAAAGGTCTTAGTCACGTAATGCAATATGAATTTCGCGTGTTTTCCCAGCCGGATTAAAATATGCGATGTTAGGTCTCACGAGTTCGGCTCTTCTATGATTTATCGATGGCATTTTTTGTCTAATTATTCTGTTAGCTACAACTGCCAGCTACCTATCTCCATAGTCGCCATCCGACTTAGACGTTTGTCGTAGCGTTGTACCAACTTTCCAATAACCTCGTATTAGAAGGCAGCCGCCAGAGCTTTCTGCCAATTCTCTACGCTGGCCTACAGCTCGTTGTCTGTGCCAAAATGTTGTCTTCATAGCCAGCGGTTCATGTGAGCAGAGATGAAACTCAGAGGGAGACAATTACGGTTCCAATTGAAAACGATGCCGGAACATCTTCATTGCCCCTGCAGAATGCGGCTGAGAAGTGTCTTGAAGAAGAAAACGCACGATAGTTATGTAATGTTGGGTGCATAGCTTCAGGCGAAATTTCTCACCAGATCCTCGTACTTGGCGGGAGACACTATTGTTCAAGGTATCTTTATGTGCCTCCTATGTGCTCAGAATTAAACAGAACGACGTAACGCGATCGACAGGCATACTAGAGACACTGCCCAACACAAATTTGCAAAACTTCATCGGATTTTCGCTGTGGTTGCCATTTCACGACGGATCGTTCCTTACTTTCCGAATACCCCTCGTAATTTCACATTTCTTTACTATCTTTATTTTTGGAATGATGAAAAGATAGTAGTACATTGCACTCAGGTTGCATTACTTGAATCATGACCAGTCATATATAAAAACAGAGGCACTTCGTCTTTATACTGAACAAAAACGAGGACGTATTATGGAAGATGCAACACGCCTTGTTGTGCAAAAATCGGAGGAATGCGACATTCCAATAGAAAGGAGAGTACAATATTTTTGTTTGTAGCTAGTTTCGTAATGGAAAAAATATAAAAGGTATTCTTACGATGCGGGCTGCAAATTGAAAGTAATAGCATATGCAGTAGAGCGTGCAAACTAAGCAGCTGAGCGACATTTCGGCCCTCCACCAACAGCAAAAAACCATTCGCGATTGGTGGATTAGTAAAGAAGAAATGAAAAAACTGAGGTAGAGTAAATGTTGAAGTGTAGAAATGAATGCGAAATGGCCAAAACTAGAAGCTGATGTACTGAAATGAATTCAAGGACACCGTCAAACTTTCATTCGAATTAATATAACAATGATTCAAATGCATGCTCGTAAGCTAGCGCTATTGTGGAACTTAATAGACTTTAAGAGTGGAATTGGTTGGTGCTACAGGTTTACGTAGTGTCATGGACTTAGCATGCTAACCGAAACCAATATACCTCAGAAAATGCCACAAGAGTTTGAGGGGAAAATATTATCTTTCCATTGCTTTATTATTCAACACCGAAAGAAAACCAGTGTGGAACTAAGCCAAATAGCAAATATGGACGAAACTCCTCTGACATTCGATGTTTGCGGAGTAACAGAAATGTTGCCACGAACGGTGCTAAAATTGTAACTCCAAAGACAAGTTAACATGAAAAAATGCACTTCACTGTTCTCATTTCGTGTTGTGTTGATACTACTTACAATGATCATTTACAAGGGCAAAACACCACCAGCTGTTGTTGTTCACGAACATGACAAGGGTTGGATGGACGAGTCAGGTATAAATCTATGGATTAACAGAGTATGGGAGAGAAGGAAAGATGCTTTATTGAGGAAAAGTTCTCTTCTTGTGCTAGATCAGTTTCGTGGTCATTTGAAAAATTCTGTGCAAGAGAAATTGAGACAAGGAAATACAGAACTTGCCGTTATTCCGAGAGGACTTGCTTCGCAATTGCAACCTCTTAATGTCTTGATAAATAAACTATTTGAAGTGTATATGAGAGAGGAACGGAACAAGCGGATGATAAATGAAACCCAACATTAATTCAAGCCGAAGGGAGCTTTAAAACGACCTACAATCAAACGAGTGGATGAAACAGTCGTGGTATAGAGTGAGAGATAACGTTATTGTTAAATCTTTCAAGAAGTGGCAGTGAAGACTATCTTGTGTATGGAGAAGACAACGATGACGACAAAGAGGAAGAAGAATAAGAAGAAGAAAGTTCAGATGAAGATTTTCAGCGATTTGAAATGTCTATTCGGTTTTATGACCTAGAAATTTTTTTAGTCTCCCTTCGCATTCTAATAATAAAAATTGTAAAAATGTTATTAAAACATGTTTATAAATTGAGGTGTGTCTTATAGTCAGTAGCATCTCATAGTCTGTAAAGTATCGCACGTGCAAAAGGGACAATAAAAGAAAATAATTTTTCTTGTATTATTGTTATTTCAAAGTGACATTTTTCGTTCTGTAATTGAGTAATTTTATTAATTGAAAAGTAAAAGAGACACGTATTCATATTAGGTACTTGGTCAGGTTTATTTCGTAACGAAGCCTGTTGTCTCTATGTAGAGCTTTCATACTTGAGTCTGACGGTCCAATAGCCGCAAAAAAAAAAAAAAAAAAAAAACTAGGAAAGACAGTTAGCAACGAGAGAGACGTGAACCGGAGCCTTACAAAGTAAAAGCAGGTTACAGTTCTTTACGTACCAAAGATGGCTCAACACACTTGTAGCTGGATATTTGGAATGTTTTAATAGATAATAGTATGAATTTCTGTAGTGAAAGTTTTTATTTTAAGTTTCCATTCACATTGATATGCACTGAATGCAGTTTATTTTGAGTAAACTGTAATTTTAGTGAGCAGTTCAATTCTTATGGTAAGGACAGGAGCCCTTACTTTGGACTGGAAACTGCTCTGTCAATTGAGATTCCATACTTTTTTTCTGCATACATTATTTTGGTGGTTTGAGGAAGACTGTAAAGCTACCAGGGCAAACCTTTGATAGCAGCTGCAATTATTGTGTTCGTGGAGTTGATAGAGTTTTTTTTCTTGATCGGTTTTGATCCTCGTTATATATTTCATTTTGGTGATGATGCTTGCTGTGATGAGTGGATTGCGGGGTTGCCTTGAATCTCATCCCGACAGATATCCTTGACTGCACACGCACACATAGAGCAACGTTGTGCAGACGGTGCCACCCGCTCAGTTCGAGAGTCACGTAGGTCAATTCGGAAACCAGTACTGGTGCTTAAATACGTCGTCACTGCTCGCTGCTGGGTTACTTCTACCCTACGTCGGCTGTGTACATTTTTGTTATTGTTGTGGTTTTCAGTCCGAAGACTGATTTGATGCAGCCTCAGCACTAGCCTACACCGTGCATGCCTCTTCACTTAATAACTATTGCAACTTACATACATTTTTTCTTATTGTATTTATGTCTCTATAATTTATGCTCATGACACTTCCTTCCATTATAAAATTCACTATTTCTTGATGCCTTAAGATGCGTCCTCTAAACCGATCCACTCTTTTAATAAAGTTGCGCAACACGTTTCTTTTACACCAATTCGATTTACCACCCATTCGATCGACCCACCTAACTTTTAGCATACTTACGTTGCACCACATTTGAAAAGGTTCAATTTTCTTCTCGTCTGAACTACATGTCGTCCAGGTTCACTTTCGTAAAAGACTACACTCCATTCAAATAACTTTAGAAAAGACGCAAGATACTTAAATTTATATCGAATGTTAACCAATTCCTCTGCTTCTCCCAATTTGTCGATTCTTCTGCGAAAACCAAATAGTGTCAGTATTTTGCAACCATGACTTATTAAACTGGTGATTCGGTAATATTCTCACCTGTCAGAACTTGCCTTTTTTTGCAATTTGAATTATTACAATCTTCTTTAAGTGTGTGGGTATTTTGCTTTTCTCATACCATACACTAAGTGTTCAAAAGTATCCGGACACCTGTCTGGAAATGACTTACAAGTTCGTGGCGCCCTCCATCGGTAATGCTGGAATTCAATAGGGTGTTGGCCCACCCTTAGCCTTGATGACAGCTTCCACTCTCGCAAGCATATGTTCAATCAGGTGCTGGAAGGTTTCATGAGGAGTGGCAGCCCATTCTTCACGGAGTGCTGCACTGAGCAGAGGTATCGATGTTGGTCGGTGAGGCCTGGCACGAAGTCGGTGTTCCAAAACGTCCCAAAGGTGTTATATAGGATTCAGGTCAGGACTCTGCGCAAGCCAGTCAATTATAGGGATGTTATTATCGCGTAACCACTCCGCTACAGTCCGTGCAGTAAGAACAGGTGCTTGATCGTGTTGAAAGATGCAACCGCCATCTCCGAATTGCTCTTCAACAGTGGGAAGCAAGTGTGTGCTTACAACATCAATGTAGGCCTGTGCTGTGCTGGTGCCACGCAAAACAACAAGGGGTGCAACCCCCTTCATGAAAAACACGACCACACCATAACATCACCGCCTCCGAATTTTAATGTTGGCACTTAACACGATGGCAGATGACACTCACCGGGCATACGCCGTACCCACACCCTGTCATAGGATCGCCACATTGTGTGCCGTGATTCACCACTGCACACAACGTTTTTTCACTGTTGAATCGCCCAATGTTTACGCTTCTTACATCAAGCCAGGCGTCGTTTGGCATTTTCCAGCGTGATGTGTGGCTTATGGGCAGCCACTCGAACATGAAATCCAAGTTTTCTCATCTCCCACCTAACTGTCTTAGTACTTGCAGTGGATCCTGATGCAGTTTGGAATTCCTGTTTGATGGTGTGGATAGATATCTGTCTGTTACACATGGCGACTCTCTTCATCTGTCGCCAGTCTCTGTCAGTCAACAGATGAGGTCGGCCTGTACGCTTTTGTGCTGTACTTGTCCCTTCACGTTTCCAGATCAATGTGCCAAACATGACAACTAAAATAAATTTCACGTGTTTTGTCGCTGCCAAGTTACAGAGCTCGATGAAACTTGGAACCTACACACAAGGAAAAAACCCGGAACGACTTGTAATTGATGGGAAATTAAAACTGATGATGCCCTTTCTGGGACTCGAACCCAGGTCCTCCTGGGCAGAAAGCCCAAGTGTACCCCCAAACACAATTAAACGACCAGAGGCTCTTGGAAATGACAGGACATTGATAATGGTGGTGGTCTTTCTGGGACTCAAACCCTGATTCTACTGGATGGAAAGCCCTAGTGCACCCCCTAACACACGGAAACTACACAGGTGCGGGAGAGGAAGGTCAGGTTAGCGCACATTATTTATTTTTGTCAGAAAACCGACACAAAGATCGATCCTAATTACATAATTAATCACAAAGATCGGACATAATTACACAGTCATATGCATTGTGCTACAAAAGGATGGCATAAAATCGCAATACAACTCAAAAACTGACGATACCATACAACTGGTGTTATCTTGCTTGGAAAATTATCGCTATACCACTCAAAACTAGTGACAAACACACTCAAACTCCACCCAACACCAACAAGTTGGCCGGAAAGAGATTGAGGTGCAAGATATTATCTTTATTCTTTTTGGCAGGAAATACATTCAACTGATGAGATGCTGTTCTTGAACAGAGACGAATTAAAAATGTGTATTACCTGTAAGCATACAGTATCTATCATTGTTTGATGTCAGAGTTCACTACAGATGTCTGTTCAGAAACCATCCTACAGCCCAGGTAATCGAAGCCAATACACACTACCACAACTGATGGAAAAGAAATGCGTCACAGCTCTAATTATACTTCAAAATTGTTATGAAAAAACAAGCACTCATAATGAACGGGTCATACTGCAGCACATGTACTGGGGAAAATCGTCTTCGTAAAAGACTGCAGAGGAGGCGGTATTTGTTTGTGTATTCTACTCAACAGGCGTCCAGAAACTGCCGAAAATCGAGGTCCCCTTACTTCCTCTCTCCACACGTCCCTCCATCCACCTATGGGGGGTAAACATGCTCCTCCAAACACCCAGCTGCACTGCCGACTGCTTCACGGTGTGGGCAGGCTACTGTCCGCTCTTTGATGCCAACCCTATGCGGTCGCTCCCCGCACTCGGCTCTCCATGCTATGTATGATGTATAGTCTTCGTAATTTTCCCAACAAGAAACACCACTGTAACTGCTCGTAGTATCTTTTCCACTACCTCAATTTGTACGGGAAAGCTTCCTTTGACCCTGGCCATAAACACTGTACATTGTTCTCAGAGCTATGACACTATGTTCCCATTTCTACCGAGTAATCAAAACACTCTTCTGTCACATTACCTCAGCTCATCCTGTTACCCCAGAGGATGCAGAAGGTCTTAGATATAGCGCTCTCCGACTTCTGTACAGGTCAGACTTAAATTGGAACGATCTCATGGACTAAGCTGCAGGAAGGGTGGGGCAGGGACTTAGGAGCAGTTACAAGATGCGGAGGGACTGTCTAAAAACGGCCCTGGAGTTCTTGATGGATGGGATCCTTAGCACATAGGTTCGAAACAAGAAAGGGTGACACGTTTCGAGATACGAGAGTTTCACGAATATGATTCACCAGTGGCTGTAACCATTAAAAGACGTCTCTACAAGATACAACTTGCGTATGTGGTAGAATGGATAGAGTTGATTCCAAATTGCAGACAGCATTTCTACCTGAAAGCGTAACACTATCAGCGACTCGTGTGTGTGACTGCAGAATCAAAACCGTTTTTTATCCAGGGTGACGGTATATAGGCGTTATGATCGTGTTTCAATAGCACAGATATTATGCTGTAGAATCCCTCTGTGGTCAGCTTCAAATGCCATTTCTCAATAGTGTTCCTCAAAAGGAACATCGTGTTCCCTCCATGGATTCCCAGTTGTCCTAGCTGGTGAGTGTAATCGAATTGCTGAAAGAAAATTATTGACCATGCAAAGTGACTATCATGATCAATTTAATTAATTAGCCTAACAAACTGATATTAATGACGTGCCGCCTGGCGGGTGGAAGAGACGGCTAGGGCACCATGGAATGAACCTTGACAAGTGTTTCTTTTTTTTTCGTTGACACGATATATTTTAACGAAATTTCAATCTCCTACCTACACAGGGCGAGATCGGCTCTCACGATTTATTTCGTACACGGTATTATGATATAGTATCCCATTGGTGAAAGGGTACCTGTCATAGTGTACAAAACAGCTACGTTCTCTTGAATTATAGCTTTTTGTTGTCAAACTTTAAATGAATGTGTTTTTTCCGACATGTGTGCCAATGGCGTGAAAGATTTTCTGAAATGTTTGTTATACACACGTGCATGAGAGTTTATATGCAGACACTGAACGTGAGAGACGCTCTCAGGTCGTCTAATTTATTCAACCTGATCGAAGAAATTGCTTAATATAAATTTTTTTATCTGGAGTTCAAATTCTCCCTTTTTCGTTACTCTGATGACGGTTTCGAATTAACGAGTAAATTCACGGTGATCGGTAGTGCGCGCTTCATAGCAGTTGAAGTTTTTTTCCTGATTTTACTTTTCTCGACGTCACAAAATAATGAGATACGACTGCAGTCGAACGTAAACACTACACAGATTATGCTCATAAAACTAAAAGCAAATGGACTTTACCTATATTTGTGGAAAGAGGACATTTATTACGGTCACAAATGTGGTTTGCTTTTTAATAGATGCTTTATTCTAGATGCGTTGACATCAAATACAATTGTTCCCCATCACCGAACGGTGCGCTGCTGTGGGTGAGTGGGTGGGAGGGGGGTGTCCGCTGTGTTGGTCATTGCACACAGCCGCTCTCTGTCCGGGAAGGGGGGCAGCATGTGGGGGCTCTGTCGCCATATTTTAGATGAACAAGTTCACTTGAGGCAGTCGTTCTTTTATCTCCTATTGTTTAGTTAACCATACACGCTACTGCGATGGCATTGGAACATTGCCTTAAGGCGGCAGCCAGATGGTGGAAATCCTATTGCTGATCTGGACTGTTCACTGGATGGGTGGGGTTATGCTACTTAATTTCCCATTTGTGTCGTCTAGCACCACCGCCTCAAATCTGGAGATAGATGGTGGAAAGCTGAGTGCGGGGAGCGACCGGATAGGGTATCAGCAAAGGACGATCGGCAGACCAGCTCGCCATTTGAAGGAGCATGTGTAGCCCCATAGATTGATAGAGGGAGAAAGGGGTGGAGGGAGGGAGGAAGTGGGCCTCGATTTTCGGCAGTTTCAAAAATGGTTCAAATGGCTCTGAGCACTATGGGACTTAACATCTGTGGTCATCAGTCCCCTAGAACTTAGAACTACTTAAACCTAACTAACCTAAGGACATCACACACATCCATGCCCGAGGCAGGACTCGAACCTGCGACCGTAGTGGTCACGCGGTTCCAGACTTAAGCGCCTAGAACCACACGGCCACATCGTGCCTATCGAGGACAACGCACATTCATGTACCACCTCCTCTGTAATTTTTTAGGACGACGATTTTCCCCAGTACATGGGCAGCATTATGACCCGTTAGTTGCGAGTGTTTGTTTTTTCACGACATTTTCAAAGTGTAATTATAACTGAGACGCATTTCTTTTCCATGAGTTGTGGTAGTGTGTATTGGCTTCCATTACCTGGGCTGTAGGATGGACATCTGTAGTGAACTCTGACGCCAAGCAACGATAGATACTGTATGCTTATATGTAATACAGTTTTTAAATCCCTCTCTGTCCAAGAACAGCATCTCTTCAGTTGAACGTGTTTCTTGCAAAAAGAATAAAGATAGTACCTTGCAGCCCAGTCTTTTTCTGCCAGCTTGTCTGTCTCTAGGTTCGAGTGGTATTGCGAAATTTTTTCCCAGCAGAATAACACCAATTGTATGGTATCGTCAGTTTTTGAGTTGTATTCCGATTTTATGCCATCCTTGTGTAGCACAATGCGTATGATTGTGTAATTAGCCTCAATATTCGTGATTAATTGTGTAATACGAATGATCTTTGCGTCACTTTTCCGAGCAAAATTAATAAAGTATACTAACCTTACTTTCCTCTCCTGCATCTGGGTAGTTTCCATATGTTAGGAAGTGCACTTGGGCTTTCCATCCAGCAGAATCAGGGTTCGAGTCTCGGAATGGGCACTGCCATTATTAATTTCCCGTCAATTACAAGAGCCTCTTGTGGTTTAATTGTATTAGGGGACACACTTGGGCTTTCTGCCCCTGTACGACCAGGGTTAGTGTCCCAGAAAGGGCACCGCCGTTTTTAATTTCCTGTCGGTTCGAAGCGACTCTGTTGGTTAATTGTGTTAGGTGGGGTGCACTTGGGCTTTCGGCCCAAGAGGACCAGGGTTCGAGTCCCGGAAAGGGACCGCCAATTTTAATTTCCCACCAAATCCCGGCTGGTGAGGTGGGGAACCCTCTCAGCATAGGTCTGGGACAAAGAAATCCCAATAAAATTCGAAAATCCCACGAAAATTTGAAATTCTGCCAAAATTCGAAATTCCTGCCAGTAGAGAAGGTCGGAGAGAGAGGGCACACATCTGCGGGATGGGGGGGGGTGTTCGTGGTTCGGGCCGGGGTCAGGCAGGTGTGGGAGGGTGTGGGGGTGGTTAATTGATCAATTTAATTAAGTTGCATATCAGTTTGATATCAAAATTGCACCTGTAACCCCACTATACTACTACTCCCCTGGATATTAGAATCCATTTCTGTAGTCAAATGGTCAATGTGACAAACGTTCATGCAGGGAATGTGCGTTCCGATTCCCAGTAATGCCAGGGCTGGAACACTGCATCGGGGTGTGCAAAGCCTGATGATACCAATTAAAGAGCTACCAAATTGAGAGGTAGCGGCTCCAAGGTCGAATCGTTGACAACGGCTGGGATTGTGGTGAGCTGACCCCGTGTCCCTCCGTACTGCATCCGATGATGGGTGACTGAAGATGACATGGTGGTCGGTCGACTATCGTGTAGTCATCAGGGTCCGGTCACGGGGTCTCCTTTTTTTCCCTGGACATTAGAAAAGGCAGGACATGGTTCTTAATAGGATGTGCGATCACTACAGGTGGCAGGACATGCTCTCCAACATGTTCCCATGCTGGCCACAAGGTCGGTAAGGAATTCTTGTGACAGGATGTACCATTCCTCCCACAGTGAGGTTGACGACTGCAGGATGCTCATTGGTGGACATGGACTTGGCTGCAGTACGTCTCCCCAACGCATCCCACACATCTAGATGGGATTTAAGTCGGGGAAACGGGCAAACCAGTCCGTTCGCTGAATATACTTTCTTTCCAAGAGCTCCTCCACTTGCGCAGTTCAATGCGATCTCGCATTGCAATGCTCAAAAATGATGTCAGGGCCAAAAGAGGAACATGAGGAAGGGGTACAGTGTCACAATAACGCTGACTGGCTAGTGCACTGTGTTCAGTAATTTGGAGGTCAGTACGCACGTGCAACATAACGTTTCCCCACACCATAACATATGGGCCACCAAAACGATCAAGTTCGCTAATTTTCCTTGGTGCATTACGTGTTCCCACGTCATAAGAAGAAACTTCCACTATTATTATTCTTGTGCCTCACAATGGGCTTACTTCTCCCTCTTGTTTATCTTTGTGGTATAAATTCCCGGATCATATGTCAGCCTATAAGAAATCAGCTTTCTTCATATGTGTTGTTCTTTATTGCATAGTTGTTGCTAGTTAAATTGGCTAAAAATCCAGCGTCTTCAGTGAGCTCATTGGTGGGAGACAATAATGACCTTGAGGAAACCATTAGAGACAATTTCAGTCAGGAAATGAGCGACGCAATACAAGTGTTCGCTATTTCGGTGCTAGAAAACAAGTTTATATAGGTTGTTTCAAAAAGATTTATCCACTCTGACAAGACTATATCTTCTACATAATGAAGGTGGAAACTTAAGGTCACTTTTACCTTTGGTAGCCAAAGTAAAAGTTTAGCTTGGTGCGAGTTGTTAAGTTGTCAGTTCATGAAGTTACTGGTTTCCTTGTCAGTTCGGTAGCACCCAGGGCGGATATCGGTGGTGTTACTCCATTAATAAAAACCCCTAAAATCAATGAAATTGGATATGTGTCAAGTATGAATTTAAATAAGACAACTAACGGCTTTAGAGTCATAAATAACTTTAGGAGGAGTATAAGGTTTGAAAGAGAGTCTTTAAAAATTCATTCCACGATTAACTTCAAAGAGTCAAGACAAGCCCAATCAGAAATTGTCCAACGCCTGTGGTATGGATTTTTTTCCTCATTCTAATACCGTAACTACCATCCTGTGAAGACTGTTCTGTGCCAATCGTACTCACGCCACTCATCCAATTACACACGATTTCTCCAGCTGTACGCACGCTGAGAAATTGTGTGTAATTGGATGAGTGACGTGAGTACGATTGGTACAGAACAGTCCTTGTGGGACAGTAGTTACGGTACTGGAATGAGAATACCAGTCTATATCACAAGTGTCGGACAGTTGTGTAAGTTTGGAAGACACATTATGCTCTTCCCAAAAGCAGAATATCGAAGAGTATTGGTTACACGGAACTCATATCATTCTGTTTTTTAACGAGATGTCGAATATATTGGGTATAATGTGGTCTTACTGCTGGTCAGTTCCAAATGATTTTGGAGACAATTTTGCGGGGAGAGTTAGTTAAAGACAGACGAACAGTTACAAGATGCATTGAGAGACCATCTAGAGTTTTGCCCAGGATCCACAAATGCAAGAATGCTTTGTGACTCCCATCCACACAGGGAGAGACAGCCAACCGTAATAAAATGTTACCGAATTTATAAAGTGTTTCGGCTAAGGAACATCGTTTTAGCACCTCCTCGCTTCTGATGGCTATTTCCTACACTCAGAAACAGTATTTTCGCTATGTGGTGCAACAGGGCTCAAATGATTCAAATGGCTGTAAGCACTATGGGACTTAACATCTGAGGTCATCAGACCCCCAGACTTAGAACTACTTAAAACTAAGAACATCACACACATCCATGCCCGAGGCAGGATTCGAACCTGCGACCGCAGTATCCGCGTGGTTCCGGACTGAAGCACCTAGACCTGCTCGGCCATGGCGGTCGGCCAACAGGTTTCATGATGTGTTCATATGAAATATAGCCCTCGCAACGTAATGGAGGGGGTTCTTTTAGCAATGATACAGGAATTGAGAATCACACTGTTAAGTCATTAGCTGACTGCATCACGAGATCGACGTGATGAGATGGTTTGTTGACGTGACCCATTGCCGAAAGTGGTGGTTTGGAACACGAGTAATTGGTTAAAATGCGTTCAAATTATTGGAAAACTGCTGAAATTACGAAAAATACGTAAAACTGAGGTTGTAGGAAATGACGGCTGATAATTCTAGCATTTCCGAAATGGCGCTTCAGCATCGCTTTAACTGGATTTGCAATGTGCGAAGATGCGCCATCTTGCGTAAGAATGATCCCATCCACACATCCACGCTGTTGGAGAGCTGGAATGACGTTGTTGGGCAAGGGACACTCATAGCGCTTACCAGTGACGGTACAGGTAACAGGACCAGATGCACCTGTCTCTTCAAAAATATGGCCCTATGATAAATGATGCCGTAAACCCACACCGTACAGTGACCTTTTCAGGATGAAGTGGTACTGGTTGACTTGCATGTCGATTTTCCGTTGCCCGTATTCGACAATTCTGTGTATTGAATATTGTGTCAGATGGAAGTGGGATTCATCTTTCACAAAATCATCCACGGCCAATCATTGTCCATTTTCATGTGATCAAGTCATTGTAAACGAAAGATCTCTCTTCCCGGCAGGTCAACAGGAAGCAACTCGTGCACATGTGTAATTTTGAATGGATAGCAAAGAAGGATGTTTTGTAGGATTTTACGCATCATGCTCACGAGTATGTTCAATGTTCGTGCATTTCTCCGTGCGTTACATGTTTGCACACCAGCACTCGTCTCCTCCTGCAGTGCTGTGGCCACTGATTTCACTGATGTCGAGTCAATTCGTTTCCTCCCTCTACGAGGTTGCCCACAAAAAGAACCTATCTTTTAGAATTTCCGAATAATTTTCTCCAGACCCACGAGTGTCATCGAACCAACGCGATTTTTCAAACCTTTCAGTGTCCGGAACTTCTGCAGAGTGACGTGTGCACAGTCATCATTCTTGTAATACAGCTTTACAAGCAGAGCGCGATCCTGCATTGAGTCAGTCACGGTGAACGTCGGAGACGCGAAAGGAGGAAAACCCTTGTAACCGGTGTGTTTATATCAACTTCAATGGGACGTACGCATGACAGGTGTTTTCATTTACGTATTCTGGCACATACAATGGAATCTATGGATCAATTTTCACACTATTCTGTTTTTTTTTTTTTTTTTTTTTTTTTTTTTTTTGTGATACGTTTCCCCCTTCTCTGATGGTACTCCGTTGCAATTTGACGTCATTCTGACCAGTGGTGTTATCAGAATCACATTTTCACACTGCAGCAGAGTGTGCGTTGATATGAAACTTCTTGGCAGATTAAAACTGTGTGCGGAACGAGATTCGAACTCGTGACCTTTGCCTTTCGGGGGTAAGTGCTCTACCGTTTTTACTTCTGCCAGTACCTCTTCACAGAAGCTCTCCTGGCGAGAGCTTCTATGAAGTTTGTAAGGTAGGAGACGAGGTACTGGCAGCTGTAAAAGCTGTGAAGAGAGGCAGTCGGTCGTACTTGGGTAGCTTAGACGATGGAGCACTTGCCCGCTATAGCCAAAGGTCCCGAGTTCGAGTCGCGGTCCGGCACACAGTTTTAATCTGCCCGGAAGTTTCAGTGGTGTTATTTCTACAGCGTTTTGAAAGTTTAATTATAGTCACTCTGTATTTTAAATGTAATCTAAACGGCGTAATTGAGGACATGGCTTAAGAAAACCATCTCCTCTCTTACATGCCATACTCTTTCATTACTTAATGAGTAACAACTCATTACTTTATGCGTTTTGGCTTTAGCGCTTTCGCCCTGGAGAACTGCTCCGGGTCCTTCATGATGGACAGACCCGTATCTGACTGCTCCGATGAAATGCTAATTTTATTTGGTCAGTAAGTACTTTTACAGTACAAATGGCTTTCCAGGCACTTCTCCAAGAGTCTGGAAAAGCAGTTGAGTAACGGCAGGTTATTCCGCAATTTAATACACCAGTAAAAGCATACGCGAGGTAGTGATTTTGATTGTGTGATACAAAGTCTCATTGGAACTGTGATTTACTTTAGAACAACGGTAGAACCGCATATCGCAATCAAGATGCAGTCTCATCATCATGGTTAAATGATTTCTTGCATGGCTCGGCGCTGGTGTGAATTTCCGACAAGTCTGCAAGGTTTTACTGTACGCAAGAGAGCCATAGGGTCGGGCGCAGTTAAATGAATCTAAATTCATTGTGTGATGTGGTAATGTTCAGGCGGGCGAGTGTTTGTTGTAGTTGTATCATTAGAAGTCCCGTGTGGCAATGCAAAATTAATTGTTTGAGTCTCAGTGAAACTGGTATCTAAATTCTATGTACATAAAGAGAAGACAGATTGTTCTAGAAGGGGCTAACGTATATTGAATTGTTCTGAAGGATAGAGCCTGATTCATTGTGAAGATTTTTTATGAACGTGAGAAATATGTCGTCATAAGGCACGTAAGGGAAGACGTTAGCCTGATACTTTGTCATTTGTGTTCTCGGATTAACTACAGGTGACAAACATTACTGTAATAACAATCACTTGCAGCTGTAACATGTGCTTTATTGAAGGACACTGCACCTCTTAATTACATTTTATTTATCACCGTAGGTCCGCGTTCTTATTTGCTGCAATACCATTATTCATTAAATATTACTTGGTTGATTTGTTGCTTGCCAAGATTGCTTGCATCGAGAGCCGGAGAGCACGACAGTCTTTGCCGGCCGGGGTGGCCGAGCGGTTCTAGGCGCTACAGTTTGGGACCGCGTAACCGCTACGGTCGCAGGTTCGAATCCTACCTCGGGCATGGATGTGTGTGATGTCCTTAGTTTAGTTAGGTTTAAGTAGTTCTAAGTTCTAGGGGACTGATGACCTTAGAAGCTAAGTCCCATAGTGCTCAGAGCCATTTTTTGAACGACAGTCTTTGAGAGCCAGACATCTTCGACAACTATACAGGTACTGGTATGTATGTGGTGCTTACGACATATAACAAACGTTAAGTGGACGTCTGCCCGCTGAGCGCCCGACTTAATACAATCTAGGCGTATGTTGCGCCAAGGCTCTCAAGTGGCTAACCACTGTCACCGATACATTAAAAAGAGTATGCACCTCATGTTATATCACATTACAGCATTAGGTTTAGTCATAACAGTAGTCAGGTGGAATAAATCTCAGAGTAAAAAACAGCTACACCGACCATTCAAACTTCCAAAGTGGTGCATCGGCCTGAAAATGGAAAAATTTCCAATATGGTGCCGAAGCGCGGGAAAAATTTTCAGTGGTGACACGTTAGACGTAACGCTGAACGCACCCAGCAATGAAAGAAATTAAATAAAACCGGTTAGTGAAATGAGTCATGCCGTTTTAAAATTGTACGCTAGCCACAATGTAATTAGTAAATATTAAGAATTTGAAGACATTGTCGGAGTTCGGCAGGGCGAGCCATTGCATGAAATCATTTCCTATTGGAAGTAAAGTGTGGAGCAGCAGACGGAGCTGAGTAGAAGACATCGCGCTCCATATAATGGGATGCGAGCAGAAGCCGCATTGGGAGAGCTGCAGGTCGCGGAACACGACGTCACGAAAGGCGAGGCGACACCGGGGACCCTGCAAGTCTGCCGCACATCGCCACCGGCAGAAGGGAGGCTAGGGCGGCAGAGCAGGCTTCTCATACAATACGGCTGGCAACACGCGACAACGATGCTGCGGAATCAACCATTCCATCGCAGCACAGCGGACCGCCGCCAGACAGAGTTAAGTGATAGGAAACTATTCTGTTTACGCAAAACAGTTTTCGTCATGAGCGAGAAGATGGCGGAGCAAGCAGATAAGGACAGGTTCTCACCTGCTGATGAACTAGGTGAACCCTCCAGTAGTTTTAAAGATGTTAAAATTAAACAAGAGCCACTTGATGATAGTCCGCCCTGACAGCTGAGCGGTTTGGCTCTGACTCCGTCGTCAATTAGCTTTCCTTACTCGAGGGCCTGAAGCCGCTTTCCCAGCAGGCCGTGATGGCCGAGCGGTTCTAGGCGCTCAGCCCGGAACCGCACGACTGCTACGGTCGCAGGTTCGAATCCTGCCTCGGGCATGGATGTGTGTGATGTCCTTAGGTTAGTTAGGTTTAAGTAGTTCTAAGTTCTAGGGGACTGATGACCACAGCTGTTAAGTCCCATAGCGCTCAGAGCCATTTTTGAACCGCTTTCCCAGACGACATTCTCCTACATCTGGACTTATCCTTTTTTTCCTCAGACGAAAACGAACACGTTTGTCTGGCTCTTGGATTACTATGTTCACTATGTCGTTGAAGGCGGGAATGACCCAGATCCCCGCGTTTTTCACCATTATCTGACAACCGCGCATTGGAAGTGGCAGCGGTTGCCACGATGCCGAACGCTTTTTGCGAATATACTTTTTCTTGTGTTTAACCGTCAGGGTGTTGGTTAAGCTCCCCTGTGATCCCTGTTTCTTCCCTGAGCTTGAGTCCCCTTCCTTGTAGCTTTGTTTTGTCACTTTTTCTCTTCCACACGTATATAAAAAAAATTGACCAAAATGGTGGAATAATGTGTTTGTCTTCCCGTTCAGAATTTAATAATTGTTTGTGCTTGAACTAATTTGTTGATTTTCTTTTGCAGCTGATATTAAATGATGATTTGACTATGGTTGTCTGATTTTCATGAAAATACCAAGTCAATCTGATATAAAAAAACTGTTCAGCGCGGCGGTCTGTCTCGCAAAGGGGACCAGGTTCGATTCCCGGCTGGATCGGAGATTTTCTCCACTCAGGGACTGGGTGTTGTATTGTTCTCATTATCATTTCATCATCATCAGTGGAAGGCAACGGGAAACCACCACTGGAATCACTTCCCTAGACGCTCTTGCGGTGGACCTCTCTGACGAGTCTTCCCCCATGACAAGGCCTGCCGTAAGGCAGAACACAAGGCTTTTTTTTAGTTGATGATAGTATTGATGACTTGGCAAATGATATCATGCCAAGCGTAGAGGAAGCGGAGTCTAACATTAAAATTAAGAAGAAAGTAGAGGAATGGACTCTTGATGATTCGTGGAAAACTCAAATCCTCAAAAGGTTTCAAAACAGATACTTGCAGAAGAGGGAAACAACCATCTTCTGTTAATACCAAGTGCCTTAAGCGATGAGATAAATACAGTAAATGCAAATGTACAATCGGTAAATGCAAATGTGGAGTCTGTAAAATCTGACGTGGAATCTGTAAAGTCTGAGATAAATGTCTCGTTAAAAAGCGAGCTCAAAAAGGTAGAAACTAAACTTACTGGGGAAATGACTAATTTGAAAAACGGAATTGGATGTTCGTTTTATTGAGCATTCAAGCAAGTGAGAAAGGAATGGGAAACAAAATTTTCGGAAATGGACACTAAAGCAACGGAAAAATTAACGTTTGTGCAGAACGATTGCAAACAATTAATTACGGCGTACACGTCTGCAGTACTGACTCAGTTTAAAGAGCATAAGAAAGAATTCAACAAATGATCCTTGCTGAAAAGATAGAATATTAGCAAACTGTAGACGACAAATTAGTAACTTTGCGTACTGAAGTGAGCAAAGAAAATGTAGAGATGATTAATGGTACTGTCTCTGGGATGAATCGCGTGATTAGGGTTGAACGTGATAGCACCCAATCGTTTCAGTTCACTCAAATTGCTCGTAACAAAGTAGTTGATAAACAAATATTTAATCTTGCAGAGGAAACCAGTAAATTATCACGTAAAGTTGTGCTTCATCCAACCTCTGGATATGGAGATGCAGCTTTAATTAAGTGTAGGAAGTTTGATTATTTTGTTCCAAACGTTAAAGTGCATCGAAAAGTATTTATTCAAAGTTTTGACAAGGTTTTGCCTGCCGTATGCGAAGTGGAGGAACAAATTGCTTTTATACTAGGATATTTAAAGGAAGAGTCATGGTGGTGGTGGTAAGTTCCTATGGGACCGAACTGCTGAGGTCATCGGTCTCTAGGCTTACACACTACTTGATCTAACGTAAACTAACTTACGCTAAGGACAACACACGCATCCATGCCCGAGGGAGGACTCGAACCTCCGACGGGGGGAACCGCGCGAACCGTGGCAAAATGCCTGAGACCGCGCGGCTAAAGGAATATGCCGTAATATGGGCAAATGGCATCGCGGATTCTTGTAAAACGGGAAAGGAATTTCAGGATAGGGTTTTGAAGAAATACCGGTCTGAAGAAATACAAGAAAATTTGCTGAGGGATTTTCTATGTGGAGAGCCGTATCAGTCACAGTACGGTTTCTTAACAGGTGCCTGTGCCGGCCGCGGTGGTCTATCGGTTCAGGGGCTCAGTCCGGAACCGCGCGACTGCTACGGGCGCAGGTTCGAATCCTGCCTCGGGCATGGATGTGTGTGATGTCCTTAGGTTAGTTAGGTTTAAGTAGTTCTAAGTTCTAGGGGACTGATGACCACAGATGTTAAGTCCCATAGTGCTCAGAGCCATTTGAACCATTTAACAGGTGCCTGTGAACACTGGTGGGCAAAATTAAAATTAATTGGACGTTCAGTCATTCAGTTGTCATCTAGAATGCCTCTTACCATACGATGTACAGGAAGCGATGCTACCAGCACCGCGAGGTACGTACGAGAATTATTATCGCTATCTTAGTAGAGTGGAGGGATTACAGGTCCAGAACAACAGGCAGTGAGACAGTCAGTCGCCGAGGAAAACGCACCGGCAGGTAAATACGATGCGCGAGCAACCAAGGCGCACATACAAAGGCAGAAGACGGCGCGGACCAAAGCACGTGCGAAATCGAAATTGCAACAACACACATGTGGTCAGTTAAACTAAGAGGTGTCTCAGTGCGCAGTTTGACTCGAGACAATACAGGTATCTGAGGTCCCACGAAGTCACACACAGCCCGTGAGGGAACCTGCAATGTCGCGTGATTTGGAGGCGGGGCCTGGGCAGCAGTCGAACCCAAGATACTCGAGTTAGGTCATTACGTGCTGGAGGCGGGGGCGGCGTTGCTGTCGCACCACCTAATCCACTCAACGCGCATTCAAAGGAACTCACCTCCGTTCAGCATTTAAAAGATAATGAAAGTTTGCGTGTAAGTAAAGGGGTTAATTTGATGGGGAAACACATTTCGGACAGCATTTTTGACTTTTCCGAGTTGTTTAAAGAAAGGAGGGAAGTGGTGTTAATAATAGCTAATGGGGTGTTTATTAGCAGTTATGAAGAGGTTATGGAATCCATTTTTGAAGGAGAGGCCAGCGAGGAGTCTGAGTTTGTCTCCGAGAGGATTATTTGTGACGAGGAACTTCGCAATTTGGACGCTCAAGAGGCGTGGCGTCATGCACAAAATCTGTGCAACTTATCGCATCACGATAGGTTGGTCGATTTTCGTCGTTGGTTACCTATTGTTACCAATAATAAGGAGTCAAGGAATTGTCCTGATTTTAGTAGAAGGGAGGCAATTAATGATCTTTTGGAGGAGTACGATGAAAATGAGAATGTGGTGAATTATGTGAATCCTATTATTACTGGCCAACTAGTAGGTGTCACGGCAGATATTCTCGTATATAGTAGTTCAGACGTGTCGGCTGTGTCCAGAGAATTCTGTGAAGCAATCCCAAAGAAAGAAAATTTTTCAGTTTTTCCAGTTATGGGTGTAAAAATTGTAGGTGCAACAGGGAAACTTTCCAGAACAGTTAAACATGAAGCTTGGTTACCCATGGTGCTGAATGGAAAAATATTAAAACATAATTTTTTAATCATCGGAAATTTGAGCTTAAAAATTTTGATAGGGGTAGATTTTTTAAATGAATTTAAATGCTCAGCGGACTTTGAAGGCAAGAGAATGTAACTGCGTGTGCAAGGACGAGATTTTGTAGTTGAAAACTAATTCAAATGTGAAAGGGATAACTTAGGTATTTTCTTTATTGGTCGGGTCCAGGATGATAATGGACCGAAAGAAATAAGCATTATAATGTGCAGAAGGAACTTGAGCAAAAGGATACTTTGGAAATAATAGAGGATAAGATAGCTGACGCTGAAGTTTTGTCCAGTAGCCAGAAAGAAGACTTAAAACAGGTGTTATCAGGATTCCAGGAGATATTTTCGAAGGCTCCAGGAGAGGTTAAGGACTCTGGGTGTAAATTAAGTATAAAACCTCATGTGAAGTATGCTGCCAAGGTATATGCTGTACAATACTCAAAGAGGGAAGTTGTGAAAAAAGAGATAGACAGGATTTTGGCTTGGGGAGCTATTGAGCAAGCTAGGAGTGAATACATAAACCCACTGGGAATTGTTCCAAAACGTGACGGGAGCGTACGTTCTGTGTTGGACGGGAGAAGGCTCAATGATATAGTAGAAAAAAAGGAAAGAGACCGCCCAGTGCAAGTAGATCAGTTGCTTCAACAATTTCATGGTGTTAAATTTCTTTCATATTTAGATGTTACTGCCGGCCGAAGTGGCCGTGCGGTTAAAGGCGCTGCAGTCTGGAACCGCAAGACCGCTACGGTCGCAGGTTCGAATCCTGCCTCGGGCATGGATGTTTGTGATGTCCTTAGGTTAGCTAGGTTTAACTAGTTCTAAGTTCTAGGGGACTAATGACCTCAGCAGTTGAGTCCCATAGTGCTCAGAGCCATTTGAACCATTTTTTAGATGTTACATGTAGGTATTGAAATATAAGGTTGGCCCCGGAATCGAGAAAATACACAGCATTTTTGTGTGATGGTATTTGTTACCAATTTTGTGTAGTGACATTTGGTCTGAACATTGTAATGTGTGCATTTGTTAGAACCATGAAACATGTATTGGGTCCTGGGCTAATGGAAAGTTTGGCAACGTATCTAGATGACATTCTTTTAGCCACTCATTCGTTAGAGCCATGAAACACGTGTTAGGTCTTAGGCTAATGGAAAGGTGGCCGTGTATGTAGATGACATTCTTTTAACCACTCCCAGTTGGGAAGAGCATTGTCATTTATTGAGGGAAGTACTGATTGAAATTTTGAGAGGGGGAATAAAATTAAAATTGAGTAAAATAGAGTTTGTCAGATCATAGATTAAGTTCTTAGGACACAGTGTTAGTACACAAGGTATTAGGCCAGAAGAAGAGAAGTTAGGAGCAATAGAACAGTTCTCCAGTCCTAAGAACAAGAAACAGTTAAGAGTTGAATTATTCGGATTACCGAAACTTTGTTTCAAGACAAGCTTTTAATGTCCATTGCTTAAATACTCTATTAAAGAAAGATGCTGTGTGAGTATGGTCAAGTGAGTGTGAGGAAGCTTTCCAGTGTCTGAAAAGGAAATTATCCAGCTGTCAAGTCTCATACTATCCAGATTTCAGCAAGCCATTTTTTGTGTCTACCGATGCCTGTGGTTATAACACTGGGGTGGAAATATTTCATGAAAGTGATGAAGAAGGGGAAAATAAACATCACACTACTGCATTTACCAGTAGGACCCTGAAAACTGCTGAAAGGAACAATTGTGCAGCGGAACAAGAGGTATTGCCTATTGTTTTTGGTTTTCAAAAATTTGAAGGTTATTTGCTGGTCAACGAAACGGTAGTGTTAACAGATCAAAAGGAATTAAGTTTCCCGAAGAGATGTCGGTTGAAGCACCCAAGGTTGTCCCGCAGGGCTATGTACCTACAGCAATTTGACATTGAAATAAGGCATATGAAGGGTGCGGATAACTTAATTGCTGATGTTTCGTCGTGGATGCCTAAATTAGAGCAGGGACGACAGGCAGCCCAGAAGGATGAAATTAGAATCCTGCATATGAAAGGTGCCAAAAATGAGGCGGCCATTGGAAAAATACACAGGGAACTACGTAGAGAACAGAGTGCAGATCCACAGTTAAAGAGTGTGAAGCAAATCCTCAATGCAGATCAGCATCCTAAGGTTAAAGTCTTCTACAAGCTCCACAGTGGTGTACTATTGAAGAGAAGAAAAGCAGACATGGAAGGTTGGAAATTCTGTTTCTCTGACCAGTATGTAAATAAGTTTATAGAGTTGCCACATCAGAGCTATGGACATTATGGAGTGAGGAAGTGTGTTGAAAAACTGCAGGAGACTTATATTTGATAACATGTGGAGGCGGGTGAAGAAGTTGGTTGGAGCATGTGATCAATATCAGAAAGTGCGTGCTCCTGCAGGTCCCACACATCTAAGGCAAAATATCCTGTCCCAGAAACCTATAGAGCTTCTGGCTGCGGATTTGTTTGCGCCGTTACCCAAGTCAAATGGTGGTGTAATGTATGTATTTGTGGCATTGGATATGTTTCTTTCCTATTAAGAAGGCGACTGACGGAACTTTGGTAAAGAAGCTACAACTTTTATTTGGTAAATATGGTAAGCCTGTGGCCGTTTCGTCCGATTATGGGTCACAATTTATAAGCAAGGTGTATAGGGGTTCGTTACAGGAGCTGAGCATGTTAGGATAACACCGTATTTTCCGCAAGGTAACCCTAGCGATCGGGTTATGAAGGAATTTAACCGGTTGTGCCGTACCTTCTGTCACCAGAAGAACACAACCTGGGCAACTTTCATATCAGATTTTGAGGGGATCATCAACAACATGTGGCACGAGGCGAAAGGATTTGCTCCTTGTGAGTTGTTGTTACGAGAAAAGCCAACTAAAGTCGTATCAGAGGAATTGAGTATCCCCATGACCCATGTGTTGACGAGAGATGAGATAGAAGAACTGGCGAAAGGGAAAATGAAAAAGAAGGCTCAACAGAGAAAGACTAGATATGACGCAAAAGCGAAGGGTACTATATTTAAGAAAGGTGATTTGGTTTTGGTAAAAAACAAAGAAAGATCAAAGATGATCACAAGCGAAATTAAGTAGTTTCTCCTGGTGTATCATGGTCGATTTGTGGTGGAATCAGTTCCACATGAGAATGCTTGTAAGTTAATGTACCGAAAATCCAGGAAAATATTTGGTACCAGAAACATTGTGGAATTGAAGAAGTACATCCTGAGTAGTGAGAACTAAAGATGTAGGAAATCGGTTTTTCTGTGATGATACACGATCTGGCAGTTGTGCATCTCCAGCTGTCGAATGGTTTTCTTCGTCCTACACGACCACTCGTCCTCCACTCTTCTCCATATCCCCATGAACCATAGAAATTCTTGCAGTTTATGAGACTGTAAGCAGAACCAAGTAGAATTAAGAAGTACATACAGTATGTTTTTTTGTACTAGTATATGACAGTGAGAATTAGAGTAATGAGTGTTGGCAGAGGTAAGTGGTAGTAACATCTGATAAAAGAGTAAAGAGATGCCTGATGTGTGTGAACGTTTCATGATTATTGTTTGAGAACGAGAGTAAAGTGCATGAAAAAGATATTAAGTTATGATAAGAGCTAAGGTAAGTGACCAAACGTGATGAGGTTGTAAGGCTAAAAGATAAAATAAGTGGCTATTGACAACAGGTGAAATTAAAAGGAATTGTTAAATAAAGGTGCAGTACAAATGAAGTAAAATGCGGATATGCGAAGGTAATAAAGGTTTGTTCAGGAAGCTGTTATAATAAAATAGCTGCAAAGGAATTAAATCGTTGACAGAATATGAAGTAATAAGAGGCTGAGACAGGCAATGACCACCAGATATAGTTAGGAATTTTGTAGCAAGAAATGTAATAGGAGCGCCTTTCTATTAATTTTTAGGGAAAATTAGGAACCTCTGCCAAAGCACAAGTAGGATTCAGCTAGCAAGCTCAGTTTTTCATTAGGCATCCACTGCACAAATTACTGTAAGCCAATGTTATTTAAATGACACTTTATGAGCACACGAAATCCAATGCGAGAGAAATATGTAAGCCTTTACCAACAAGTTTAGTTGAGTGTTAAATGGATATCTTCGTCACAGTAAATAAAGGATTTTAACTTTGGAAGATCACACAGTTGTGACAGAACTGTATGATTCATAGCTTGGGATATGCGCAATTGAGACTGAAACAATAGCGTTCCTGAAAGAGGTAAGACGATAATTAAAAATATGGTTATATGAAACAAAAGTGAGGTTTACTTGGGAAAGTTATGAAGTGGGTGAGAAGCATTTGATGGATTCTGGTAATTTTTTTTTAACATTGCAGCGCTTCAGCAATCTTGAATAATTTAGTGATTATAAAGAATCCGCCTCGATTGCAAATAGAAACTGAATGTTGACCTAGGTTTCGGCGCGGATAACCACGCCTCCTTCGGAACACACTAAAACTACAAACTGCCTAAAGAGGTATGGTCCAACATTAATACAGAATGCCCAAAAGGGCAAAAGACTCACATAAAATATAAAATAAACGGTACGTATGTATCATGTCAATAGCTGTACTTAGCTCAAACGTCAGAAGCGTGCTTCCTCATCGCCGCGGGCTCTCAGGTAAACTGAGGTGGCGCCGGCAGCTAGGCTGTGTGGATGTCAGAAAGGAACGTGCATGCGCAAATTGAGAAATCGTCTTCTTCCATGTGATTGGCCTCACAGGACTGTATCCTGTAAATAAGGCTGCACAACGTATGTCTAAATATTGTCTATATGCAAACACATTAAATCTTTCTAACAGGCTGTTTCCTCCAGAGCTGAAGAATGATTATATATTTAAAAGAGACTGAAATATCGTGTGGCGAGGGCCTCCCGTCGCGTAGACCGACCGCCTGGTGCAAATCTTTTTAGGTGATTCCACTTCGGTGATTTGCGTGTCGATGGGGATGATATGATGATGTAGACAACACAACACCCAGTCCCTGGGCGGAGAAAATCCGCGAGCCAGAATCCGGCCCCTTTTACGTGGCATTCCGTCGCGCTGACCACTTAGCTATCGAGGCGGACTGAAAAGAGACTGAAGGCATCTCTGTTAACATCCATGCACATCCAATAGTGGATGAGCATGAAAAATGAGAAAGATGAGCAAAAATTTTTGTTCCGTTATGCCACGAAGCACCATCATGAGAAACACATAGATCTGTTAATGTTGCAGGTTGATAACACAGATTCACACCATTTCTACTGTATAAAAGACCTTTCAATGCCAAGAAACTCCAACTTGGTACATGAGCGTTGTCTATTTCGATCCCAAGGAAGGGTTAGAGGCACTCTTGGTTGACTGTGCAGAGTTCGAGTAAGTCAACAGTATCATCCCTAGTGTCAGGAATGAGTACACAAAATTTACCAGTCTTAGCAATAAGATAAAGCTGCTTTATATAACCCATGCTTATATGCAGAGCGTGCTAGAAACAGTTGCTACTCGCAGCCGTAGTAGTAACTCTGGTTCGTATGCCAATCAAGTACATTTACATATATCGTTGAGTGTAGAGTGTAGCTATGATATACAGAATTTATATTGTGTAGAGGCATTAATTGCACGAAATGGTTTACTGATTAGAGGTGTGTAGTTGCTGAGACTGTGAATGCGTTTTTAAAAAATGAAATGAAATGCAGAAATCCCAAAGAAGAATCAGCGAATCTCTCAGCAGACATCTGTCATATTTGCTGAGAACCGTTTATGGAAGAGACGTTAAACACAGCCATTTTACTGGTGCATATCAGGGTGCAGCTCATTCCTGTTGGCACTTGAACTGTAGGCCTCAGTTTAAAGTCGTAGTCGCTATTTTTACGGTAGTTATTTCGTGGTCACAAACATATGTTAACAAACAATGACAGACGGTGATGAAGAGGATAACCTAAATCTGGGTCACATTTCTTTCCTAAATTTGAATATTTTGAGCAACTTTTTTTCAAACTTGCGAATAGTAGTTTATTTGGAAAAACCAAGCAAAATGCACGAACGATGAGACATGAAACTAGCATAATCCTGGAAAGGAAGATATTGAGCATCAACATTGATTACAAAGCTTAATTTTCAAAAGGAGTGTTATTTTTAACGAAAATTTAGTTGGCGTTGAATGAAACAGACTTTAATGTAGTGTTTGATAGACTCATTGAAGTGGGAATCACTATTTTGGATATTTCAAACATCCTTCTTTTAAACTTCCCTTATGGATGCATACCAAACAAATTTCCAGCAAATCATGTAAAACTGTGTTTCACACGTATCAATAACTTAATTTATGGTATTGTTGTTCAATGTGGTCTTCACTCCGAAATTGGTTTGTTGCAGCTCTACAAGCTACTCTATCCTTGCAAGCCTCTTCATCTGCGAATAACTCCTGCAACTTACATCCTTCGGAATTTGCTTATTGTGTTCATCTCTTGGACTCTCTCCAATTCTAGTTAGGTCTTCTTCATTAGTTATATGATCCACCCACCCAGTCTTCTGCATTCTTCTGTAGCACTGCATATCACAAGCTTTTATTCTTGTCTTGTCTAAACTGTTTGTTGTCCGCGTTTCACTTCCATATGTGGTAACACTCCAGACAAATAACTTAAAAAAAGAATTCCAACACTTAAATTTATATTCAATGTTCACAAATTTCTCGTCTTCAAGAACGCTTTTCTTACCATTGAAAGTCTACATTTTACATCCTCTACTTCGGCTGTTATCAGTTATTTTGCTGCCCAAATAGGGAAACTCATCTACTACTTTTAATTACTCGTTTCCTAATCTAATACACTCAGCATCGCCTAGTTTAGTTCGACATTATCCCATGGTCCTTGTTTTGCCTCTATGTTGTTCATGTTATAATCCTCCTTTCAAGACACTTTCCATTCCGTTCAGCTTGTAATGTGTCGTTGGATTTGTTAATTTTGAATGCGGCAAAGGATAACGTTATGACTGTCTTCTCATGCCCAGGGTGGTAAACAGACATTCCACATAGCTATTAATTCTGGCCCTATCTCAAAGTAATCAAAAGTGCTACTGCGACATTCCAAGAATACATAAATTGATATTAATGACATGTTTGGGATTTAACCTAAAATGATAACACCGTCTCTCCCTTTTCCATATTACCTTTAATTTACTAAAGCTCTCAAGAATCAAGTTATAATCAATAAACTAGTTTAATTACTTCTTCTCTCAATAAATCAATTAATATTTAAACATTAAACATGTAATTAATCAAGCTATATCTGTATGTGTGAAAATGTTATCAACTGAAACAAGTAAATCTTTAGCAGTGAAAATTACACCTACATCGTAGCTGTACAATGAAGTAAGTTGGGGAAGGATGACTTTATCTAATCTATTCTCATGTACTCGTTGGAGGGTAGGTTAGTAATTAGCTCTTGAATTTCTCTATTCAAAGCGTACGCATGTTGGAGCACTCAACTGTCGCAAAATTGGACTCAACATTTAATTTTGCCAAAAGCGCTTCGTACATTACCAAACGGCAACTGCGGCGGCGTTGTCTCCGTGCTAGGTCTGAAATCGTTAATTCCCTACTCTGGCCTTGACTGAAAGTAATCAGTCTCAAACGCTATGCGTTCCATGGAACGTTCAAATTTCCCTAGTCGAAATTAATGGCAATTGCACACTAGCTCTGGGTTGAAGCGAGGTGCGCAAAATTCAGCCAGAAAAGATTCCCGCAGGAATATATTCCCGCAGGAATATTTAACTATCGCTTTACGTTTGTCGCCACGATACGTGAAGCGTATCGCCCTCACATCACAAATGTATAGTCAGAGTCGCGCCTTTACCACACTCAGGTGTGTGGCCCGTCGCTAGACGCGAGCGCCCGCTCTTTCTGTCTCTGTGTCTTAATTGAGTTCTCAAAGTGCTTTTATATGACGTTATCATCCCCACCTTGATTCTACTACATCACAGGTCTGGCTTCAGCCGACCGCTCCCACGTTAATGGTAAATTCTTATTTTTCTTGCCCGGGTCTCTCCACTCGTTAATGTACTCTGGCCACTTACTTGCGTCTCGGCCGTGTTTATTCTGATAGGTATTATATTGATTTTCCCTTATTTCTTTCTGCAGTGCACCTGGGCTTTCTTTTCTTAAAGCTAATTGGGTCGTTCCGATGTCATCAGCCACCTGCCCTGTCCGTCTCCAAGCTGCGTTCACTTTGTTGTGTTAGTCATGCCCCTGTCGTTAAAAGGGTAAATCGTTAGTTACTCCGTATATGAGATGGCTCTATTTATTTCCTGTTGTCAATAATATCGTTATTTGCTGGGGATTTTATTCGGTATCGTCGTTATGCAGCTTTATGTAAGGCCCGAAAATGTTGACACCTTACAAACTGCTCTTCCAAGTCCTTTACTTTCTCTACAGAATTACAGCGTCATCTGCAAACCTCAAAGCTATTATTTCTTCCCCCTGAACTTTAATTCCTACTCAAAAGTTTTCTTTGGGAATAACATTGGGGATAGGCTACAAACCTGTCTCACTCTCTTCAATAGTCTTTCGCTCTCTGTAATTTACCCCTACTACCTTCAGAATTACAAAGATCGTATTTCAGTCAACATTGTCATAAGCTAAGTATATAAGTGATATGAACGTAGGTTTGACTTTCCTTAACCCATCTTCTAGGAGAAGTCGTAGGGTTAATATTGCCTCACATGCGCGTACATTTCTCCAGCATCCAAACAGCACTTCTCTGAGATCAATTTCTACGAGATTTTCCATTTTTTTGTAACGAATTCGTGTCAGTATTTTGCAACCGTGACTTATTAAACTGATAGTTCGGTAATATTTACAATGGTCAGCAACTGCTTCCTTTAGAATTGAAATTATTACTTTCTTCTTAAAGTCTGAGGGTATTTCATCTGTCTCATACATCTTGCATGCCAGTTAGAATAGTTTCCTCATGGCTGGCTCTTCCAAGGCTATCGGTAGTACTTATGGAATGTTGTCTACTGCAGGGACCTTGTTTTGACGTAGGTGTATCAGTGCTCTGTCAAATTCTTCTCTCAGTATCGTGTCTCTCATCTCATCTTCATCTACGTCGCCTCCGATTTCTATTACATTACGTTCAAGTTCGCCTCCCTTGTATAGGCCCTCTATATGATCCCTCCACCTTTCAGGTTTCCCTTCTTTGCTTATTACTGGTTCCCCTTCTGAGATCTTGATATTCATACAGCTGCATCTGTTTTCTCCAAAGGCTTCTTTAATTTTCCTGTAGTCGGTATCTGTCTTTCCCCTAGCGAAATACACTTATAAATACGTACATTTGTTTTGTTGTCGTTCCTAGATATCCTTTTTTCACTTCGTGTCTATCACAATTTTAGACATCTGCTACATCTGATGCATTTTAATGTTTTATGTCTTAAATTCAGTATCTCCTGTGATATTCAAGGATTTCTACCAGTACTTGTCTTTTTACCTATTTCGTCCTCTGCTGACTTCCCAATTTCATCTCACAAGTCTATCCATTCGTTTTCTGTTGTATTCCTTTCCCTTGTTCTAGCCAGTCGTTGCCTAATGATTCCTCTGAAACTTTCAACAACCTCTCCTTCTTTCGACTTATCCATATCCCATCTCCTTAATACCCAACCGTTTTGCAATGTCTTCACTTTTTATCTGCAGTTTATAACCAATATATTCTGGTCAGAGTCCACGTCTGCTTCTGGAAATGTCTTACAATTTAAAATCTGGCTCCGAAATCCTTGTTATACCGTTATATAATCAATCTGAAACCTTCCAGTGTCTCTAGATCTCATCCAAGTATACAACCTTTTTTCATGATTCTTGAACAAAGGATCAATGATGATTAAATTATACTCAGTACTAAACTCTACCAGGCGGCTTCCTCTTTCATTCGCATCCCCCACTCCATATTCTCCTACTATGTTTCCTTCTCTTCCATTTCCTACAGTCCAAAGGATTAATGATGATTAAATTATACTCTTTAGGAAACTCTACCAGGCGGCTTCCTCTTTCATTCGTTTCCCGCAGTCCGTATTCACCTACTATCTTTCCTTCTCTTGTGTTTCCTACAGTCGAATCCTATCGCACATCATAATTAAATTCTCGTCTTTCTTAATTAACTCAATAATCTCTTTTATCTCATTATACATTTTTTTAATCTGTTCATTATCTGCAGAACTAGTTGGCATACAAACTTGTACTACTGTGATTGGTATACGTTTAGTGTCTATCTTGGCTATCCTAATGTGTTCACTATGCTGTTCATTGTAGCTTTCTATTTTCTTATTCATTATTAAACCCACTCCTGCATTACGCTATTTGTTTCTGTATTTCAATGTATCCACCCGACCAGAAATCCTGTTCCTCCTGCCACCGAACTTGACTAATTCCCACTATAACGTCAATCTATCCATTTCCCTTTTTAAATTTTCTAACTTACTTGCATGATTAAGGGGTCTAAAATTTCAGGCTACAACCTATGGTACGCCAGTTTTCTTTCTCCTGATGACTACGTCCTCTTCAGTAATCCTCGGCAGCAGATCAGAAAGGGGCACTATTTTCCCCTGAAATATTTCAACTAAGAAGACACATCATCACTTAACCATTCAGTAAAGCTGCCTGTCCTCAGGAAAAATTATGACTGTAGTTCCCCCTTGCTTTCAGCTATTTGCAGCTTCATCACAGGAAGGCCATTTTGATTGATGTTACCAAGCAGGACCAGTCAGTCATCCAGACTGTTGCCCCTGCAACTACTGAAGAGGCTGCTGCCCCTCTTTATTATTCTCATTTTTTCTCTATCATATCTAAGCTCTAAATATTTATAAGGATATCAAAACTGATGTAAATACAGCGTCTGATTCTTCAGGTTTCCCTGTAAATGACAGATATAATACTTCACTTGTAAATAAAAAGAACATTAGATTAATGAAATACGAGTAGAATGGTGAACCTTTTACTTAATTTGTCAGTCTACAAGCTGAAATATATGGACTCAAGACAAAGTTAGGACGCATAATGTGCAGAGTAAAGGGTGTGAGACAGTCTTCCAGTAAGGAGTTATCCATCGATGATTACCGGCAATTTGTGTTGAGTTTCGAACTTTGGTTGGTAAGTTCCTATTAGATCAAACTGCTGAGGCCATCGGTCCCTAGACTTACACACTACTTAATGTAACTTAAACTAACTTAAGCTAAAGACAACACACACACCCATACCCGAGGGAGGACTCGAACCTCTGACGGGGGGGAGTCGCACGAAACGTGGCAAGACGCCCCAGACCGCGCGTCTACCCCGCGGCAATTCCAAAGTTGAAACTGTTAAAGTAAATTCTTTTTATTAACGTATTTAAAAAGAAGTTTTGTGTTAAATTATTAATCAACAGCATATATGAGCATAATGTTTTGTTTATCTCTGATTTTTTATTTTGAGTCACAACACTCGCACTTTTACTCTTAGGTGTTTTAGAAGCTCCTTGGTCATGTGACTTCTTGTGTAAACAGTGCTTCCAGATTCAGAAATAAATCTAAGTACTTGAAAACCAAACTCACCGCTTTTTGTCAGCACCTGATCTTAATTGAGAATAAATAAGTTTTTTTCTCAACAAAATACAATAGGTTATGGGTCCCAGTTACGCGTGTAAAAACGTCTGCAAAAAGTGACAGATACAGTTTTGTTTCAACTCGTATTTGAGAATGTGTTTTTGGTTTTAGAGTTGAAATGGATCTGGTAAAACATATCAAGCCGTTGAATAGTGAAACTGATTGGCCAGTGCGGAAGAGAAAGGTACGAGATCTAATTGACTATCATGAAGGAGCTTTAAACGTAATTGATGGTTCCAATGGTTCAGACGGCTCTGAGCACTATGGGACTTAACATCTGAGGTCATCAGTCCCCTAGAACTTAGAACTACTTAAACCTAACTAACCTAAGGACATCACACACATCCATGCCCGAGGCAGGATTCGAACCTGCGACCTTAGCGGTCGCGTGGTTCCAGACTGAAGCGCCTAGAACCGCTCGGCCACACAGCCGGCCGTAATTGATGGCAAGCCAGTAAAACCTGAGTCACTGCCTGAAGGTGCTAATGATGCAGCAATAAAGGATCATAAAGACAAGTCAGATTTTTATCGTAAAGCGAACAGTTATGCCACGCCGATGATTATAAGTGCAGTTACAGACACTGCAGAATTTCGAGGCATCATCAAAGGACCAGCTGTTCAAGATTTGTTCGGATTTCTTCGTATGTAATTGGACTCAGGGAGAAGACTCTTCACACACATAGAGAAGTCAACAAGTCTGTAGAATGAACTGAACAACGGGCTTAAAGCAAAGGGAGAAACATTGATTATGTTGCAACGAAACATATGACAAATAGTCCTGATTACTTTGTCAGCTCTGAAGCATTCAGCAATTCCTGCTGTATAGAGGCCGCTGGATAGGTGTCTCTACAAGCAACAGGAAGACGATCAGTTCGGATTCTGTCAACAGTTGGCAGCAGATGTGAAGAGCTAACCCTGACTGATGTCTGGTATGTATCAAAAATTTCCAAAAACCTTATTTCTATGTTAGCTGCCCAAGATCGTAACAAAAGTAGTATATTTCAGTCAAATACTACATATTTCTCTTTGACAATTGGTGGTAGAGTGAGACTGTGTGGTAATCGTAAAGTTGGTGGCACTTTATACAAAGCAGAAATTAAGTCCTTAGTGCTAGAGAAGGGTGCAACAGTGAATCATTCAGTGGAAGATAGATTTGATGTACTTCAACTGTACCATGAGAGATGGGCTCATCAAGACAAGCGTCATATTAAAAAAACTCAAAAAGGAATTTAACATTGATGTGAAGGTGTAACACTACACTACTGTGTACGATACTTATTCAAGCCTGTACTATGGTAAGTTGATGGGCTTTACCTTATAAGAAAGGATTTTGGGGTAGATATTGACCGCGTGTACCTGAATGGAGGCAAAATCAGACTTTCACCCACTCAGTAACAACAATGATACATTAAGCAAGTCTGAAGTGCAAATACACGTTAGGACAGACAAGATACAACACATTAGATGCTACCAATTTATTAATAAGACGGTCGCCAGCCTAATTAGGCATTAATTGAGTTTGTTCCCTGTACAAGTTGAAGTACGTCTATGCAAAACAACACGTAATAACACTGCATAATATGGTAAATTTTAGAACCAGAAAATCTACTGAACTAATAATTTCACTTTCTGTACTAATATGGACAAGCCATAAATACGCAACAATACACTATAATCTTTACTACAAATTTCGTACTGTCTATGGCTCTAATTAAAATCGGGCATAGGTTACCCTAGATATAGCACTTTCGAAACACACATACAATGTCAATTTTGAAAAGGGTAAAACACTAATAAATTTTAGTTTTATATTGACTTTAACTTTTCTGGTCAAATCAGTTCAGTACACTTCAGATTTTAAATGAATAGAAAAGAAAAGATAAGGGGGGGGGGTGGGTGGCCCTGAAACTGTTATGATCACTGTACTGAAAATTTTTTTGTTTATTGCAATCATTAAGCACTCAAGACTTCCAATATATGAGTTATTACTCTTTTTGCCTTATTTCTTGCTCATTTAACTACCATTAATTTTGTCTCAAATTAATTAAACTTCATTACTAAACCAATTTCAACATTGTCTTCCAACTTTGTCAGACCTATGTTCTTTACTTGTATATTCATTAACAATAAAGTTCCTTAAACATCATTCTAGCATAGATAGGTCTGCAGGTAATTCTTATTAACATAAACTTTAAATCTTCATTTCGGGACACTCAGATTGCACAACATGTGGAAAGAACCCTGTCTAGGTTAGTGATGAGGATAATTAAATGATAGGACAATTCTGGTAAAAGTTAAGTTGTTATTGAACAGTCAGGAACAAAAGTAATACTGGTCCACACGAATACAGTACTAAATGTTTCAACCTGTTCGTGTCGATGCGGCAGTTGGCGGGCGGCGAGATGGCGAGGCGCACAGCACACGTACAATCACAGCTATGGCTCTTGATGTATCGGCACTTTGCTTCTTCTTAGCGTCGCAATACTTTTCCATTTAGTGCCTATGGAATATAGCCATGCTGTATAGTCGTCGGAAACGGCACATCCGAGGCTCAATGAAATCACGTTTTCCAGGAGAGCCTCCTCGATCCAGAACGTGTTGCTCAGATCAAAGCCCAACTCCGACTACTACTGCTGAGCCCGTTATGCCGTGCAGCGCCCGTGTGCATTTTCCCGCGCTCTCCTGCCTCCACCTTTTACCGCTCCCCTACAGACAGGGTATTCACCAAAGGTTTTGCATTCCACATATCCTAATACATTGCCTACGTATGGACCAGGCGAACAATTACAATTTTAAACATGTACAATAGATTCAACATGGGTTACACTTCAATTCTGTTATAGCATTGCTTGAAATTTGACATAAATATTAATATTCACATCGAAAGTTGCTTACAGTGTCTTTAACATAATGAAACGAAAAGAAAAAGAAATGAAATCAAAACATTGGTTACCCTAATTTATCGAAAATCAGAAGAAAAAATTATTATATGTACAGTTGTTGTTACACATGCCCCTGTTTCCAGTAAATTTTACTAAGTACAAATTTGATGGGAACGCTAAATTTTACATTTATACGGTGGTTCTGAATCTTTATGTGAATTTCCCATCCAAAAAAAAAATTTATACCACAAGCTTCCTTTCACTCACATTATATAGGTCTATACTTTTTAACATATCAAGAACATTTACTTATCATTTACTTAAGTGCCTTTGGCACAGTCCACTCTCCTATCACAACATTATTTAAATAGCAAATTGCTCATTTTTACTAAATTTCTCAAAGAAATAATTTCAAAATCTGGAAACAAACATTTAACTACAAAAGCAAACACAAATATCTATATACACTATAAGACAATTTGTTGCTGCTTGCATTGAATGGCAGTCCATTTCCTTATTTACTAAAAAAAACACACAATAATTTTTAGAAAACTACTACACACATTTGCTGCCTATTATTCAGATTTGGGCAGTCCTTTTCACCTCATATTGTCACATCTCCTGTATCACACTTACAATTCTCCTTTGACTATTTATCTGCCCTCTTTGGTGTTTGGCAGTCCTTTATATTATGACTCATATACTGCCCACTTTAATTTTTTACAGTTCCATCTTTTATTTGGCTTGCAGCATTTACCCTTTATTTTCAGTAAATTTCTCCATACATCTTTACATTTGCAGTACATTCGGCAATCTGAAACTCACATAAGTACATTAGCACACTGTCATTGGTGTACATACATTTACAAAGATTAGTTACATTTGGAATAAATTAGTTTCAGCATAAGATACAGCATATTTAACGCAAATTGCTCTCTGAGAGTACTTAGGTCACTCACTCCTAGGAACATACAGTTTCAGGTCCACAACATTTCTTACACCTAAAGGTCTCTTGGATTTTGGGTAGATCACGTAGTAAGCATTATCGTGTGGAATGTTCTGTATTATATACGGTCCATTATAAATGTATTTAAATTTGGAAATTTCACGGTTCAGTTCACTAGACTTTTCGTGGGTCTTTAAAAGAACATAATCCCCAATTTTAAATTTTGAAACTTTCAGATTTTTATCATGTCTTTTAGATCTAGATTCAGCTTTTTGCTTTGCCCTTTTTCTGACTAATTCTTTCTTTTGACTCAACCCCAAACTGGTACAACTCTAGTTTTTCCTCAATTAAACTTTTACTTCTGCTGCCTAACAAAATTTCTTCCGGTGGGAATCCAGTAGATTCATGATGTAAGGTGTTCATGACATTCTCAAAATCCGATATAAATCTGCCCCAGATTCTAAATCATGCCCCTTCCTGTTTCTTTCACAACGCACCTTGGTCGACTGTGACATTGTCCCAAGATACGTTCCTGACCTGTGAACCATTTATATCTGGCGGCTTTTTCGGTTTCTGGAGTTCAAAGTCTTTGCTTACTTGAACTCGTTGCAAAATAAACACTGAGTCGTCCGGTGGCTCTTTCTCTCTTTGTTCAGTCTCAACATCTGGATTTTGTTTTGAAACTTCGTCATTAATAGGTACAATATCGCAATTAGCTGTATTCCCATTATTTTCACCATTACCGAAATATTCGTCATCTGAACTATCGTCCGAATCCGACCATTCTGGATCGCTTTCAGGTTCTAACATAAAAGCTTTTCTGAGACAGGCACTAAGTTCTTCCTCTGCGTTTTCGTCAGGTTTAGATTTTAACTCAGTATCCTCTTTCGGCAAAACGTTCTCATTATCAGCTTTACTCACATCTACTGTTAATTCATATTTCGTGTAATCCTCGTGGACTTCAATTACTTTCAGGTAATTACCTGCTCCTTCCTCACGGTGCTTTTTGGTAGCAGCTCGTACTGTTGGCGGATCGTTAACAGAAGTTACTTCCTCGTCAATGCTTAGTATTTCATCCTCCAATTCCTTCCTATCTTTAATAATCGTCCTATCGGCAGCACGCGTACTCAGCGCGGCGCTTTTTACTCTCTCCTCTTCAACTTTGGGCCACGTCACCTTATCGACGTCCCTATTATCTCCTTTTTCACTAATCAACTTCCTTGCCTCATACTCCTTCTTAAAATCCTCCCACTCACATTGCTTTAGGCCCTTGTACAGATCGTCGATCTGCACACACCAACCAGTTACTTCTGCTAGATCATTCTCGCCATTTACTTTTTTGCTAACACTTCTAACCGCGCCTCTCTGTGTCTCCACCGTTTCATCTATTATTTCCTTCGCCACGGAATTACCACTCGTAATGTATGCACCAGTACTTACGGCAGTGCTCGTATCTAATGCTGCCGCATTGTTATCGGTTTCTCTCTGAACAGCTGTTTTGCTAGGCTGGGCCGTTGCCCTCTGATGCTCCACTCGCCTGTTAACATGTAGCGCTCTGCGCGGCAACGATGAGTCGTTTATGCCCGCACCTGACGCTTGTTTCGCAACAACACGTTGCGTCGTTCCACGCCTGTCTCTAACCTGTCTCATAACTTTACTGTCGGTCCGGTAACATTTCTTAAATCGGGGCCGGTATGTACTGTCCGCTTCCGTTTGGCCCGCAACGTTCGCGGAAATCAGTTTCCCGCGTCATTATTATCTTGCGCGGTATACCCTCTACCGCGACCTAGATAACTTCCCCTTCCTCTTCCTCTGCCTCTTCCTCTCTGTATCACGTTGAGGCGAAATCCTTCGCCGTCATTTCTCTCGTCATTATTACGATTATTCCTGTTACCAATATTCTGATAATTGGCACGACTTTCGCGCCAGTGGTCTTCGTCTTCGACCCTTTCGAGAAACGCTTGGAAACTACGATGATTGCTTCCCACGTATCTCTTCGAATCTTCTGGAAGCTTTTTATATAACTCCCATATTATTTCAGAATCGGATCTTCTTCCTCTTAAATGCGTCAACTTCCGGTACCAATATTCGCAGAAATCTTTTAAAGAATTCCTGCCCCTGTTATCATGAAGTTTGGCCATGATAAACTCGCGCCACAAATGATCCTGTTTTTGTTCGGACCAATATTCTTCCGTAAACTTTTGCTTAAATTCTTCGAACGTCATTCGTTTGGTATTCAAATTAATTCCCCAGCGCTTAGCGTCACCTGCTAAGGCGCTAATTACTACGTTTATCTTTTCCTGATCAGACAAGTGTTCAGGAAATATTCTCTCGCAATTTTTGATGAAATCTAACGGATGCCATCCGTTATGTTTCTTGGCGGGATCAAAGCGTTCCTCTCCTTCCAATAGCTTCGTAAGTGGTGTGCCATTACAGACAACACCAGATCTATCTTTAATTTTACCCTCAAGATCGAAAATTTTGCCTTGAATTTTCGAAGTATTTTGTTCACAATTATGTACACATCCGGTAACTTTCTCACCTAAATCTCTTTCAGTGTCTGAAACTGCCTTTTTCAACTGTGAGATTCCGTGTTGACACTCGTTTACGATCTCAGTTTTAAGACCGAAAACTTTTTCGTCTACTTTCGTTTCAACTAGAGGCTATACTTTCTCTTGGATGTTGAGAATTTCAACATCAAACCTACTGTTAATGTTGTCAATTTCCCCCTGCATAGTATCCATATTTTTGTTAATTGTGTCAATTTCAAATTTCATAGTATTTACCACAGAACTTAAATTACCCACTTTTTGTTCTACCTATTCTATTTGTTTACTAATTTTAATTCCTTGTTCTTCGACCGGTGCTTTAATCTGACCAACTTGTGTTTTAAGCTGCTCGTCAACGTGTGTTTTAAGCTGATCATTCTGAGTTTCGAGCTGATTAACCTGATTACTGACTTGTTTTTGAAGCTGATCGCTCTGTCCTACAATTTGTTTGGTTAATTGTTCAAATAAATCGTTCATGCTTAAAATTTTCATACTGTTTTGTTCTATGGAATCAGTGTGTTCCGATCCTACCTCAAAAGTTTCTTTCGGTTCTTTCTTTATCTGTGGAGAATCAAACATGTCAGTGGATTCGTTCACGTACCCACTATCGTCTACAAAGTCATCCCCTACTTCTTGTTTTATCTCTTGCTGTGTTCGAGGCAATCTCGACATTTCAATCTGTTCATTAACATGTTCGTGATATTGTATATACGCCAATTGCCTTTCGTTAATGTCATCTGTTATCTGTCCGCGTAAACTCCTGCTATTGCCATGCGCCTCTTCCATTATGCTCGGCACATCTACTCTGTCTACTCTCCGGTCCATACTGAATGCAAATTGCACTACACTATCGTATTTGACGTTCACTGTTATTTATTTTACTAAATAGTATTGCAATTCGTGCCACTGAACATCCACTGCTCGGTATTCACATTAATTTGTGACCGATAACAATTGGATGTCCTGTCACCGGGAAGCCACTTGTAACACTACGCTACTGCGTACGATACTTATTAAAGCCTGTACTATGGTAAGTTGACGGGCTTCACCTTATAAGAAAGGATTTTGGGGTAGATATTGACCGCGTGTACCTGAATGGAGGCAAAATCAGACTTTCACCCACTCAGTAACAACAATGATACGTTAAGCAAGTCTGAAGTGCAAATACACGTTAGGACGGACAAGATACAACACAGTAGATGCTACCAATTTGTTAATAAGACGGTCGCCAGCCTAATTAGGCATTAATTGAGTTTGTTCCCTGTACAAGTTGAAGTACGTCTATGCAAAACAACACGTAATAACACTGCATAATATGGTAAATTTTAGAACCAGAAAATCTACTGAACTAATAATTTCACTTTCTGTACTAATATGGACAAGCCATAAATACGCAACAATACACTATAATCTTTACTACAAATTTCGTACTGTCTATGGCTCTAATTAAAATCGGGCATAGGTTACCCTAGAAATAGCACTTTCGAAACACACATACAATGTCAATTTTGAAAAGGGTAAAACACTAATAAATTTTGGTTTTATATTGACTTTAACTTTTCTGGTCAAATCAGTTCAGTACACTTCAGATTTTAAATGAACAGAAAAGAAAAGATAAGGGGGGGTGGGTGGCCCTGAAACTGTTATGATCACTGTACTGAAAATTTTTTTGTTTATTGCAATCATTAAGCACTCAAGACTTCCAATATATGAGTTATTACTCTTTTTGCCTTATTTCTTGCTCATTTAACTACCATTAATTTTGTCTCAAATTAATTAAACTTCATTACTAAACCAATTTCAACATTATCTTCCAACTTTGTCAGACCTATGTTCTTTACTTGTATATTCATTAACAATAAAGTTCCTTAAACATAATTCTAGCATAGATAGGTCTGCAGGTAATTCTTATTAACATAAACTTTAAATCTTCATTTCGGGGCACTCGGATTGCACAACATGTGGAAAGGACCCTGTCTAGGTTAGTGATGAGGATAATTAAATGATAGGACAATTCTGGTAAAAGTTAAGTTGTTATTGAACAGTCAGGAACAAAAGTAATACTGGTCCACACGAATACAGTACTAAATGTTTCAACCTGTTCGTGTCGATGCGGCGGTTGGCGGGCGGCGAGATGGCGAGGCGCACAGCACACGTACAATCACAGCTACGGCTCTTGATGTATCGGCACTTTGCTTCTTCTTAGCGTCGCAATACTTTTCCATTTAGTGCCTATGGAATATAGCCATGCTGTATAGTCGTCGGAAACGGCACATCCGAGGCTCAATGAAATCACGTTTTCCAGGAGAGCCTTCTCGATCCAGAACGTGTTGCTCAGATCAAAGTCCAACTCCGACTACTACTGCTGAGCCCGTTATGCCGTGCAGCGCCCGTGTGCATTTTCCCGCGCTCGCCTGCCTCCACCTTTTACCGCTCCCCTACAGACAGGGTATTCACCAAAGGTTTTGCATTCCACATATCCTAATACATTGCCTACATATGGACCAGGCGCACAATTACAATTTTAAACATGTTACAATAGATTCAACATGGGTTACACTTCAATTCTGTTATAGCATTGCTTGAAATTTGACATAAATATTAATATTCACATCGAAAGTTGCTTACAGTGTCTTTAACATAATGACACAAAAAGAAAAAGAAATGAAATCAAAACATTGGTTACACTAATTTATCGAAAATCAGAAGAAAAAATTATTATATATACAGTTGTTGTTACAAAGGAAGGGGCAGAGATTTGTGAACCATGCAAATTTGGGAAAGCACATCGTCTACCATTCGGAAGTAGAGAAAAGTCAACAAGGCCGGCTGAGTTGGTATCAGCTGATCTGAATGGACCTTTTCATGAGTCATTCCAGAAGAAACATTACCTCGTTTTGTTCAAAGACAATTGCACCGAGTTTCGCTATAGTTATTTTGCTGCAGAAAAATCAGAGTTGAGTAAAATTCTCAAAGATTTTCTCTCACGTGCAAAGGCATTGGGGTACTCTGTTAAGGAGATGCTGAGTGACAATGGCAAGGAGTTTGATAACAAAGAGGTTAGATCCATCTTAATTTCAAATGGTTTAACACAGCGATTGACGGCTCCCTAACCTCCTGATCAAAATGGTATTTGTGAGCGGTCTAATAGGACAGTTGTTGACGTGGCCAGGACACTCAAGTATTCAAATCCAGATGTCACGTATTCAACAGAACTCGTTTACACAATAATTTACATCTTGAATGGACAGGGAAGTCATCTGTAGAAGGTGTCAGTCCTTACGAGCTGTGGGAATGGAAAAAGCCTCGAACTAAACATCTTAGGATTATTGGCTCAATATGGTATGCACACATTCCAAGCGAGAAACGAAGGAAAATGGACAAGAAAGGACATCTCATTGGTTATGATGGTGATGAACGCTTCAGGATTTGGATAAAAGAAAGTAATTCAATTGTGCTGTCCAGAGACGTACAATTTGAAGAAAAACCGGGATGCTGTACTGAACAAGTTACTCTACCATTTCAAGATGTTGAAAAGTCCACTGCAGGTCCAGATTATATTAAAAATCAATCAGAGAGTGAGGAAAATACACACTCAGAAGATAGTTTGGAGGATGAAACTAGTTCAGACACAGAATCTGACGATGACGTTCTGGAAACTTGCAAAGAGGAAATAGGAGTCGTCGGCCGCTGTGGCCGAGCGGTTCTAGGCCCTTCAGTCCGGAACCGCGCTTCTGCTACGGTCGCAGGTTCGAATCCTGCCTCGGGCATGGATATGTGTGATGTTCTTAGGTTAATTAGGTTTAAGTAGTTGAAAGTTCTAGGGGACTGATGACCTTAGATGTTAAGTCCCATAGTGCTGAGAGCCATTTGAACCATTTGAAATAGAAGTGAGGTTAAGAGATCGTTCATCATTAAAGATACCAAAATTCCTCAATGATTATGCAATGATAACAGAAGATTTCTTTGTCACAACTGAGGTTCCTGAAACCCATGAGGATGCCCCTAGACCTGAAGACAGCATCAAATTGAAAGATGCAATGGACAGAGAAACGGAAACTGTGATCGAAAATGAAACCTGGGAGCTTGAAGACTTACCGAAGGGTGCCAAGGCAATACCATGTGAGTTGGTGTTTCGACTGAAAACAAATGAAGAGGGTCAGATCGAAAAATTTAAGGCTCGAGTGGTTGCCAAGGATTTCAGTCAACGAGAAGGTGTAGATTACATTCAAACTTTTAGTCCAACTGCAAAAATGACAACGACTCAGTCTATTCTGAGTGTTGCTGCAACTAAAAGAATGTTTCTCGGACAGTTTGATGTGTCAACGGACTTCCTGTATGGAAAACTTCAGGAAACTATTTATATGGCACAATCAGTAGGTTATGAAGATGGTACCACTAGAGTTTGCAGGTCGAAGAAAAGCCTGTATGGTTAAAATAAGCACCAAGATGCTGGAACAAGCGATTCAGAGGATTTTTGGTCGGTCTAAATTTCAGAGAAAGCCAAGCAGATCCATGCTTGTACATTAGAAAATAAGAATGGCAAAGAAGTTCTGGTAATTTTGTATGCTGGCGATGGGTTGGTAGCTGCCACTGATTCAAATGATTTGAGCATTTTCTTTCAACAACTGCAAAAGGAATTCAAGATCACAACGGCACCAGAAAACTATTGTTTAGGTCTGCAAATTGAACATGGCAAGGATGGCTGTATCAAGATTCACCAGCAGGCTTATGCACAACGAATTTGAAAACGTTCCAACTTTTCAGAGTGTAAAGCAATTTCTACCCCAATGTTGAAAGTTACAGATGTTTCATGGTCAGAGAAAGATGACACAGCAGAACAGTCTTTTCCATATAGAGAAACAGTTGGAGCATTAATGTATCTGGTGATTGGAACAAGTCCAGACCTAGCCTTCAGTATAAGTGTTCTGTCAAGATCTCTCGAGAATCCCACCAAAGAAGACATATTAAGAGTAAAAAGGATGTTTCGTTATGTATCAGGAACGACTGAATACGGAATCACATATAAATCAAGAGGAAAGAGCACAACTATGGAATGCTGCAGTGGTGCAGATTTTGGAGGCTGCTCAAAAACAAAAAAATGGTTCAAATGTCTCTGAGCACTATGGGACTTAACATTTTACGTCATCAGTCCCCTAGAACTTAGAACTACTTAAACCTAACTAACCTAAGCACATCACACACATCCATGCCCGAGGCAGGATTCGAACCTGCGACCGTAGCAGTCACGCGGTTCCGGACTGAAGCGCCTAGAACCGCACGGCCACCGGGGCCGGCTGCTCAAAAACAGGTAGATCAACATCTGAGCTAGTCATCAACTATGCAGGAGGGGCGATATCATAGCTAAGTCAGCGACAAACCATGGTAGCAACATTTACAACTGAAGCTGAACTAGTTGCCGCAAATGAAGCTGTAAGGAGATTATTTGGTTAACTTGTGTATTCGGAGAATCAACAAGACTATTTGAAATTCCAGTCCTCGGAATTGACAATTCAGCAGTAATGAAGTTGGCAGAGAATCCAGAATTTCATCGCCGAACCAAACATATACCCATCAAGCATTTCTTTATTCGTGAAAAACTTTATGAAGGGAGAATTAGAGTTCATCAAATCGCATCTGAAGAGCAGGTAGCGGACGTCATGACCAAAACTCTACCGAAGACACATATGAAGATATTATGTAATCAAATGGGACTGTTGTAAAACTCATTTTTATTTTGTTTTGCTGGTTTGCTTGTTTGTTGATTTCTGTTTAACAAGGTAAAGTGTTAAAGTAAATTCTTTTTATTAACGTATTTAAAAAGACGTTTTGTGTTAAATTATTAATCAAAATCATATATGAGCAATATTTTTTGTTTATCTCTGTTTTTTCATATATTCTGAGTCACAACACTCGCACTTTTACCCTTAGGTGTTTTAGAAGCTCCTTGGTTAAGTGACTTCTTGTGTAAACAGTGCCTCCAGATTCAGAAACAAAATGTAAGTAGTTGAAAACCAAACTCACCGCTTTTTGTCAGCACCTGATCTTCACTGAGAATAAATAATTTATTTTCTCAACAAAATACAATAAAAACAACTGTAAGTTTGTTATTCAATCCAAGGTCCACGACCTTTCTGCTATTAAACAGCACAAGTTAGGTTTGTCAGCCCAAGATGATAAACGTTTTATACTGCCAGACAAAGTTAACAGCTTAGTTTGGGGCCATTACCACCTGAAAAACGATGATCACTGATTTTATTATATATGTATGAAAATGTAAAATTTGATTTTTAACCAATTTTATATTATGTGTGAAAATGTAAAAACATTAGATGTGATTTGTAAATGATTTATTGTGTAAAAATGTAAAAAGCATTAAATCCAATTTAGCTTCACCACATACGTGTGAAAATAAAAAAAATATTAAACGTAAGTGGTGACTGATATTAGTGCATGTGTGGAAATGAATGTAATATGCTATACTTGATGGTGTACATAAATGTACTTGATTGGACTATAGACCAGAGTTACTACTATGACTGCAAGTAACAACTGGTCCTAGCATATATTCCCTATCAGCATGAATTAAAAAAGTAGCCAAAGCTTGTTGCAAAATTTAGTAAATTTTATATACTCATCACTGCACTATGCACGGTATTGTTGACTGGCTTATCCTGTCGACAGTCAACCAGATGTGCATCTTGGTTTTATGATGAGCAGAATGTAATGTTTTTTATAATAAAATTTATTTATTTGCTGTTTGTGCTTCCCCTCTGTAATATATTTTACAAAGAAATATTTTATGGTTGATGCCTCATTCTGACAAGATCTTACTTTTGTTGCTAAATTGGCTGAAAACCTGCATCTGTAACCATGCAAAAGAAAATAAACAAGTGTAATGCATTCTATGTTCAGTTTGTGAAAAGGAGACATGAAATTTGCTGATGAGACAGTACAGTATTAGCAGTATTGACATAAACATTCTTAGTGAAGTATAGAACAGAAGAGATGAAATTTACTGATGAGTCAGTTCAGTATTTGACGTAAACACTATTTTGGTGAAGTATAAAACAGATTGAGAAAAATGAAATTTACTGATGACACAGAATTTCGGGTACTTACATATTTTTCATAACTCATGTAGGTGTGCACATTTGAGATGCAATTTACTGGTGAAGAATTTGATATAACCGTTTCTTTAGTGAAGCACAAAACAGGAGAGAGATGAAATGTGTGTGTGTTGTGTGTGTGTGTGTGTGTATGTGTGTGTGTGTATGTACGCATGCTTATGTGTTGTTTTAGATAAATAGGTCATCAGATACTTTTGAACATACTGATTGGCTGTTTCATTTTAACGGCTTATATTTTGAATTTTCTACTAGTGCGATGTCATAGAAAGAAGGTGTGGTTTATATTGTTATGATTATTATATCATAGCAAAAGGGGTGTGACTTGTCATCTTGTGATGTGACGTCATAGATAGGGGACATGGCTTGTATTATCAGGCATCTTTGAAAAGGCGTGTGACTTGTGATGTCATAGATAGAGTACTGGTCTGCGCAAGAGACATCACAAATATAAACAAAATGCACCAGAATGCCCATACACATTCCTCTCTTACAGATATTTTTACACTCATCAATAAATACCTGTACTTTTTTATATTTCTGTAGGGCATGGAGGTTTGGGTATTACCGAATGTACTTCTGTGTCCAGAGTAGTCTAAACTATGGTAGAGTAGTATCCCCAGGTCCTGTGCAGAGGAAGAAAAAGTTATTTCTGCCCCATATAAGATTATCATGGAAGTGATTCTCAGAGCTAAGGGATGACTGGTGAGCACGTGAAATTGCCGTCTGTCATAAGACAAGTAAGTCAGTGTTTACATACTGGATGGCTGTCCATGGATTTGTTGGACTTCCACTTGGATGTAACAGAAGGCCAGCAGTGTATGAGTGATATGTGCAATAAGAGCGAACAGTTGACACGTCGTTGACCTATAATAGGAAAACTACTGGGCCCAGAATGATCTTTGTGGGACTCCTGCACTATATCCCACCATTGTGACGTTTATCTTCTGACTATCGCACGTTGTCGGCGGGCTGCTAAGTACGAGCGGAGTCGCTGTAAAGCTCTTGAAAATTTTAATTGGTAAGTTTCACAAGCAGAATGTCGAAGTTGATAGTGTTGGAAGATTTGCTGATGCCTAAAAAGCGCACAATGTCTCTTGTTTGTCTCCGTCGTCCACACAGATTAGGCATCTGCCTGTTGCGTCTTCAAAAAGTTAATGTGCATCATTACGTTAGTCGACTTGTCTCTCTCTCTTCCTTTTAGAATTTTCTTGGACAGTCTCTCATCTTCGATTCTTTTCACATGCTGTTTCCGCTTATTTCTTTATTCAGTTAAAGCATTTGATTCAACTCACTTCCACTTACTTTTTATTAAATCTCTTCCTGTGCAGCTCTTCACTCTTCTCAGGTATCTCGTATCTGCTCCTTGCATTTTGCTGTCATCTTTAGTTTTGTTTATCCAACTTTCGCTTCCATTCAGCAGTAATGGTATCATCATAGTTTCAGAAAATTTAGATTTTATGTCTTTCCGGCTTTTGTAGTGAAGGAGTCTATTTGTTGTTCCTCATATTGCTTGAAATTTGAGGGGCTTTTCATCTATATCATTATTACAATCATAACGTGTTTCACTGGAAAATATTTAGAATGGGAAACATTTTTAATTATTACGTTGTTAGTTACTGTTTTCGGCCGTACTATATATTTACACTGAAAGGCCATAACATTCGTCTTATGCAATGAAATTTTAAGACTGAATTCTGCACTTACGTTGTTTAACCAATTTACTGCTAACTGGAGGAGGTCATTTTCATTTTATTGCATTACTAGTTTATCATTTCCAGATAGTTTATCTAGTTTATCTAAATTAATTTCTGGATAATTATCTGATTTCAAATTTTTGAGGACATTGTCAACGTAGACGTAACCTCTTCTTTGGTCGTAGCTAATTACGCTTTGTTTTCGCCAGCACGATCATCGCAGCGTCTAGCTACACTTTGTGCACGATACAGAATGAATCACCCAAAACTTGCACCGCAGATTTTGCGGAAATGGAGAACGGTATGGATGTGCGATTTTCACAGTTTTGATTGTTAGTCAGGGGGTATTTTTAGCCAATCAACTAATTGTAATAATACTTAGAAAGTGTATTTTTGTGCAAACATAGACTTTTTTAAATGGAACTAAAAGTATGATAAATTAGAACGTAAGTGGTATTTGTTGCAGGATTCTAGTGTGAGTCGTTTACGAGACGACTCTTGTTTGTGCCACTAAACCTGCGTAGTTGCTAGGTACGATGTTTATTATGTTTGCTTACACTGTGCTTGGTGTTCCTTAAGTACACTGCAACTTGCTAATAAGTTAGAATGTGACGTACTAAGTAGTAGTTCGTGAGTGGACGTTGGGATTTACCATTGCAGATAAAGCCGATATGCCTATGGTGTATGGAGAGTGTAGAAACAATGCAGTTCGTTCTTGTGCGGTGTCTGCAGCAAAGTATCCCAACAGACGTCAATCATCTCCGCAATTTTTATCAATCTGTTCAACCAGTTACGTGAAAGTGGAAGTGTAACACCTAGACAAGGTAACAGAATGAAACAAGTGACGACAGAAGAGGGGGGAGTTGATATTTTTGCTGCCGTTGCAGTTGATCCGCAACGTTAGCTCCCGAGCAGTCGCACAGGGAAGTGGCATGAGTCAGGCAAGTGTCCTACGCATTCTCCATCGACATAGGTTCCATTCCTATCACACCTCTCTCCATCAAAAGCTGCATGGAAACGATTATGAGAATTGCGTTATCTTCTGTACAGGGGTATTAAGACAGGATATTCCAAATGTACCAGGTATCTTGTTTACTGGTGAAGCCACATTTACCAATAATTATCACGTAAACCGCAGATGCACTATTGATCTGTTGACAATCCCAGATGGCTTCGTCAAGTGGAACGTCAGCGTCCATAGAGCGTAAACGTGTGGTATGTGACAGTGAACCATCAGGTCATAGGCCCGTTTTCCATAGATGGAACACTGAACGCACACAAGTATCGCAGCCTCCTAACAGACCATCTTCCACGGAGACGTTCCTCTGCAGACTAGGAGTAACCTGTGGTACCAACACGATGGCTGTCCATTTACAGTGTACGAAGTACTACAGCATGTCTTCGCGAATTGTTTCCAAATCGTTGGACTGGACGCAAAAGACTTGTACTTCGGCTGGCCCATTCCCATGATTTGATGCAGCTCTCAACGCTGGTCTATGCTGTGCAAGTCTCTTTATCTCCGGATAACTACTGCAACCTACATCCAATTGTACCTGCTTACTGTACTCATGCGTAGGTTTCCCTCTTCAAGTCTTACCCACGATACTACACTCTATTACCAAATTCACTATACCTTGACACCTCAGAATGCGGCCTATAAACCGATCCTTTCCTTTAATCAAGTTGTGCAATGTATTACTTTTTCTCGAACTGGCTTTAGCACCTCATTAGTTACTCGATCGAGCCACCTAATGTCTAGCAATCTTCCGTAGTACCACATTTCAAAAGGTTCTATTTTCATCCTCTCGAACTGTAAATTGACTTTTCCTCAACGTATCTTGTAAGAGAAGTCATACAGTCAGCAAGGCTTCATGTGTTTCTATATTTCTCTGGAACACAAACAAAGTCTCTCTGATGTTACCTTCTAGCGATTTATCCATTCTTATGCAAGAAAAGGGTCAGTATTTTGCAACCATGACTTATTACTCTGGTGGTTCGGTCAGCACCTGCCTTCTTTGTAACTGGAGATATTATGAACTTCCTGAAGTCGGTAAGTATTTTGCTTTTCTCATATGTCTTGCAGACCAGGTGAAATAATTTTTACATGGCCTGCACTCTCAAGAACCTCAATAATTCTGATGGTCTACGCCAGGGACCTTATTTCCTCTTAGATCTTTCAGAGCTATGGTAAATTCTTCTCCGAGTATAATATGTCCTTATCACCTTTATTTATGTCCGCCCCCTTTCTGAAATATTGCTTTCAAATTAATTTCCCTTGTACAGACTTTTTATATATTCCTTCAAACTTTCAGCTTTCCCTTCTTTGTTTAGCACTAGTTTGCCAAATAAGCTCTTTATATTCATACAGCTGCTTCACTTTTTTCCAAAGGTCTCTTTACTATTCCTATAGGGGCAACTATCTTATTAGTGTCAAGCATACCTCTTAAGTTTTGCATTTGATTCCTAAGCAGACATTTTGCATTTTCTGCCTGTCTTACGTTTTAGACGTCTGTTTTTTCCTTTTGCCTTCTTCATTTTCCACATTTTTATATTTTTCTTTGATCGTTTAAGTTCACTCACTCCTGTTTTATACAAATATTCCTAATAGGCTACAATGCTTTAGTTTCGTCTTTATTTTATTTCTCTCCCTATTTCCGTTCAAACGTAGCTTAATGCTCTCTCTGAAACTTTAACGATCTCTCATTCTTTCAAGTTATCCGGGTATCATCTGCTTAACTTCCTACATTTTTGTAATTTCTTCAGTTGTAATCTGCCATTCATAACCAATAAATTATGGGTGGAGTCCATATGTGTCTCTGGAGATGTCTTACAGTTTAAAATATGGTTTCAAACACTCTGTCTTACCATTACATAATCAGTCTGAAATATTTCCGTATCTCCAGGTGTCTACTAACTTATACAGCCTTTTTAAACGGTTCTTAAACCAAGTGTTAGTGATGATTACATTATGATCTGCGCAAAATTCTACATGTGGCTTTCTATTTCATTCTCCCCTCCCCCCCCCCCCCCCCCCCACACACACAGTCCATTTATTCCACTACTTTTGCTTCTAACCCCCCCCCCCCCCCATCCCACCACCCAGTCCATTTCTTCAACTATTTTTACTTCTCTTCCGTTTCCTGCTATAGAATTCTAGTTCTTCAGAATTAATTTTTCGCCTTCTTTAACTGTCTGAAAAATTTATCTTAATCTCGTCATAGATTCTTGCAATATCTTCATCATCTGCGGAGCTAATTGGCATGTAAACTTGTACTATTTTTGCGGTTGTTGGCTTCGTGTCCACCTTGCCTACGATAATGAATTAGGTATACTGTTCATAGCAAATTATCCGCATTCTTGATGAATTACCTGCATTCCTATTGTCTTGTTGATTCTTACAACTAATCCCGAATCAGTCCTATTTGACTTTGTGTTTATAACCCTATACTCACCTAACCAGAAGTCATCTTCTTCCTGCCGTCGCGCTTCACTAATTCCCACTATCTCTCGACTGATAACCCACTGTTGCGCTGAACTGTCTCTTACAATCGTGCCGCTTGCGTTCCTCAGCCTGGCTAGACCAGGCCGTAGAGAGCGCAATTCCGCACATCGCAACCACCAGACCACTGCAACTTGTGCTACGCCTGTGGTTATCTGACCATTGTCTTTATAGGTTTATGCAACGAACAGTCTTGTGGTCATTTTTTATTTCGTCCTTGAAGAAGTCAGCTGAATTAATGCTGCAAGGTTCGCAGGAGAGCTTCTGTGAAGTTTGGAAGGTAGGAGGCGAGGTACTGGCAGAAGTAAAGCTGTGAGGACGGGGCGTGAGTCGTGCTTGGGTAGCTCAGTTGGTAGAGCACTTGCCCGCGAAAGGTAAAGGTCCCGAGTTCGAGTCTCGGTCAAGCACACAGTTTTAATCTGCCGGGAAGTTTCATATCAGCGCACACTCCGCTGCAGAGTGAAAATCTCATTCTGGAGACAATATTATCCTTACATTTACATTTCCTAACCCACGAGTTGGAAGCATTGAATGTCAGTGAATTGTGAGTGTTAATTATCTTCTTAGTGGTAAGTGCCCAAAGTCTCAATGTGCGGTCAGGTATTATTGCGTTTTCCTCTCTCTCTTTGCTATAAAATATTTAAGTAGTTCACGATTTATCAAATCCTGCATAATTTTTGAGTTTGACAAATCACATTGTTTTATCCTGTTTTCAAAGGTTTGTAGCACAGTCTTGCTCTTTATTTTCCCTTTCTGTGAAAATACTGCTGTAATTTTCAGGTGCGGTGTCATGCTAATCCAGGATGACACAGACGAGGAGGATCAACATTTCCCTCTTTTTCTCTTGGTTGTTTCTTCCTTATTTTGTACGCACCAGCCAGAAACCCTTCTGGAAACTTCGTTCTCTTCTTGAAGATGATGACTAAGATGAACCGCTGCTTCCCTGGAAATCCGCCATTGTTGACATTGCTTCATCACTCACTGCCATGACACTATCATTTTCTGTATCTCATACCTCTTCATTTGATGCCTATTCATCTGTTAAAAGTGTAGTTCAAATGGTTCAAATGGCTCTGAGCACTATGGGACTTAACATCTGTGGTCATCAGTCCCCTAGAACTTAGAACTACTTAAACCTAACAAACCTAAGGACATCACACACATCCACGCCCGAGGCAGGATTCGAACCTGCGACCGTAGCAGTAGCGCGGTTCCGAACTGAGCGCCTAGAACCGCTAGACCACCGCGGCCGGCAAAAGTGTAGTAACCTCCGGTATTACAGTATGCTCTTCTGTTAAGTGTTGCTTTATTTGTTCAAAAATAATACTCTCTTCTCCTGTAAATACACCAAAGTACTCCACCACCAGTTTCACCATTATTGCCTGTCTCTTTGTCCAGCATGAAACACTTACTACCTCTATAAACAAACTTCCGCGCCGCATCGATAATCTGATCTACTGTAAACAACAAACACAAACCCATCTGTGTACCGTGAGCAGTGCGTTGCTTGCAGAGCGATACTTAACGCGGAGGGCCCCAGTAGAGAGGGGAACCTGTTGGCGCACCACCTATTCCTCTTTCTCTTCTCAATATCGTTGCAGCACAGTAGGTAAAACTTTACAAAGAGTTTTTATTTCCAGCCGGTAACAGAACAAACATAGTTCTATTCTCCGCGACAACTACCGTGACCATCCCTTGTTACGCTATGCGACCTTCTGGCCGTCCAAATTTCCCTCACTAACCTGAAGCAACCTCGACCAAAAGACTTCTCGCCCAGCTTTACACGCATATTGTAAGCATACAAGTGACTACCATTCAAATTTTAAATACTAATTTCAAATATATACATTATTTTCACAAATTTAAACATATTTTCGACCACCTTGCCACATCCGGTGCTACAACGCGTTCCGGCTCAAACTACAGACTAGAAGTACATATCAGACATCGTATTATGCTTAGTTAAGCATAGGGATCTGCTTGATAATGGACAGGGACACACACGATGATATCATACCATGTGTTCACATCCAATTCGTAGTTATGGCACACCCTTCATGTAACTCAGTAAAAACGTTTTTATATTTTTGTTTGACTGTAGTAATTGCCAGTATCGTCAGCTTTCATATGACATATAATAAGTGTATATAATTTTTATAAACTGTAATTGTTAGAAATATCAATAATTTTTAAGTGGTGCTTTTACAAACAGGTTTAAGTTTGCAATGACCTCGTCTCAGCGCCGTGATTCATATGGTGTATCTAGGTTTATCGAAGCAGGCCTGTAAGACATTTTATATATTTTCCGTAGAACATTACAGGTTATCTCCATATTCCAAGCCACTGAAGCTTCTATTTTTCCGCTCCACCAGCAAGCCAGCTGTAGAGTTCCTGTGCTCGCCATTTTTCCCCGACGACCGGTCGCCTCCGGCCTGCTCTAACTGCCCATGCACGGCCTGCGCTTCTCCACCCGGCTAGCCAGCCCATCACGGCCCTGCTAGCTGTCGCTCAATATGCTTAGCACTGTCAGAAAACTTGCGAACCAGCCGCTCGCAATGTAACTTTTTCCTGTCTGTAGCACAAAAAATTAGAAATCAATCTCCTGATGTAGTATAATAGCCAAAAAACGGCAGTTTTTAGTTTATGCCGCTGAAAAATCCTATGATGTGCCCAATGCGCACGAAAAACGTCACATCTCTATCTCGAAATTTCTCCACTTCAGAGCAGTTGTGTCAGTTTTGTTGTCGCCTACTTCATCCTTCGCCACGGCGACAACAGAGAACAGTGTCGCTTCAGCGTTGCTGCTGGCAGGTGTGCATGGGCCATTCGAGAAGAGCGACGCATTCTGAGTTGTGACACTTTTCATGTATAAGGTAAGATGAATGCAATTTTTAATATCATTAATTATTAAAGTGGCTATGTTTATAAAGTGCCTGTACCTTACATTACCATGTCTTTCAGATGCGCATGTACGTCTGAAGGGAGAAATACTGTTTTGACGATTACAGAAGTTGTAAATATTACGAAATTTCTTGCGTTGTAGCGTACAAGTGAAAAATGAAACTTTATGCTATAAAGAAAGTCCATATTGAATCTCTTTCCTCGGTGAAATTCCCACATTATGTAAGCCAAGGTGAGTTTTCGCCCATTGTGTTCCTTAAATTGTACCTAATAGTTATTCCTTTTTAAATTGTATTAATTTTCATAAATTATAATTTTTGCAGTTTGTTTTTTCTGCTAGAACAATTCCAGCTTGTTTTTCATTTTTTATTCTAATTTAGCACTAATTCATCCTAATGGAGACTCGAATGTCGTATTATATCACAGAAAAATATTTGGGATAGAAAAGTGGCAAAAGAGTTACATGAGGGGTCATAACGAGAACAAAAAGTTTCTTGAAAAGCAAGAACAGTGATGCATTTCAAATAAATACACTACTGGCCATTAAAATTGCTACACTACGAAGGTGACATGCTACAGACGCGAAATTTAACCAACAGGAAGAAGATGCTGTGATATGCAAATGATTAGCTTTTCAGAGTATTCGCACAAGGTTGGCGCCTACAACGCGCTGACATGAGGAAAGTTTCCAACCGATTTCTCATACACAAACAGCAGTTGACCGGCGTTGCCTGGTGGAACATTGTTGTGATGCCTCGTGTAAGGAGGAGAAATGCGTACCATCACATTTCCGGCTTTGATAAAGGTCGGATTGTAGCCTATCGCGATTGTGGTTTATCGTATCGCGACATTGCTGCTCACGTAGGTCGAGATTCAATGACTGTTAGCAGAATATGGAATCGGTGGGTTCAGGAGGGTAATACGGAACGCCGTGCTGGATCCCAACGGCCTCGTGTCACTAGCAGTCGAGATGACAGGCATCTTATCCGCATGGGTATAACGGATCGTGCAGCCACGTCTCGATCCCTGAGTCAACAGATGGGGACGTTTGCAAGACAACAACTATCTGCACGAGCAGTTCGACGACGTTTGCAGCAGCATGGACTATCATATCGGAGACCTTGGCTGCAGTTACCCTTGACGCTGCGTCACAGACAGGAGCGCCTGCGATGGTGTACTCAACGACGAACCTGTGTGCACGAATGGCAAAACGTCATTTTTTCGGATCAATCCAGGCTATGTTTACAGTATCATGATGGTCGCATCCGTGTTTGGCGACACCGCAGTGAACGCACATTGGAAGCGCGTATTCGTCATCGCCATACTGGCGTATCACCCGTCGTGATGGTATGGGGTGCCATTGGTTACACGTCTCGGCCACCTCTTGTTCGCACTGAAGGCATTTTGAACAGTGGACGTTACATTTCAGATGTGTTACAACCCGTGGTTCTACCCTTCATTCGATCCCTGCGAAATTCCCTGTAGGAATCAACACGGATTCCGGAAACAGCGATCGTGTGAGACCCAACTCGCTTTATTTGTTCATGAGACCCAGAAAATATTAGATAGAGGCTCCCAGGTAGATGCTATTTTTCTTGACTTCCGGAAGGCGTTCGATACAGTTCCGCACTGTCGCCTGATAAACAAAGTAAGAGCCTACGGAATATCAGACCAGCTGTGTGGCTGGATTGAAGAGTTTTTAGCAAACAGAACACAGCATGTTGTTATCAATGGAGAGACGTCTACAGACGTTAAAGTAACCTCTGGCGTGCCACAGGGGAGTGTTATGGGACCATTGCTTTTCACAATATATATAAATGACCTAGTAGATAGTGTCGGAAGTCCCATGCGGCTTTTTGCGGATGTAGCTGTAGTATACAGAGAAGTTGCAGCATTAGAAAATTGTAGCGCAATGCAGGAAGATCTGCAGCGGATAGGCACTTCGTGCAGGGAGTGGCAACAGACCCTTCCTTTATTGTATGATTATATGATAGCGGAACAAACACTGGTAGCAGTTACTTCTGTAAAATATCTGGGAGTATGCGTGCGGAACGATTTGAAGTGGAATGATCATATAAAATTAATTGTTGGTAAGGCGGGTACCAGGTTGAGATTCATTGGGAGAGTCCTTAGAAAATGTAGTCCATCAACAAAGGAGGTGGCTTACAAAACACTCGTTCGACCTATACTTGAGTATTGCTCATCAGTGTGGGATCCGTACCAGATCGGGTTGACGGGGAAGATAGAGAAGATCCAAAGAAGAGCGGCGCGTTTCGTCACAGGGTTATTTGGTAACCGTGATAGCGTTACGGAGATGTTTAAAAAACTCAAGTGGCAGACTCTGCAAGAGAGGCGCTCTGCATCGCGGTGTAGCTTGCTGCCCAGGTTTCGAGAGGGTGCGTTTCTGGATGAGGTATCGAATATATTGCTTCCCCCTACTTATACCTCCCGAGGAGATCACGAATGTAAAATTAGAGAGATTAGAGCGCGCACGGAGGCTTTCAGACAGTCGTTCTTCCCGCGAACCATACGCGACTGGAACAAGAAAGGGAGGTAATGACAGTGGCACATAAAGTGCCCTCCGCCACACACCGTTGGGTGGTTTGCGGAGTGTAAATGTAGATGTAGATGTAGAATGTAGATGTAGATGTAGATGAACCCTACATTTCAGGAGGATAATGCACGACCTCATGTTGCAGATCATGTACGGGCCTTTCTGGATACAGAAAATGTTCGACTGCTGCCCTGGCCAGCACATTCTCCTGATCTCTCACCAACTGAAATCGTCTGGTCAATGGTGGCCGAGAAATTGGCTCGTCACAATACGCCAGTCACTACTCTTGATGAACTGTGGTATCGTGTTGAAGCTGCATGGGCAGCTGTACGTGTACACGCCATCTAAGCTCTGTTTGACGCAATGCCCAGGCGTATCAAGGCCGTAATTACGGCCAGAAGTGGTTGTTCTGGGTACTGATTTCTCAGGATCTTCTGGCCGGCCGGGGTGGCCGAGCGGTTCTAGGCGCTACAGTCTGGAACCGCGCGTCCGCTGCGGCCGCTGCGGCCGCAGGTTCACAACCTGCCTCGGGCATGGATGTGTGTGATGTCCTTAGGTTAGTTAGGTTTAAGTAGTTCTAAGTTCTGGGGGACTGATGACCTAAGAAGTTAAGTCCCATAGTGCTCAGAGCCATTTGAGCCATTTTTTTTCTCGGGATCTGTGCACACAAAGTGTGTGAAAATGTAATCACATGTCAGTTCTAGTATAATATATTTGTCCAATGAATACCCGTTTATCATCTGCATTTCTTCTTGGTGTAGCAATTTTAATGACCAGATGTGTAATTTATAACACCTCACCCAAGTACAAAGGTATATGTTCATATTACTGTTCTGTTAAATATAACGGAATTTACTACCAAAAATATGTACATCGAACATAAAGTAAGCTTATACTATTACAAAATAAGTTTTATAGAACTCTTTAAGACGACTTTTCTCAAGCATTTTGAGTTGTGTCACGGTTGTTGCCGGGTTGCGATATGAAGTTGTAGATTTCTATACGGAATATTGAAAAATAATGAACAGGTACTTGTGCTATTAAACTGATTAGCATAAAAGTTTAGTTAGCAATATAGACTTGCGTTGTAAACTCAAGTTTCTGTTAGTCTATCCTACAGCCATGCCGGGAAATAGTTATTCATTTATATTGTTCTTAAGCGAAAAAGTACTAACACCTCCCACTTCTTTTCATAGAAACTGCAGCTGATACGGGAATCACAATCACACAGTCAAACAGAGTACGATTTTAGATACTTACTGTCATTTTTCCACATTATTTACTTTTGTAAATGATGATTAAGAGTCTGCACGCCGTGCTATTAAAAACCTGAAGTAACTGAGGCTAGTCAGTATTACAGCTTTGACAACAGTATCTGAGCCTGGAAAATATTAGCCACATACCCGATGTTTCATATGCGCAAAGAGATGGACGTATCAAGGCGGTAAATCAGGGTTGTACGAGGGATATGATGCGACAGTGAAATTAAATTTGGCAATGAGTTCCATTGTCTCTAAACTTTTGCGAGACATGGCGTTATCTTGTTGTAAGTGAAATCTCATCTTCTTCTCTGAACTGACACTGGAAATTCGAGCTTTTAGCGTAACTGGTATGGTCCGGTACTGTTCTGAATTGATAGTAGTTGTTTTAGCCTCCAAGATGTCCAAAGCAATCACACGTTACCCATCCCAGAAGACTGTGTGCATCATTCTGATTTAAGATGGCTGTGTCTTGAACTTCTCCTTTATTGGAGAACTCGAATGTCACATCTCGGACTATGTTTTGGATTTCAAGATGCGATGACACGACGTATCTAGTGCTGATGGTTTCAGAACATTGTCACCTTCAGTCTCATATCAGTCCATCAGGTTACGGCAATTTTCCATCGAAAGTTTCTTATTTGTCAGTAACCAAAGTTGTGTAGTATGTTGTTAAAGTCATTTAGCTGTGCCCACAATTATTTGGTCGTCACGGATGAGCTGATAGCGGCAGCAGAGCAGAGTCGCCAGAGACATGGCTTTTCGTGCACTCCCCGTTCACCACTACTGAAAACCTGTATCCACCATCTCACATTACTCACATTTTCTATATCGTCTCCATACACCTTTAGCAAGAGCCGCTTGATTTCAGTTCGTGCCGTTTGTTCAGCTGTGAGGAATTCAGTGACATATCCCTGTTTAGTATGCATCTCGATATTCGACAGCATTTGGAAGGCTCAACTGCTGTTGCTGTCTGTCACAAGAGAACGAAGTCAACAGGGCATGAGAGGGAAGATTAAAAAATTGATACTACACCAACATAATATGGAACAGATATTCAAAGTTAACACAATAAATAGGAGACACTGATCTCGGAATGACATTCGTACTTCTACTTTTTTCCCGGAAAACTCCCTATGGGGCTGAAACTGGGTTTAAGTGTTAAAAGCTTGTGTGCCAGGCTGTGAAAGTTTGGAAGGAATCGTTGATGAAATTTTCTCCAGAACAGCAGCTGGTTTGCGTCCTCGATGTGTGACTCCCCTCTCGTAATATACAATTTTATCTTGTTCTCAAAGCATGTATTGGGTTTCTTAGACATATCATCGTCCGAAGCCCAGTCTTCAGATGAGGTGACTGAATATACTAGAAATCACAGTCAACAGACGAGAATATTGAATAGAAACTACTGGACTATACTCATTAATTAAGATGTGTATTTCAGAGAATGACACATGTGATAAACATTCCGTTAAAAATTATGTGTAATGACTGCTGCACGGTGGCCGATGAAATTCAAAATAAGTTATATTAGCCGGCACGTATGATAGCGAAGAGTCGTCATCATCATCATCATCATCATTATCATCATCTTCAATATTAGCGAAGGAATCAGTAGAAGATCGTCTCACGATTAGTGAAGACGGAGATCGTGATGTATCCATTGTAAATGGTAGCCCAGCGTAATGTTGTGAACAACGAATAATGGAAATTGTATATCCTGTTTATAATCAGCTAGCAATTTGGTGACAATTTACTGGAGTAATGGATGGCACAGTTCCACTCGTAATGACATCGGAGTGCTCCTGGTTTATAGCTCCATCTCTCTCTTTCCCGTATGTAATTACGGTTGGAACCACAGTTGGCATTGCCGATTGTGGTTGGCGTTACAAACGGAATTAAATACATTTACTCGGTAATGAACTGCTGGAAGTCATAAGCTGCTCACCTTAAATCATTCGGCAAACATTGTTGAATATCCTCTGAAAGTTTGTTGGTAAAGTTACCACTAACCATGTACAGTTATTATCGTTTCAAGTCCACCATGTACAAATGACACGAGAATCTGAACGCCATAGCAAAGATCTGAGATTGTGTTATACATTAAAATAAAGAACTGGTTTCTCTATATGGTACTCCTCTCGCAACTCGATATGTGTCAAGTTGATTCTCAATTTGTGAGAGTATTTATTCATTTGAAAATATGACCAAATGACTTCTATTTATGACCGTGTTTGATCGTCAATAAAAAAGCGCCCTAAATTCTTTTACTGAGGTAATAATAGTACCACAAATCTGTTATCACGTTTCAGGTCGATGATATGTGGGCTGAAAGAGAATGAGGTAAGAAAAGAAGAAAAGTAAACCCCTATGAACTGTAATTTCCAACAAAACCATCAGAATCAGCAGTAAGGGGCTGGTGTTACAAGGTGTCTCTTTTGGCCTGATCAGGCAATAACAAGTAGTTAATGATGCAGGTCGTTTCCAATACCTGCCACGTGCTGCTAACGCCGCAGTAATTTACAGTACACGACCTTGATGCTAGCCACGCGCGTACTAGCACACTGTAAGCGCAATATCCGCTGCTCAAAGTTGTGCTGGCTACTTCATCGGCCAGATTGTTTTCACAGTACACATAGTGTCCCCTACCTGTTAGCACAGGGCCTCTGTGAATCCGACACCGTGTTAGACAGCGCGTGTCCTCTTTTTTGAAACAACAATGTGTACTTGCGAAGACAAACACCAACAGTGTGACGCGAAATCGACATCACAAACTGTAACTAGTTTACAGCATAGGTAATTTCAAAGTATTCGTAATGAAATTATGGACTTGTTCGACAGATCTGAAGTAATTATCGAAAACAGGCGATCATAGCTGGAAGTTGCATTGTGCGGGATTAGTGTTATACGTCAAACTGCGTTCTGATCCCTTGTCTCTGTTCTTGGAACACAAAACCCTACCCAGTGAGCTACTCGAACAAGGCGAGTGCGGGGATGAATAAAAAAAAATATCCACAGCCGCTTGCTTTCCCCTGTCTTCTCTTATGGAGCTAATACTCCCTGCCTGATGACCTCAACGTCGACGGTACGATCCTTTATTTTTATGATGTGCGCCTTCAAGACTATCTGAATATTAAGTTTTAATGGCACTCAAATGAAACTTCCACTCCACAGAGTGGTACAAAAGGCTGCAAAACTCCATGATCAATTAAAACTCTGCAAAAGAGCAGGACTTGCGCTTGCATACGATGCTTTACCATCTAATCGACCTGAGTATATCTCACAAGCCAGGCCGAAGCTTCAGTTTTGCCGCTAATCTTTCTGCTACTACCTCAAACTCAGCCACGGTTATTCTGCATTTGTTGCTAGAATCCACTCCTAGGAGAAAGAATATTTCGAAAAAAATCTTAGCCTACAGATCAGCCAGTCCCCACTGTATAATTATCCCTGGGATTTATTTTGCTTTGACGAGTGAATTCTCATCTGGATCTCGTTTGCTTGAGGTGCAGTGCGTGGCATGCTGACTACAAGCTTTTCGACATTCACTTCAGATGTGCGCAGCACTAGCGTGCAATTTGACAAAAGACGTCGTGGAAAACATTAAACGATATTCACACATGCAACATACAGCACTTCTCTCGCGGCTTCAGCATGCGTAGTTAGACCTTCGGCTGATTCGAAAATAAAAGGGCGGAAGAGGAGAGATGAGTGGCTGGGAAACTGAATAAGGCAGTAATCTGTTTAAACAACACGCTGCAGTTGGAAAGAATATAGGTTCAGAACGAGGAAAAAGTTGGGAAGAAATTTGTATGATTATTCTTACAACACGGCGTTGTACAAGGTTCCCCACGAATCTTGTACACCTCCAATATTTTCTAAACGGTTCAAGATATCGTTACAATGTTTTAAATAAGTGATATTACGTGAGGTTAGTGCCCATATCATTTTCACCTGGAAGAACTAAAAAATGATCTGACTCAGCCAGACGTTTCAGAAGACTGGAAGAAGTAAGAACTAGATCACAGGGTCTCTGGGTTGTATGGCCACTATGAATTGTAAAATTGAAAATATTTGACTGTTCCATCAGTATCTGACTTTCCTTGACAACATTAATGTAGTACTATACCTTTGGGTAAAGTTTATGTTGAAACATTTTGTCAAAACAACGTAGGCTATCTGTAAAACGTGAATCTCAAACCTGATCGTACAGCGCAAATTCTTTCCAGTTACTCGATGCTTAGGCTATTTGTTGATATAATTTTTCACTGCAGGTCTTGATGAGTCATAACGCCATATTCATCTCTTCAAGGGATCTTGAATGCTGTAAGAAGTACATAGTTCCATATATAAAAAAAAAGAAAACACCTTTGCTTAAACGTCTAAGTAGATAAAAACATACCAAGCATTAACTGTACAGTAAAATATTCTCCCATTACCTACTATGAAACGTCGAAAATGTCCTTTATACATCGCGAATTGTTGTTGAAATAGAAGTATTAAGTGTGTCCCAGACGATCCAACAAAATCTCCTGAAATTCAGAATAGTATCCTGTGACTCCACTGTCGATTCTGACGACAAGAAAGAGACATTAGCGGTGAAAGAGATGACGTCCTTCGACCCCGTACACGTAAGATGTACTAAACGAGTTAAATGGCCACACACTCTGACAGTCGATAAATACTCGGACGCGATTTATCGACCCTCACTACAGAGTAGTGAACGAAGACTCCAGTACCGGACCGGCTGCTATGGACGAGCGGTTCTAGGTGCTTCAGTCTGGAACCGCGCGACCGCTACGGTCGCAGGTTCGAATCTTGCCTCGGGCATGGATGTGTGTGATGTCCTTAGGTTAGTTAGGTTTAAGTAGTTCTAAGTTCTAGTGGACTGATGACCTCAGATGTTAAGTCCCATAGTGCTCAGAGCCATTTGACTCAGTAACGGACACCGTGAAGCCGGTACCCCATCAGTCCACAAATTTTCGAGACTGGATTATTAAGAAAGATAGAAAAGGTAAGATAGGGGTTTTAATGCTCCACGTGGTCTACATACCCTCTCTCCATTCGAGCATAGCGCACAGAACGTTCATACAATCCTGTGAAATTATCAGAAAACTTCTTCTTTGGGATACTGTTCAACTCTCGCGTCACGCTGACTTGAATGTCAGTTACTTTGGTAAAGCGTTGACCCTTCATGCGAATTTCTGCACTTTGTAGTTTTGTAGTAGGTTCGCAGTAATAACACCAAGCTACGTCACCCGTGATGATTTTTTGCCAGAAAACGACTGTCGCGGATTCGTATTTTAATCAAGTCGCGTCATGCGTCAACGACTTGATTTTATTCTTGTGTTAAGGAGTGGGGGACAAATTTGCACACACTTTTCACTCCTTCAAAACATTCTGAAGACTGTATTAAAAACTTAATTTAGAGATGTTGCTCCAATAGATTTGTGACACGAATACGTTCTCGCATTCGGGAGGACGACGGTTCAATCCCGTGTCCGGCCATCCCAATTTAGGTTTTCCGTGATTTCCCTAAATCGCTCCAGGCAAATGCCGCGATGATTCCTTGGAAAGGGCACGGCCGACTTCCTTCCCCGTCCTTTCCTAATCCGATGAGACCGATGACCTCGCTGTCTGGTCTCCTTCCCCAAACAACCCAACCCCACAAATACGTTGACACACAACGGCCAGATGTCCACTACTTAGCGCTACCTGCTGACAACTGACTGGTCGAACGCACATCTGTTGTTCACAGTTGTTAGTTCAAAATGCCACTGCAGTTATATTGCGGTGACTTCGCTTCTACACCAGGAATATAATCAGTCTCGGAACTTTTTGGACGGACGGTCTATAACAGTCCACCGATTTATACCTGTTTACGTATACTGACTTGCAAATCGGTATTACGGATTTTGGTTCATGACTTCAGCTTCAGCTTCGTTTCTGATTCGGGTTTCGGTTCACTTCGTTAATTTCCGCCGGTTAAACGACCTTTCTGTGTCAGTCGGAGGTTCTATGTTAGCTCTGCTACAACAAACAGTGACTTTCGTGTATTTTCCACTACTAAAAATGGTGTCTGATTGTGCGTCATCTACGTTTCACTTAGTGACCACGTTTTAGTGATTTTTTTGTGACTGATTGTATATTGGCAACGACAAAAGTTCGCACGTTGGAGTGACATTTTCAGCTTTGATTGAGAATTTGAGTTTCTCAAAATAACTGTTGGATCAGCAACAACAGAAGTTTCTGCAGCAACTGACTTTGCAACAACAGCAGCTGCAGCAACACGTACAGGAGCAACGTCATGCGCAGCTACTAAACAGCTTCTGCAGCAACAGCCACCAGCAGCGATATCTCTATAACTAGTCCCTTCGCTAATTTCGATAAAACGAAGGAAATCTATCAGTGCCGTTTTGTACTTTCGTGCAAGGCAAGTGGCAGTTACGACTCTGTTTGGCAATGTGATATATGACTGTCTTCAAGTAGTAAGCTATACAAATTTGCCACAAAACTACAACCGCTTACTAACATTAATAGTTTAGTGGTTTCCGTAGTTTCTCATTTGCTCTGTAAACATCTCGTTATAGCCACAGCGCGTAAGCTTAATGAATGTGCAAAACAAATGGACCAGTCTTAACGCTGTGAGAGCCGTGGCGTACAAGGTTTATGTAGACGATGTAACTTCTAGTTAACGTCACGCAACTTGAACACATTCGTGACGTCATCGTCAGTTTGTCTTCTGAGAAACAAATCAGAAATAGAGAATCATGTTTCTCACCACAGTCTTTTGGTGAGGTCTTGCAGATAGCACAAGCCTGAGAAACGGCTGTTACCGTTCAATAAATATTCGAAGTCAGTGCTGATATTTGTGAACTCTCAAGCAGTCAACGGTTTGAATCACCTGATAACATACAAGAGCCGCCGTCTTTGGCATCGGTTCCAACTTCTGTAAATTTATCGACGTGGAATATTTCAGCAATACGCATAAAGTAGCAAGTAAGTTAGCTTGTAAGTTGCCTTGCACTAAGTTTGTAGACGCTCGCAGATACACGTATCTACTGCACTGTCGGCCGCTAGCACATGCGGCGCTTACCAGTTGTCCCATCACACAGGTATCATTTAGAACCCGTAACTTTACGTTGCGGAAATCGTGCTCTGATTGTTACTGGAAGTACGAGTACCAGTGGCGACAGTATAACGCCCAGTGCGGCGCATGTAACAAGCCGGGCCACGTACCTAGTGTGTACTGGACAGGCGACCGTCAGCATGACGCCTTGTGAGATGACAAGCTACGCAGCTAGGGTGGCAAGTGGGCGTGTCCCACAACCGAGCGCTGTCAGCCCAGGACCAAACGAGTCATGTGAAATTGGCACCGGACTTTGGAGACATACATACATAGATACTTTTTAGAGTTCTTGATTGACATGCTGTAGTTCTAGAGTTCTCTGTACAAAATTTGAATAGCACTGCAAAGTGTCGCAAAAAAAAAAGAAACAGTGGTACTGTAATACTCCGACATAATCTCCACTGTTTTACGTAAATCCCGAGTTAATTGATTCGTCTGTTTGAGCGCCGTGTATCTCCGCTCTCCCACTCCGCGCATACAGTGTTCGGCCTACGACATGTTCGGTCCTATTTCGTGCAGAATACTTGTATCCAAGGAGCTAGCTTGACTGATAGATTCTATGTCATCCAAACGGAGCAGACCCGACACATTTGCATCAAACAAGAAAAGAAAATCATTTTCTTTGGAATTTAAACTTATTACACACATCAAAAAGAGCTTTGCATCACCTCAGTTCCGAAAGTTTCGGAACCTGTACAGAAATTGGAATAGAGATTAACATGAACATCATTTCCGCCCTATTTATTGCTCATGAAAACCACACTGCATGCTATCCACAAGTTCATCAAGGCACTGTAGGTCCAGATTGTCACACTCCTCAACGGCAGTTCGGCGTAGATCCCTCAGAGTGGTTGGTGGTTCACGTCGTCCATAAACAGCCCTTTTCAATCTATCCCAGTCATGTTAAATGGGGTTCATGTCTGGAGAACATGCTGGCCACTCTAGTCAAGCGATGTCGTTATCCTGAAGGAAGTCATTCACGGGATGGGCACGATGGGGGCACGGATTGTCGTCCATGAAGACGAATGCCTCGCCAGTATACTGCCGATATGGTTGCACTATTGGTCGGAGGATGGCATTCACGTATCGTACAGCCGTCACGGCGCCTTCCATCACCACCAGCGGCGCACGTCGGCCCCACATAAGGCTACCCCAAAACAGCAAGGAACCTTCCCCTTGCTGCACTCGCTGGACGGTGTATCTAAGGCATTCAGCCTGAATGGGTTGCCTCCAAACACGTCTCCGACGGTTGTGTCGTTGAAGGCGTATGCGACACTCATCGGTGAAGAGAACGTGATGCCAATCCTGAGCGGTCCATTCGGCATGTTGCTGGGCTCATCTGCACCGCGTTGCATGGTGTCGTGGTTGCAAAGATGGACCTCGCCATGAACATCGGGAGTGAAATTGCGCATCATGCAGCCTATTGCGCGCAGTTTGAGTCGTAACACGACGTCCCGTGGCTGCACGAAAAGCATTATTTAACATTGTGGCGTTGCTGTCAGGATCCCTCCGAACCATAATCCGTAGGTAGCGGTCATCCACTGCAGTAGTAGCCTTTGGGCGGCCTGAGCGAGGCATGTCATCGACAGTTCCTGTCTATCTGTATCTTCTCCATGTCCGAACAACATAGCTTTGTTTCACTCCGAGACGCCAAGACACTTTCCTTGTTGAGAGCCCTTCCTGGCGCAAAGGAACAATACGGACGCTATCGAACTGCGGTATTGAGCGTCTAGGCATGGTTGAACTACCGATAACACGAGCCGTGTGCCTCCTTCCTGGTGGAATGACTAGAACTGATCGGCTGTAGGACCCCCTCCGTCAAATAGGCGCTGCTCATGCATGATTGTTTACATAATCGGAGGGGTTTAGTGACATCTCCGAACAGTCAGTGTCTGATACAATATCCACAGTCAACATCTATCTTCAGGAGATCTGGCAACCTGGGTGATGCAAATTTTTTTAAATGTGTGTTTTATCAAAGATATCGATGAAAAAATTAAAATTTGTAAATTGGCATAGAAGTTTGATCTACGGTACCAGAATCAAGTCAGAACAATTATAAAAGATAAAGAACTGATGCTCGAAGTTGTGAAAAATGCTCAGTTTCTTTATTTGTATAGTTCATGAACGTCATGGTATTATCACTCAGACTGAAACAATGTTAAAATCATGATCTGATAATCAAGAAAGAGTGAAAAATTTTCCTGTTGATTAGAACACATTGTGCTATCAAGCTCAGCTGATTTTTGATTGACTGAAAGAAGAAGCTGGGAAGGCGGCCAAAGATGAAATGTTTAAATCTAGTAACGGGTGGTTTAGCCGATTCTAGAGTCATTGTAATTGGTACAGCATTGCAGAAAGTGGAGACTGCGTCGCTTTATACAGAGAAACTCAAAGGAATGAGTAGAAGAAGGTGGCTATACCAGCCAAACCATATTCAAGAAAGATGAAACTGATTTGTTGTGGAAGAAGATGCCTAAAGAAAATTTTATTACGTTTGAGGTGAAAACCATTCCATATTTTAAAGCCGCTAAAGATCGATTGACAGTGATGGCTGGCGCGAATGAAACAGGTGATTGCAATTTACAGCCTCTCTTAGTGTATCGCTCAGAAAATTCGAGAGCTTTAAAAATATATCTTAAGCTGCGTTACTCCTGATTTGGAAGTCGAATGCTAAAGCTTCGGTGAAAGCTTTTCTTTTTAAGGACTTCATACGTGACGTCGAACGTAATTGCCTTTTAAAACAATTAATCGATAACACATCAGGTCATCCTTCGGTTACACCGATTAATTTCAACCCACGTGCGAAAGTTGTATTTTTGCCACCGAATACAACCAGCTTGCTTCAACCGTAGGACAAGAGAGTCGTTAAAATATTTAAAGCTTAGTGTACGAGACTATCGTTTGCGCATCTACATGAAGCTATGAGACAGACAACGAGCTATCTTTTAAAGACTTTTGGAAGCAAACCAATGTTTTAATGTTTTACATGTCTTCGCAATTTCTGAACAATCTTGGAATGAAATTTCGCAAAGACCTTTAAATGGCGTCTGGAAAAAACTGTGTCCATATTTTTCCACCATTGAAAAACAGGGAGAATCGGCAACAGGTCCTCATCAAATTGATAATGTGATTGAAGGAGTATTCGATCTTGCCACACAATTAAATTTATTTGTGGATAGTGATGACGTTCAAGAAGTGCTGGATTCACACAATCGGGAGCTGACAATTCACGAGCTTATAGAAATGCGCGAGGAAGGAGCAAAACATTTAACAACCTTTTTCTTTAGATTCAGAAGATCAAATGACGGCTGCAAAACTGACAAAACATCAGTTCAATTGCGAAAGGGTTACAAATTTTAGAAAAAACAGGCTCCAGAGAAATGAACATTTCTACTACTAAACGGGGAATAAAAAATTTATTAGCCTGCTTCGAGAAAATTTTGCTCGAAAAGAAAAAAAAATTGACTCGTCAGATGACATTGATAGATTTTATGAAGCCTTATACGTCACAATAACTTCGGTTTGCGTTGTTGCAATGCATAATACTGTACTGCAATATATATTTTTTGTGCTTTTGAACATTAATAAAATTCATAAATTAATGATTAATTCACAAATAATTCATGAAATAATTAAAAAATTAATTTTTCTTGTAAATTACTTTGTTTAATCTAGTCTCTGGTCGTAACTGAACATAATTAGTATGTATTTGTATGCGAAATTGGACCCCAACTTACGCGAATTCGACTTACACGATTGTCGCGCGGGTACACCGTTCGCGAAGTCCGGAATGTTACTGTATTCAAGAAAATTTTAATCGTGTAACAAAATTAGTTGCCAAATATGTCAAAAAATTATTATCACAATTTCTAAAGGAAAAGCCCGCATCTCGTGGTCGTGCGGTAGCGTTCTCGCTTCCCACGCCCGGGTTCCCGGGTTCGATTCCCGGCGGGGTCAGGGATTTTCTCTGCCTCGTGATGGCTGGGTGTTGTGTGCTGTCCTTAGGTTAGTTAGGTTTAAGTAGTTCTAAGTTCTAGGGGACTGATGACCATAGATGTTAAGTCCCATAGTGCTCAGAGCCATTTTTTTTCTAAATGAAACCGTAATGAATTTTTTTCTACAGTCACCAGTTTATGAGATAATTGCAATAAGGAGGGACCCGTTGCCACTACTTGTGAAGATACCCCCCGACTTCCGAGAAATGCACATTTTTTCGGAGTTCTTGATAGACATGCTATAGTTCTAGAGTTCTCTGCACAAAATTTGAAGAGTTCTGTAGAATGTGGCGAAAAAATTGTGATCACAATTCTGAATAGCTGAATACCTCTGACGTTGCCATCCAACTTTCGTGTAATACACATTTTCCCAGAATTCTTAATAGATATGCTATAGTTATACAGTGCTCTGCACAAAATTTGATTTGAATAGTTCTGTAGAATTTTACGAAAAAATTATCACAATTCTGAGTTACCGAATAGCTGTTACTAGAGATGTGCGAACTTGCTCATGTGTTTGGGAACTAGTTCACTGGTGATCGTTCCTTTTTTGGAAACAGTTCGTTATTACTCGTTCACCGCTCCTTTTTTTATCTGGTTATGTGCTATATGGATTTTAGACAAATTTACAGTCAAAATATGACGTACGCAAAAGTATTACTTCTGTATGATAAATTCATTGATTAAATAATGTGGACAGTTTGTTTACTTCGATTTCCTTAACCGGATGAGCTCTCAGAAAGCATCACATTAGGTGTGTGACGTGACATGCCAGTGACCAGAAGCCACGCAAAGAGAGGCGCGGACAAGCTGAACGGAGGTCTGGATTATGGAACCTGTTTACGACCTAACGCTGTCAACTTCAGTCGTCATTAATTTTCGAAGGAAGCTCGTAGTCGTAGAAAATACAATGTTTTGATTTTCAGGCCTTTTACAGAAAATTATGTATATTTATATGGGCGTTACTAGCGTGAAATAACTGGAAGTAAACTATTATCTGTCAAACCAACATTAATAGTTGAATTGTATAATTTGCCGGTTTGTGAATCAACTTCGTATAAAAGTGTCATTCTGTGTGGGAAGAGAAAATTTATTTGGAAAATTAAAGACTTCAGACACAGGAGCTGAGAAATTGTATTCTAAAATTAGAAGGTTTTTATCAGCAACGACACAACTACATAAATATGCCGGGAGATGGTCGATACTTAATGAATGAAAAGACATAAGACTTTTTTTTCAAAACTTTTACAACATAAGACACGTCGTTGCTTTCAAGATCCTTACAACCGGAAAAGATAATCAGGATTTGATGAGTCAGCAGCCGAAAAGCGACCCAAGGTACGTGATGAACCAGTCATCAGTTATTTGAGAAGATGACTTCTGAGAGTGAAACGAACATGTGGATTAACAAATAAATAAATTACGTATTAACGTAAAAGATAAGTTTTACACACAAGTGTATTTGGAAATAAAAGAAAAGAAAAATCCACTACTAGTTCAGTACTGATAATTCTACGTAGATTTCGGTCATTTAACTTACTGTGGAAAAGGGCAGAAAAAATTGTTCATGAAACTAGCACTGAATGGCTTTTCCGTTAAATCATTAATTTCTGTCACAAAGGCATGAAATACCACCACTCTTAGCAAGTGTTTTTATTGGAAACATTCTGGAAAAAGATCTCTTTTATTTAGCTTCCAGGCATAAACTAAATGAGACGATTATTTTGATAGTTTTGTGTTATTTGCGAATTATTTTCTCGAAGAACCATCTCATGCCATGATGCAAAGTCAACCATTATGCATGGTGGATGGCGAAAACCGTTTATGTATTGAAAAAGTTTGTGTTCTTTGACGAAGATGAATTGAGATCTCAAGAGGAGACTGCAGTTTGTTCTGTTCATATTTTCTTTACAGCTATTTATACCCAAGTAGGATCCTGTGCCACTCCAGAAGCAAAAGCTTTTTACTTGGACCTAAGAATTCCTTCAAAACTTTATGTGTATATATTAGGTTGCCGATAGTGATATTCCGTGTGTGGCTATACAAAAGCTGAAACATTGTTCCTGTCACCTGTTCTGACACCTTAATCTTCTTAATCAGAAATGAAAACAGTCACTGCATTGAATCGTGAAACAGAACCAACAGACGAAGATGCATAATCATTCAAGTAGGAAACGACGATATCCCAAAAATTACGGCTAATGGGCATGAACAGCTCATTTCTAATAAAATAAGAGTATACACTGATAAGGTAAAACATTATGACCGCTGTCCATCGCGACGCTGAATGCCGCCTTATGACACTGCGGGGACGTGACGCGCTAAAAAAAAGTATATAAGCGGAGCAGACATTCGCGGGAGATCACCCTAGCGAAGACATGGGCTGCAAAGGGAGAAATACACTGACATAAGCCATTTTGACAAAGGACAGATAATTATTACGCAGAACCTGTGAAAGAGTATCTCGAAAACGGCGAAGCTAGTCGAATGTGCACGTGCTGCTGTCGTGGGCATCTACAAAAAGAGGTGGAATGGCAGCGAAACTACCACTAGGCTCCAAATGGTTGGACGTCTACGACTCTTCTCTGTAAACTAGGATAGAAGGTGATCTGTGACATCTGTGCAGAAAGAGCAAAATCCTGATGCACGCACAAGTGTTTCGGGGCATACCATTCATCGTATATTGTTGAACATGGAGTCCCGCAGCAGACCACTCCTACACTATGTGACCGAAAGTATCCGGACACCTGGCTGGAAATGACTCACAAGTTCGTGGCGCCCTCCATCGGTAATGTTGGAATTCAATAGGGTGTTGGCCCACCCTTAGCCTCGATGATATCTTCCACTCTCGCAGGCATATGTTCAATCAGGTGCTGGAAGGTTTCTTGGGGAATGGCAGCACATTGTTCACGGAACGCTGCACTGAGGAGAGGTATCGCTGACGGTCGGTGAGGCCTGGCACGAAATCGGCTTTCCAAAACATTCCAAAGATATGCTGTAGGATTCAGATCATGACTCTGTGCAGGCCAGTCCATTACAGGCATGTTATTGTCGTGTTACCACTCTGCCACATGCCGTGAATTATGAACAGGTGCTCGATCGTGTTGAAAGATGCGATCGCCATCCTCGAATTGCTCTTCAACAGTGGGAAGCAAGAACATGCTTAAAAGATCAATGTAGGCCTGTGCTGTGATAGTGCCATACAAAACAACAAGAGGTGCAAGTTCCCTCCATGAAAAACACGACCACACCATAACACCAACTCCTCAGAATTTTAGTGTTGGCACTACACACGTTGGCAGATGACGTTCACCGGGCATTTGCCATACACACAGCCTGCCACTGGATCGCCAAATCGTGTACCGTGATTCGTCACTCCACATACCGTTTTCCTCCTGTTCAGTCGTCCAGTGTTTACGCTCCTTGGACCAAGCCATGCGTCGTTTGGCATTTACCGATGTGATGTGTAGCTTATGAGCAGCCGCTCGACCTTGAAATCCAAGTGTTCTCACCTCCCCCCTAACTGTCATAGCTCTTGCAGTGGATCCTGATGCAGTTTGGAATTCCTGTGTGATGGTCTGGACAGATGTCTGCGTATTACATATTACGACCCTCTTCAACCGTCGGCGGTCTCTGTCAGTCAACAGACGAGGTCGGCCTGTACGCTTTTGTGCTGTACGTGTCCCTTCACGTTTCCACTTCACTATCACATCGCAGTGGACCTAGGGATGTTTGAGAGTGTGGTAATATCGCATACAGACATATGACACAAGTGATGTCCAATCACCTGACCATGTTCGAAGTCCGTGAGTTCCACGGAGCACCCCATTCTGCTTTCTCACGATGTCTAATGACTACTGAGGTCGCTGATATGGAGTACCTAGCAGTAGGTGGCAGCAGAATGTACCTAATATGAATAACGTATGGTTTTCGGGGTGTCCGGATGCTTTTGATCACATAGTGTATGTATTCACATGTTGACCCAACATCATCATCAATTACGATTGCAGTGGGCACGGGGCAATCAGTATTCGACCGTCGATCAATGGATACATGTCAGCTCTACGGGTGAATCACATTTTTGCTGGAGTATGTCGCTGGTCACCTCCACAGACGCCGTCATCGAGGTGAGCGGCGGCTCGAAACGTACAGAGCGCCACGGAGGTAGGTTGGTGGTAGGAGTATCGCGCTGTGGGAGACATTCTCCTGCGCTTGCATGATACTTGTGGTGGTAATCGCAGGCACGCTGACAACTGCGAACTACCTGCATCCCTTCATGCTTGATGTCTTCCCCGACGGCCATCTTCTATTTAATTGTCCGTGTCTCGGAGCCAGAACCTGCTGCAGTGGTAGTGAACTCACATTGATGTCTCGCCGATCAAATTCACCTGATGTAGATCCTATGGAACGCGTCTTGCTCGCTATCGGGCGCCATCACTGAGTACACAAACCAGCGGCCCGTTATTTACGCAAATTTCATGACCTGTTCGTAGACATCTAATGCAACATACCTACACAAACTTACCAACAAACTATCGGATCGCTGATACCCAGAGTCACTGATGCGCTTAGTTCCAAAGACGGACAAACAAGCTATTAAGCAGCTGGTCATAATTTTTTTGCTCAGTGGTGTATTTAAACAGTTTGAACTGAGTGGCAAGTTTCTTAACACAGCTCCTTAACAGTAGCCTGTAAATGAAGATAGCAACTCTCTACAGCTAGTTACAAAACTGAACGTTGTAAATTCTCTTACTGAGACAGGCGTCACGTTTATTTAATACTGCTATAAAGGATTACAAAAAAAACATTGACAGAAGCTATATATATTTCATACTGCGTCTGAGTATCGCCACAAGGTTCCGAAGAAGGAAAAAACCTATCAAAGAATAAATATGTTTAGCAAAAAAATGTGTGTTCTCGTCATATTTGCTTCACAAGCTTAGTCAATAGTAGGATTTTATGTTTTACAATAAAGTTAATGCAACAATAAAGTATTAACAATGATGTTGAAAGTAAAAAATATTTTCGCTAAAAAGGTAGTTCTGAGCAGTACATTTTGAGATAAAAACCAAATATGATTTTATGTCATTCTATGATTTGTCAAATGGAGAGGCACCACTTACCCTTTTCCCATTTAGCCGAAGCCACGAAGGACTTATTTTTATGTGCGAAGACATCAAACTAGGAAGCAGCACAAGGAAGTAACAAAAACTGGAAAATGCATTCCTCATTGTCATGTTTTATTTTTGGAAGACGTGTGAAAATCGCAAATTTTATTTAAAAACCGCTCGTTAAATCAAGCAGAAGAACTCTAAAAAAATATATACGAGAAAAAAAGAAATTTACCTTCCGATAAGGATGTGTTCCACAGCTGATCGAAGCGACAAAGAGATAAGTAGATTTCTTTGTTTGTCATCTGAAAAAATCTATATTACACAAAACTTAATTTTTGTATAAGTTATATAATTATAAAAAGTTATAATTATAAAGAAATTATGATTACAAAAAAGTTTATCTAAGTTATATAATTAAAAAAAAGTTGAAATTGAACGTGCAACGAATGATTACCCGGAACCGAAGGAGACCGATGATGGAAAGAGACCAGCAGCGACCAAAGTGAACGATAAACGACAGTTCCTTAAAAGTCGTTCCTCGGTTTTTCTGCTCACTCTAGTAAACTGCTCTTTTACACCTGTTTCCGAAAGATCTATCTCCAGCTGTTATACATTCGATTGCACATTATTTTGAGTTCTCGCAGTCGCTTTCAGGTGTTAAAGTATACACAAATCAATCAGTTTTTGTAACGGAGTAAAGAGAATGTCACTACCATCGAACACTTTAAATTCTTCCAAGCCGAGAAGACGTTTCAATTCCGGTAGGTTGTGCATTTTATAGATGTTATGATTCAGCTGATTCAGAAATATCCGTCACACCAAAGTGAAGACTGCAAAAGAACACCGACTGAACGAGCATAACCATGCTGTTCAAACGAGTATGAGTAGTATCGTTGTGTACACTCCTTAGATCCTTATATTTTATTGACTTTGTTACAATTATTCAGGCTTTCCTGGCAAGGCGTTGTCATGTTGATTAATCGGGTTTCTGCCGGTTATTCACGTATTTCCTGCACGTTATTTAAATTGCGTGACTCGCAGTCCTCTTCAGGTGCTGTCTGAGACTGATTCCAGTGTGGAACTAGTCTGATATTTACGCCTGCGTTTTGCTAGGCGTTCCCTCTGCGGTCCACGCCGCGTCTGGCCAGCGCCTTCTAGATACAAGGCCTATGCACAGCGACCATATTGGCACGTGACGTCACAAACTGTTGACCATCTTATCTTTAGTCGGCAGTCCCGTTGGCGTGTCCGTTGTGTTGAAATTGTGTATCACGTGAAAGTGATATATATTTCATAGAGTATTTGCCTACAGTTTTTCAAACTATGGGATACAAGTGCTGCATTCCCTTTTGCCAGGGAAATTATAAATCCAGAAAAGGCATGAAAGTGCACATGTTTCGATTTCCTAAATGTGTGAAGTTGAGAAATCGCTGGATTGCAGATATTCTCAGACAGGAATTTGTGCCTACTCATCATTCAAGGGTAAGTATATCATGAAAAATTTATAACGTGTTATTTGTTTCCATTGCACCACATTTGCCACTTGATTTTAAAAGCAGTTATGTACGCTGTACCAATATCATTTGCTTCTTAATCCTGGGCCGTTGCTGCGAGGTTAATACGAATCTGGCTGTGAAATGTGTCTTATTAATGCAACTGTTTTCACACAGACAATTTGTATTAATTAGTGTTGTGCTGTTACAAACATTTCCAACCGGACAGTATTGTATGGACAGCAAGCTGCTTTGACAAGCGATGGATGTATTCCATTGATATTTCCTGGTTGTCTTTCATGCTTGTCATTGCAACTGGCTTTCCGGGATTCGCTGACGCGTCTGGGAGCAGCACAACTTCAGAAAGCAATGAGTGAGAGTGTGAATTCTGCTGATCAATACGAAAGTGAAAACAAAATTTCAAATATATCTCAGTTAACAGAGGGTGGGGGGCATAACGCCAACTTATCTTGGTTCTGGACCGTCATCAGCAAGACAGACAGTGTAATTTTTGTTAGCATTGAGAAAACAGGGCTGTAGTTATTAATGAACCGCTGAACCGTTGGAAGTTTCAGTTTTTTTATAAAGGATTATAAGTGAATAATTTCCAGAACAGATACAAGTTTCCTATGAAAATAAGTTATTTTCATGATATTGAAAGTATACTGAAGTCTATTGAAAACAGTGCATATCCAGATTATCAAGATAAAGAGCATTTATTAGAGATAACTTAAGGTATTTTAGATAAGCTTATTGAAGACTCTGACGATAAAGGCTTTTTCAGTTTGTGAAGTCTCAATTACAACTGGTGAGTAGCACGCACGGACTAAGATACAAATCAGAAGACTTGTTGTTTTTTTCTCTTGTACAAATTATTTGTCCAGCTGCCTACAGGTTCATGGGGGAATCTGGAAACCTGGTAATGCCCCATCAAAGCACAATAAGAAGACTTTGTTCTGCACTTAATTTTGGTCATGAATTAGAAAACTTGACAGCAGTTTCTTATTTTACATTGAGAGTAAAGTTCCCCTTTTACAGTCCCGGGATATGATTGTAACTTTCATGGTTTATGAGATCCATATTAAGAAGTATCTTCATTATATAGATGGTAATGTTGTTGGAAGTGCTTTTGGTTCCCAAGAGTTAGCTACTAGTGCACACACATATGTGTTAGGTAGTATTATATCTCCCTTCAAAGATGTTGTACACATTTTGGCTGTTCAGACCATAACTGCTGAAACGTTGCACACTGTTTTGGAGAAGGTGGTTCTTGGCTTGGAAGACATAGGGTTCAAAGTGCTTGCAGTAGTAAGTGATAACAATTCTGTGAACAGGAAGGCTATGTCATATTTCTCAAACAAGTCTAAGCTGAGTATTGTGTATCCACATCCTGCAGACAGCACAAGGCCCCTCTTTTTTTGTAATTGATTCTGTGCACTTATTGCAGTGTGCTGGAAATAATTGGCTAAACCAGAAATCTGATGGGTATACTTTCAAACTTCCTCCATTTGATGGAAGTTTAGATTCACTTTTGGAAGCTTCATTCTCAGATGTACGAAAACTGTAGACTTTGGACTACTGATAAATGGGTTGTCACTGAAAGCAAAATGTGAAATTAGTAGTCCAAATTTTCAATGACTGCATTGTTTAAGCATTAAAGACATTGGGTCCTTGTAATAACTTGAACACAGGTGCAGCAGAGTTCATCAGGATTATTTATTTGTGTTAAGACTCCTCACAAAGGCTTATTGAAGAGGGATCAAATGCAGGAACGTTTGACTAATTCAGACACACATGAGCAGTTCATCTTCTTAAATAATTTTTTGGCATGGCTAGATAAGTGGGAAGAGTAGGCAAAAGGTATCTTTACAAAAGAATCTTTACAAAAGAAACATTATCTGCTCTGAAGTTGTCTGCACACTCTATTATTGAGATCACAAATTCCTGTGTTGATGAACTTTCTTTAAAATACATTTTGCCTGGAAAATTTCAAACTGACCTTCTTGAGGACAGGTTCGGAATGAACAGGCAACTGGCAGGGGCATGATGCCATGTATCAATAAGGCAAATTTTTGAAGTGGAGGAAAAAACTGCAGTTTTCTACAATTTTAAGGACTTCTTTAAAATCTGGAATAGGTGGGCCAATCAAAGTAAATCATTTTGATGTTTTAGAACCATGGAGGGGGTACAATGTAGAACATTCATCACTTTCACACGACTTTGCTTCTCTCTGTGTAACACAATCTGACATTACTGGCATTAGCAATTACTTGCCTGTAACAATATACCTTGCAGGCTACTGCACATACACAATCACAAGAAAATTGAAATGTGATGTATGCAAAGAGATTTTGGTTTTTCAAAAAGTCACGCATTATGAAGAGTCCTTCCAGCTTATAAGAAACTTAGATTGAGGAGTTTTAATCTATCTGTGCCCTTTTGTTGTTAATGCTGTCATATACAGCTGTATCACTATTTCTAAGCTTGTTAGTCTTGAATATGGAAAACAATTCCTACAGGATCAAAACCAAAGGCAACAGGCTATGATGGCGGTTCTAGGCGCTACAGTCTGGAACCGCACGACCGCTACGGTTGCAGGTTCGAATCCTGCCTCAGGCATGGATGTGTGTGATGTCCTTAGGTTACTTAAGTTTAAGTAGTTCTAAGTTCCAGGGGAATGATGACCTCAGATGTTAAGTCCCATAGTGCTCAGAGCCATTTGAACCATTTTGAGCCAACAGGCTACGAGTCTGACACTACATAATCTGTCTTCAAATGTGGAGCAGCTTTATTTATATGGCAGCCATATGACTGAAAACATTCTCAAAATGCTTATATGGACTGCAATAAATTCATTGTTGAAAAACTACTGCAATAAAAAATTAACACAGCAGATCTACAGTCAAAAGGTAGTAAGCAGAAAAAGCTCGAAACATTAAAAAACAGAGATAGTTCTTTTGTATAATGTTCCATAACAAGTGCTCTGTCATCAGAGATGACAAACAGCTACAGCTGCATTAAAGCTAGCTGTGATGAGATTGTATTTTGTGTGTGTGTGTGTGTGTGTGTGTGTGTGTGTGTCTGTGGGCGGGGGGGGGGGAGGGATATTTCTTGTAATGCTATGCTTTATAAGTAATTTTCTATGTGTTTTTTGTTGTTGTGCTTATTCACTCATTGATACATCACGTCCCATGAATCTTTTTGGTATTATGTGGATAGATATAGTCAGATTTGGTTTTGATGGGCTGGAAGAAATCTTCATAGCCTAAGTTACTGCCATTTTTTGTAATCCATTATATCACTCTAATGTTGATAGTTCTGTTTGAAAAGCACTTAATTTTTACTTATTTATGACCCTTTTTGTTAATACACACAATGTAAGGAAACTTTTTTTCTATGAAGATCATAACCAGTGCTGTGTTGTCAGAGATGACAGACAGCTACAGCTGCTTGAAAGCTTGCTGTGATTAAAATGGATTCGGGGCTTGGGATGAGTGTTTCTAATTTGTTTTCTTGTATTTCTGTGTCACATAAATAATTTTCTGTGTGTCTTTGTTATTATACTAATTCACTCATTGATACATCATGTTTCGTAGATCTTAATCTGCCAAACAAGTCAAGATATACATTAACGGGATGATAGAGTCACTGTAGGCTGTCATGATTTTTTGTGTACTTTACAGTACACAAATGAAGAAAAATCATGACAGAACAAAGTAGTTGCTGTGAAGAATATAAAGGCAAAAGCACCTGTTTTTGTGATATCCAGTTGCTGTTTTTGTCTACTAAGTTTTTGTCAGTCATTTATGTAACCTTTCACGTTATCATCAGTCTATGCACTGGAACAATTACAGACTATTTAATATGAGCATTAGTGTAAACTAGAAGTTACATATATGAGTACAAATATTCTGATAAAATATGGGACAGCTAGTAAGGTACCCTTTCAGTTTGTTGTGAATATATAGTATTTCTGAATTTTTTGCCTTGTATGTGCCAGTAACAGCTTAGGCTTTTTAATGAAAGTGTTTTAAAATCTTTTCTCTGTTTCCGCATCAATTATTTCTGGGCTGTTTTAAAGGTAAACTGGGTTCATAACATTTTTGGAGATAAATTTCTCATTAGCTGTGTGCCCTTCGCAAAATTCTTCCCTTTGTTGCTGTAGGAAATTCTCTCTGGATGGTGTGAATGAGTTACCATTTATGATACTGAGGAACTGCACTTTCTTCTTCAACGGCACATGACAGATGAAGTTGCTTCATTGCTCCCATATGATCATCATAGTCAGACAAGCCATTTGCTATGGAGTTCACATCTGTTTCAGGAAAAACAGATTTAGAAATAAATTATCAATCTCTGTTGGAGTCTGTCCTCATTTCTTAGTTGGGAATACTACTGGGTGGAAGAAATCAAAGTCAGGCAACAGTGCACTGAATCATTATTTTCAGTAGAGTCAGCACTGTCCTACATGAAACTAATATTGAATATGCACTTACACCGACTTCCTAGTTATTTCTACTAAGTATTATTAGTACTATAATTGTCTGGTGTAGTTTCTTTTAAAAAAGAATGTGATGTGGGCCTTTAAACTGTCAGATCTAAAGTAACTTAATGAAGGACTCGTTTATGACAGTGGCCTGCAACTTTATTGCACTTTCCATGTACGCTATATAGCCACCTCACCTTTCCTTATGTTATGACTATGGTAATGTGATACTGTTATTCCTTTTGGAGCCTTTGTTCAATTTCTATGACTTTCACATGATGTAGACATCAGTTATCTATTGTTATATGAGAAGCCTATCTGTCTTATGTATCATGCTTTTGTCTTGATGAAAAAGTTCAAATGTGTTTCGGTAAGTTGTTCGACAAAGTCAGAGTGAGCATAGTATTATTTCAATGAAGTGTGCATTGTATTTTGTGCACAGCTTCCTTCAACTAGCAATGTGCCTAACAATGAAATGTGTGTCAAGTGTTCTGTTTAATTTGCTTGTCAGAATATACAGTGTGTGCCCATATCTGAGTCTGACATTCCCCCTGTCAGTACCAGTGTATATTTTGGGAGAGTTGTAAGGAAATTAAATTGTATTTGATGTATCTAGAGTAATATTAAACCAGATTTGTTTTATATTATTCAAGAAATAAAATATTTTGTCTTCATTTTAATTATGTTCTGATGAAAGGAAATAGCTTCGTTTCTACAGTGAGAAAAACATCTGAGTATCTTGTACTATATTGCTACACGTGTGTTATGTATCTGTCTGAATTTTTATAGTGGTTTACTGATTCATATTGTCATGCAGCTTTTCTGTGCTGAAGAATAAATTTCAGTTCACTCTGTGGCTCGAAAATGTTTTGTATTCCTTATCATTCCTACCAGATTATTGAGTTTCCAGTACTTTTATTTGAAAGAGCACGAGAGCCATTTTGTTCAATTTTACAAATATTGCTATTCGGAAATAATTTTGAATTAAAATAAATTACCTTAGAAATTTGCTTTAACGAATTTGGTGTTTGACAGACTAAGCAGAATAGAAAGAAGAGTTTCGAGGTAAGCGCATTATGATTAAATGAATAGTACTCTATGACACGAATTTCAGTCAAGGATATAGGAGAAACAATCTTTTCATGCTTAAGGTTCCTAAAGTTCTGGCGAAACAGGGAAATAAAATTTTTTTTCGTGTTTTTTGATTTATTAGGCATTATACCAGGAGATGCTCCATTCCGTGGAATGATTTGAGTTCCGTATGAGGTCAGAAAATTCTGAAGTGGAGAGAAAAACTTACGAAAATCACCAGGGAAACAAATTCTTATATTCTGTAGGATCTCCAGCTGCTAGATTCAAAACCGAAAACGTCTGCTTGTTGTTGCATATTACCGTTTTTTTGCTGGAAGAAAAAGTATTTCCTGAGGCAAAAGACAGAGTTAAAAATTCCAGTTTGTCTTCAAGCCTAGAAATGCGTATTTAATGTAAATTATCAAAACAATTTTACATGCTCAAATAACATAGGACAGTTTTGTTCAGTTACTTTATGCAGTGATATAAATTTCCGTACTTTCATTACAAGGCTATGTAGAGGAGGAAAGTACCGGAATACGCGTGCGATTTCATCACTAAAACACGTTAAGTTCGTATAGCTGCAGAGTGCGTCACAGCACCGTTCCGGTGCAGACCCAGCCATCAGTATATGACGTCACAAGATTGCGCGCAGGCCTGTAGTCCTAGTAGTGTTGGTCGGGCGCACTGTCCCTGTATGGGACTTAATTCTAAGAGCAAACAGGAGTCACAATGGGCAGTCCACTCTCACCGGTGGTGGTCAGTCTCTTTATGAAAAGATTTGAAGAGGACGCACTTACAACGGTCCCAGATCAACCGAAATGCTTTTTTAGATACGTGGATGACACCTTTGTCATATGGACCCACGGGAGGGAAAAGCTCGACGTTTTCATGGACCACCTAAACTCACGCCACCCAAACATTAAATTCACCATGGAATTGGAGAAGGATGGACTACTCCCTTTCCTAGATGTTTTAGTTAGGAGGAAGGGAGATGGTACCTTCAATCACGTCGTGTACCGCAAACCCACTCACACCGACATGTACCTGCAAGCCAGCAGTTGTCACCACCCGGTACAGAAAAATGGTGTACTCAGAACACTGATTCACTGGGCACGAACTCTGTCAGGTCCGGTTGATCTGGCGACGGAGATAGAACATCTACAACTTGTGTTCTACAAAAATGGATACTTTTCTCGAGATGTTCAAAAGGCACTGCGCCCTGTATCCCCACCAGAAGTTCCTGAAAAGAGACAAGAGGAAACTCAAAAGGTTGCACATTTTCCTTATGTTGGGCCGATATCTGCCAAAATCAGCAGAATTTCCTCAAACATAACATTAAAAGCGTGTTCCATCCACCCACCAAGATTAAGGCTCTGCTAGGGAGTGTGAAGGATGGCCTGCGTCTACAGAAACCGGGCGTTTACCACGTACCATGTGAATGTGGTATGGCATACATCGGCCAGACGGCCAAGACCCCTGACGTCAGGTGCAAAGAGCACCAAAGGCGCACCAGACTGAGACAGGCAACCAAGTCAGCGATTGCCGAGCATTGTTTGGAACTTAAACAATCTATGAAGAATTATGAAGCCAAGATTTTAACACAATCATCGAGATACTGGGACAGTGTCATCAAAAAATCTATTGAGATTAAGGTCGCGGAGAATCTCATTAATTGGGACACTGGTTTCCAGCTGAGCTCGGCTTGGAACCCAGCACTTGATCTTCTGAAGACGCAGCGGAGGCAACATCCAGACCCCAAGGTACGCAAGTATAAAGATGGAATTAGAGATCAGCCCAGTACATGTAACAAAGGACGTACGTGAAATGGTACCTCATAGAGCAGATACAATATCTGAGGACGTTCTTCCGATTCTCGAGTGGCAGTTTGAACACAATCGGCCTGAAAATAACACTGCAGTCGCTGCTGGGGGGCAAGAACTTTGGACGGAACACCTAACACGGCACACCACGGTAATTGAACGTCCTAATTCACAGAAGGACTCAAATGACGACAATCGGAAGATAAAACGTCTAGCACAGCTTTGACGTCATTCAGAACTTAATTCAGATATATTGACAACGGATAATAACCACAAAGTACGCGCACAGCGTTCGGAACAGCCGCGGCAAGAAGAAAACGCTACAGCCGTTGCTATTGGTCGGCGCACACCACGGACGGTGTGCCAGACGCGGCGTGAACCGCAGAGGGAACGCCTAGCACAACGTAGGCATTGAGACTTGGTGGTCAAGGAAGGCAGGATTCGGTTACGACTGTGGACGGGGCTGTAATAAGTTACTATTGGTTGGCTTTTCATTTAATCACACACAATTTATTTAAAATCAACAACAAATTAAAATAATGGCGATAACTTATGAATTGTTTCACGTCTGAAGGCCTTAATCGAGACAAATTAAGAATTGATTAAACTTGCTGCAACTTACAATTACAGTTATTAAAATATAAAAGACAAATGACCAAGGTCTTAAAGCTCGCTGCAAAAATACAATTGCCAAATTAAAATTTTAAGACAAGTAACGACATTCACGGCTGAAGGCCTTAACGCCAAGAATGGCAATTATTAAAAAAAATTAACAAACATACTTGGTTCAAGAATCATAAAAGGAGGTTGTATACATGGAAGAAGCCTGGAGATACTGACAGGTTTCAGATAGATTATATAATGGTAAGACAGAGATTTAGGAACAAGGTTTTAAATTGTAAGACATTTCCAGGGACAGATGTGGACTCTGATCACAATCTAGTGATTATGAACTGTAGATTAAAAGCGAAGAAACTGCAAAAAGGTGGGAATTTAAGGAGATGGGACCTGGATAAACTGACTAAACCAGAGGTTGTACAGAGTTTCAGGGAGAGCATAAGGGAACAATTGACAAGAATGGGGGAAAGAAATACAGTAGAAGAAGAATGGGTAGCTTTGAGGGATGAAATAGTGAAGGCAGCAGAGGATCAAGTAGGTAAAAAGACGAGGGCTAGCAGAAATGCTTGGGTAACAGAAGAAATATTAAATTTAATTGATGAAAGGAGAAAATATAAAAATGCAGTAAATGAAGCAGGCAAAAAGGAATACAAACGTCTCAAAAATGAGAGCGACAGGAAGTTCAAAATGGCTAAGCAGGCATGGCTAGAGGACAAATGTAAGGATGTAGAAGCTTATCTCACTAGGGGTAAGATAGATACTGCCTACAGGAAAATTAAAGAGACCTTTGGAGAAAAAAGAACCACTTGTATGAATATCAAGAGCTCGGATGGAAACCCAGTTCTAAGCAAAGACGGGAGTATATAAAGGGTCTATACAAGGGCGTTGTACTTGAGGACAATATTTTGGAAATGGAAGAGGATGTTAGATGAGGATGAAATGGGAGATATGATACTGCGTGAATAGTTTGACAGAGCACTGAAGGACCTGAGTCGAAACAAGGCCCCCAGAGTAGACAACATTCCATTAGAACTACTGACAGCCTTGGGAGAGCCAGTCCTGACAAAACTCTACCATCTGGTGAGCAAAATGTATGAGACAGCAAAATACCCTCAGACTTCAAGAAGAATATAATAATTCCAATCCCAAAGAAAGGAGGTGTTGGTAGATGTGAAAATTAGTGAGCTATCAGTTTAATAAGTCACGGCTGCAGAATACTAACGTGAATTCTTTACAGACGATTGGAAAAACTGGTAAAAGCCGACCTCGGGGAAGCTCAGTTTGGATTCCGTAGAAATATTGGAACACGCGAGGCAATACTGACCCTACGACTTCTCTTAGAAGCTAGATTTAAGAAAAGGCAAACCTACGTTTCAAGCATTTGTAGGCTTAGAGAAAGCTTTTGACAATGTTGACTGGAATAGTCTCTTCCAAATTCTGAAGGTGGCAGGGGTAAAATACAAGGAGCGGAAGGCTATTTACAATTTGTGCAGAAACCAGATGGCAGTTATAAGAGTCGAGGGACATGAAAGGGAAGCAGTGGTTGGGAAGGGAGTGAGACAGGGTTGTAGCCTCTCCCCGATGTTATTCAATCTGTATATTGAGCAAGCAGTAAAGGAAACAAAAGAAGAATTCGGAGTAGGTATTAAAATCCATGGAGAAGGAAGAAAAACTTTAAGGTTCGCCGATGACATTGTAATTCTGTCAGAGACAGCAAAGGACTTGGAAGAGCAGTTGAACGGAATGGACAGTGTCTTGAAAGGAGGATATAAGACGAACATCAACAAAAGCAAAACGAGGATAATGGAATGTAGTCGAGTTAATTCGGGTGACGGTGAGGGAATTAGATTAGGAAATGAGACTCTTAAAGTAGTAAAGGAGTTTTGCTATTTGGGGAGCAAAATAACTGATGATGGTCGAAGTAGAGAGGATATAAAATGTAGACTGAGAATGGCAAGGAAAGCGTTTCTGAAGAAGAGAAATTTGCTTACATCGAGTATAGTTTTAAATGTCAGGCAGTCGTTTCTGAAAGTATTTGTATGGAGTGTAGCGATGTATGGAAGTGAAATGTGGACGATAAATAGTTTAGACAAGAAGAGAATAGAAGCTTTCGAAATGTGGTGCTACAGAAGAATGCTGAAAATTAGATTGGTAGATCACATAACTAGGGTAGAAGAGGAGTCTGTGGCACAACTTGACTAGAAGAAGGGATCGGTTGGTAGGACATGTTCTGAGGCATCAAGGGATCACCAATTTAGTATTGGAGGGCAGCGTGGAGGGTAAAAATGGTAGAGGGAGACCAAGAGATGAATACACTAAGCAGATTCAGAAGGATGTAGGTTGCAGTACGTACTGGGAGATGTAGCAGCTTGCACAAGATTGAGTAGCATGGAGAACTGCATCAAACCAGTCTCAGGACTGAAGACCACTAAAACAACAACAACACTTTCAAACAGCAAAGCAATAGCAAAAGTTAATTTAAAAGAGAAGTAACTGATCACGAAACAGGGGAGACAAATGATAGTAAACTTGGTGGCACAACCGTTTAATCTTGCTCTTACGCCAAGAATGGCAATTATATTTTAAAAAATTAGAAACATACAATAAAACAGCAAATATAATAACAAGGTTAATTCGAAAGGACAAGCAACTGATCACCAAACAAGTGAGACAAATGATGGTAACCTAGTAATACAATAATAAAATAATAACACAATAATAAAACACAAGGGCTAGTCACAGACAGTGCTCCAGGAATCGACCTCTGAGTAGGTCAGGCCAAAAACACTTTCACGAGAGATGAGAAAGGCAGCCAAGAGTTGTAGTCACTTCACAAGATGGTAACTCAGAATAGTGGCAGTCTAACGAATGACTAATGATAATCTGCTGAAGCTACCAATGCAATGATGGAATACCACGCCGAAGAATGAACTGGCGGTCAGCACTACGTTCTCAGAATGCCGTGTTTAGAGTATCTGAAACGAGAAAGGAACCACTACTACCAGAGTAGAAGAAACACCAACCGACCTTCAAATCAAGGGAACTGTCAAAACTACACACCTTACCGGGCAGCAGCGGCAAGGCGAGGAAACGTACACTGCCATTACATACACTAGCAATGGGGCAGGTCACTGGGGCGGTTAGCGGCTACCGGGCACGAAAAATACCGCTGGTTGAACTTAACAAATAGTAACACATAGAATGCAGCAATTAATAACAAGAAGTCGAGGAAAGCTAGTTATATCCGCCTTCCCCAAGCACTCCACTCGCTGCTCTTCGTCGTCGCGACACTGCGAGCAGCAACACTAACTCAAGTCACTGGAGAATCGCGAACTCTCACAATGGTGGAGGTTTCACTGCTAGGATTAAAATCCACTCAACTTAAAGCTTGTTGGATCCGGTTGACGACTAGGTCGTGTTCCCTCGCGACCACAGTCCATGCGTGCCGCCAGCGGTCCTGGCGTGTTGTCGCACTGCCCTCTTGGCTCCTCCAGAGTCGCCAGCCGAACTGCTCATTCACACGACCTGGAAGAACAACGACGTCACCCCAAAGACAGGACCACAGTTACTACACATCGATAACGCTGCTGCTGCCACTAGCGGACTGGCAACTCTTGCAAAATCAAGTGGCGCCAGTCAACACAAGAAGAATACCAACAACCGCAACCATGTCAACTAAACGATACAGTTTGGCCTCCAACAGAGGACGGAAACCTACAACAGCAGCAACGCGAGCTGCAGCACGGCTCAGGCATAAATACCGGACTTGTTCCACACTGGAATCTAGTATCAGACCACCTGAAGACGACTGCGAGTCACCCAGGGAATATACGAATAACCGGCAGAAACCCGATTAATGAACATGACGACTTTATTTCACTTCACGTGTGTCGGTGTTTCGCCATTTTCAAAGTGTCTACAGTAAAATGACATGCATCAGAAATATGTGATAACATCCAAAACAGTAAGTATACCGTGACTATTGAGTGAACCTTTACACTTACCCAAAAATATAACAAAATTTTTTATGGATAACAAGCAGAAGAATGTATCTGTATAACATATATAGATATACAGTATTTCACCATCCTTAATATCCTGACATTTAAGTGTAATCTGATTAGAGTATACTCACGAAAGCTTTAAGGAAAGAAGACTGCCAGCTGATCGTTCACGGAATGTGGTTCAGATATATAATATTTAGGTGTTACAAAAGTGATTTGCATTACGTGATCATCGTACGATGACGAGCAACAAATGTTCGTACATCAACTTTTTAATAATAAATAAAAAGTATTACTTGAAACTACCTGTAAAAAGTTAGGTGCGTGTTTTCGAAATTAGATTGTGTTGATGTATAACAATCTCTAGCCTGTTACTGAATACAGCGTTTGGGAAGTTTAGGCAATTATACGTAGTATTCATACAAAAAATAGAGAGTGGGGAATAGAGAGGAATATATATTGCCAAACATGGTCAGTGTTGTACACCAAGAAGCATTCAAATGGTTCAAATGGCTCTGAGCACTATGGGACTTAACTTCTGAGGTCATCAGTCCCCTAGAACTTAGAACTACTTAACCTAAGGACATCACATACATCCATGCCCGAGGCAGGATTCGAACCTGCGACCGTAGGGGTCGCGCGGTCCCAGACTGAAGTGCCTAGAACCGCTGGGCCACTCCGGCCGGCCAAGAAGCATTCAAAGTTAAAGTTGTGTAGTTGTCAGTGAGAAACACGTCCAGCTGTAGCCAGCCTGATCTTTCATTTTTGTTAATCATTTTAATTTATTCCGTGATATAATATGTATATTTTCTATTTGATAGAGTGATGCATGCGTAATGTGGATTTGATTCGTGTACGTGGCAGAAATGACGACTGGATTGGTCACTCTTTCGTATTTTGTAAAATTTCTCTCTGTAGTGAGTGTATATAGTTATTGGTCATAGCAGCCGCACCGCGGCCAAGGGAGTTAGGACGGCAATCCGGGAGTTTGTGACTAGTGCCCGAAACTGGCTGTGACCTAGGCTATTGCGTTGCAGTGGCTGGCCACTGTGTCGTCCAGTCCGCTCAGGTGGGCAGCTGGCAAGCGCCAGTTGACGGGTCTAACGTTTCGGCGAAACGAGTGCGCCAAGATGGCGTGGTCCTCTTAAAATCAAAAGCAGTCAGTTACATTTATCAAGAGCGACCATACGCAAGATGGGTGGGGGCGAACGGACGTCAGGCTGTGAACAGCAAGTGCCTCCGGGTTGCTCAGTGTGGTAATATCTACTCTTAACGTGGAACATGCCTAGCACCACCGTTAAGGGACCACTTGATGGTCTGCCGAGACTCTGCTGGCGCCACTGTTTAGGCATGTGGAGTTCTGACACGTGGAATTCTGACACGTGGAGTTCTGACACGGAAACCAGGCCCCGGTCTGTTTGGTTGGCGCTTGTAAAATGTAGAAATAAGAGTTCTGCCATTTGTTGTAACTTGCGCCTTTCTGACGTAGCGATCTCCCACCACTTGCTTAGGTTAATAAAAATGATACCATTGGCTAGACCTGTAACAAAATTCTGCATAACGAAGAAAAATGTTGGAGACATAGACTGCCACTGGATAAGGTTCAGACAACCCTTCAGATTGGCTTATGCATAATTTTGGCGGCATAACGAGCGAAGGTGCGGCATAGTGCAAATTTTAGTTTCATTGAAGATTTGACTTTGGGATTCGATAGTAGGCATTCAAGATTCGTCGTTCATGTTAGGTATTCGGGCTTAGAGATCGGTACGGCTTCCGCGTTAGATAGTCGAGAGATGAGCGACGGCTTTCTACAGTCCATCACCTGCTGCAGCGGCAGCTCACTATCCAGCTCAGTATATTAAGTTCACGCAACAATAAGGCTGGTCAGTAACAATGACGTGGGAATAGGCGCGTTTGTATGCTACACATAACTAGGGACTTAGATCGATCACGCATCGTGAGTTGATTCCCGGGCCATGGCCTTGCTATTTGGTCTTCATGCATATCTCACCCCTTCACTTGTCGGAACAGTCATCGTCATCATGACCAATGCGACACCGCTTTTGTTGTTCATGAGTTTCTTACCAGAGTTTCTTCCATTCTTCCATGAGATATCCTTTGCGATCCAATATCATAAGAAAACTAATTTGCACGGATTCTAATTCCGTCCTACACTCATCTCCAGTATGTGAGATAATTATATTCGTATTTTCATGTCCTGTGATGTTTTACATGCAGTCAGACTTTGTCAATAAATCATGATTTTAATGAATTCAGTAGTTGTACGTCCCCTCCCCTACACCCACAATTGTTAACTTAATACAAGTCCCACAGCTATAATTCACTTGTTTGGGCCACCCACCTGTTCCATTTCCTTTGCATACCTCATTATCGTACATTTGAATAGTTGTGGGGCGATCTGCGTATCGAGAGAGGATGCTTGATACATATCACTGGTTTCTCACTCACATGTGCTCCCATAACCCTAGTGGCATCTTGCAGCTGGCGTGCGAGGAATGAGTGTACTACTGTCTGAGGTGCATTAGCTGGTGCTGGATTGTACTAAAGAGGTAATATCAGAACAATCGGAATGCACATGCGACTGAAATCTGATTACATTCATAACTTCCATACGACACCATAAAATGACAAAGCTAAAGATATGAAAAATATAGTAGTCATGAAATGTACAAGGAGCTTCACATACTCATTTACATCCACATACCAATAACATTGGAGAAATAAAAAGAGAACAGCTGTAACATTATGATCGAGTCATTAAACTATTCAGTGTTAACACCTTTAGAAATAGTAAACTTAAGGACTAAAGATAAAAACGAGTAGTGATCATCACATCTCCATTAAATACACGGAATGTATGTGCCCAATATATTCATCTTGTTATGGAAATAATAATTCGTTGACAAGTTGTTTATTGCCATTTGACAAGCGTAGCACGAAACTGTAGGGGAGGTTGGAAATGTAGCTTCAGTTAAGGTTTATTTTTATTTTTAAGTGCTTAAACTACGTCCGGTTTTGGGCTGTTACATGCCCATCATCAGGTGCGATACTGAAAATAAACAAGAGACCGAAGCTAAATATTTTTTACATTCAGTACTACACATGAGAAAACAAAGAAGTATCGTATAACATTTTAGAAAACAGCCGTCGGGATAGGTGCGGTAACACTTAAGTCAGTGTCAAAGTAACACCAGACAATACGACCGGTATTTGCTGAAATGTTATATGATACTCCTTTGTTTTCTCATGTTTACTACTGTGTGCAAAAACTATTTTTAGCTTCGGTCTCTAGTTTATTTTCAGTATCACATCTGATGATGTGCATGTAACAGCCCAAAAGCGGTCGTGGTTTAAGCACTGAAATATTAAAAAAGAAGAATCTTACAACTGAACCTACATTTTCAACTTCTGCTAGAATGTTCAGTTTCGTATGTTCCTCCAGCAGGATAGTTTGTACAAAACTATGGTCAGCAGTTGTATAAAGGCTTTCGTTTTTGCAACATATGCGTTACGTCCTTCTTAGTGAATATGTTACTTGTTTTCTAATTGGCACGTACTTTTTGTGAATAAGATTTAAACAAATGTCAACCAAATCTTCGTCTTTTCTTTCAACAGAACTCCATGATATCCTCCTGTTTAATTAATATTCTGGAGCTGGTGTGTGGTCATGATGAACTTTAAAACTTGAAAATAAGTTATGCTGCCTCCAGCAAACAAATTGAAAAATCAGCGCGAATAGTTATCACAGCATCTCCGTAGAACTTTAGATTCTGCAACGATTCGCACTGCGGATTAAATGTACTTTACCACGACGATTAAAAACACTGCAAAATCTACGGCCGCGGTGGTCTAGCGGTTCTAGGCGCGCAGTCCGGAACCGCGCGACTGCTACGGTCGCAGGTTCGAATCCTGCCTCGGGCATGGATGTGTGTGATGTCCTTAGGTTAGTTAGGTTTAAGTAGTTCTAAGTTCTAGGGGACTGATGACCACAGTAGTTAAGTCCCATAGTGCTCAGAGCCATTTTTGCAAAATCTAACTCTGCCACAATTTTATTTTAAATGGCTTACTGAAAGTAGGCCACGAAATACTACGTAATATTGTCCAGATGACTAAACATTTGGGTGTTGGACCGTTCTGTTACCTGAGGACAAGGTTTCCGAGTTTGAGTAAGGGTTTAACTAACCGTTTTCTCTAGAACTATTGGAATGCTATACAGAACTGCGGTCAGAACTTCAAACGTCTCTGTTAGATTCGTTTCATACTATTTTACTTGTATTTTGTGTTGTCACGTTCAGTTATCAGTAATTTAATTTTGTACTTCCCGTTTTGTTCCCATTCAATGGTACACAATTACATTAAAGTACCAATTTTTCCAGTAAGCATCTAATCCTATGAACATTACCTACATTTTGTGCTCCCAAATTTCCTTTGTCTCGTTATCATCTGTATGAATGTGTGAGTGTGTGTGTGTTGAATCTGTCTTATATATGCTAGCACTATAGCATCTGGCTGTCTGCTGTGGTAGCAACAGTGTAGCCAACGTAGCTTTCTCAGTCATAGAAAAGAGATTTGCTCCATTCCGGTAGACATTCGACAGTAGTCAAGTTGATGGCGGAGAGGACCCCTCTGATCTCTTCCGGCTACCTGGGGGAAGTTCGCTGCAGGTAGAGCGTGTTCTCGGCACTCGGTACTGGCCCTTTGGTGAGTGAAGAGCGACTTGGCGCTGGTGAGTGTGTTAACACGTGATGGTGTGTAGCTATTCCAACTGATGTACACGTTTGATCTTCTAGTTAATTTTGAAATTAAATAGTCGAATTCTCACATTTTTCAGAGTATATTTTTCTGCATGTAGTAAGTTTTTACGGCCCTCGCTTTGCGTAAGGAGAACACATGGTGTAGGAAGTTAGTTACTCCAGCACAGATTTAAAAATCAGTTGTCTGACTTCTTTTTTAACTGGAACGTATGAGTGAATTTTTCTCATGTGTATGTGTATTGTTTTTTCTACATTTCATTTCAATTTTAAGATTGTGTAATTTTTTTCATACCACGTAGTGGTATGACAACATTTATAAACAATCAGATGGCCTAGCAATGGGATCATGTATATCTGGTACAACAGCCGACATATACAGAAATGATTCAGAACAAAAATTATTTGACAGCCAAGAACCTTGCCCAAACAAAATAGAATTTTATAGGAGATACGTAGATGACACACGACTGTTAGTGAAAGGGGATACCAAAGACATCACAAACATTCTAAACTATTTCAGTAATCTACATTAGAAAATCAAATTTACAGTGGAACATGAGCAAAATAAAAGCATCAACATTATGGACCTAAATATTACAAGGTATAAAAACACATGCTCATTCAAAATTTATAGGAAAAACGCAATGACTGACACCACAATCCCTGCAACCTCATGTCACCCAAATATCGATAAACAGGCAGCATACAGGTCAGTGCTGCATAGGGCAACAAAAATACCATTGAACCAAGAAAATATGAAACACGAAGTAAACACAGTGAAAAAGATTGCAGTTGCCAATGGTTACAATGTTTCCGTGGTTGACACAATCCTAGACAAAGTGAAGAAAGACCTAGGTGCAAACTGCACAACAAACTGTATAGCATCAGAAAAAATTATAATATATCCACACTCCAACTAGCTGGGTGTCGTTTCGCATTGTACGCCATAGCTTCCCAGTAACAAAACGTTCCCGCCACATCGTCATCATCACATATTCGTCTAGGAATAAAGAGTGTAATTAAAATTTAAAAAAAAACCGTGACTTTTCTCGATTTCTCCACTTCCACGAAACCTTTTCGTATTTTTGGTACTTGTAAATCCAGCCAACAGAGGGGTGTCTTACACATTCGGACCACCAAATTAGAGTTTGTGGTAGTGCATTTGAGCTTTATGCCACGTTCTCACGGACAACTATCACAAACCTAACACCCAGATCATACACGTTTCTCGGCTAAGTCACCATTGTGAAGCAATATATTAGAGTACGTTCATTTCGGGTAAATTTTCAACGGCCAAGCAAAAAGGTAGAAAAACGTTTGTATGCAATAATGTTATCGCAAAACTGTTCTGTATTGATTCAAAACAGATTTTAATTTTCTTTTGCTAAGCACCGTACCTGTTTACCACTTTGGACGAGGAACACCCCAAGTCGAATCTTTTGCAGCTGGCAAATTTGAGTTTGTTTCAGAAAAAAAAGGAACCTATTAGAGCGTCATACAGAGATTTTGTTTGTTACATGTGCGAGAGACGGTAACTGTAGAACATGACTTGATGATACATAATAAATATGTGCGTGTTTGGCTCCTGTATCGTGTGTGGAAGCTGAATTTTCAAGAGGAATAGCATGTTATGTAGAAACCTCCTATAGGATTGAATGCAAAGCACACTTTATTCCAAGTGTACGATAAACTTCTGTTTATCCCTTCAGTGCACTAGCTGTATATATCAGAATAACTACTAAGACTCCATCGTCATTCATTTATTCTGCTTCAAGCGTGCAGGATGTCTGTGAATAAGCTGATGCTGTTGGACGCTAGGAGGAGGAACAGTAGCAGCGTCGTAATTCTTATAGTGAATCTGAGCAATGGTAGCAAGTGTATTGTGCAAGGTGTGGTCGTGGATGCCGAGATTCGTGCTTTAGTAATTGCTGTTTAAAAGCTATTAAAGGAGAACAGTAGCTGAACGCTCTGGTTTATTCGGGAACACAGCTGCGTCCACACATCAGGAAACGAACATTTGAGAGCTCTTACTTCCTCAATATGCTACGACATTTAGCCTTGAGGACTATGGATTCGTTGAGAAGGAAAATGTTACTGCTTGCAGCATGTTTGAGTGGGCGAAATAATGAAATGCGTATAATGTACTCTCGGCTATTTATATGAAACTGATTACGAGTCGTCATCACTTGAACGCTCTTGATTACTGCATGTCCCCTGCACAATTTATACAGTACCATTACTATGTGATATACAGCACAAATTCAATTTGCTACCTGATGTGTTTAAAAGGGATGAACTCATTTTAAAGTATGGGCACTTTGACTCAAATGGGTGAAAGCAAATTGATGGACCACCATCAGTTACGACGTATTGTGTCGGATGTAAAGGTGAAATGATAAATAAGAAATCATAATGTTTGTTCCGTAGTCAGACCAGTCAAGTAAGATGCTACTACCTTTTAGCAACCTATTTCTCTACTTCATAGACTATGATGATGAGCGTAAATAGTTTATGTTTAAAGATGTTGCATTTATAGCATACACAGATGATACTGTTATAACAAAGTCATTCGCAGAGAGCATTGATTAGCCAAGGTCTTTTAAGGATGTGAAGTGTGCTAAAACACGAATGATTTGCAAAGTGATTAATACATTTCTACCAAGAAATTCACTGGGATGAACCTGATATACCCTATAAAGATATGGTGACGTCATTTAGATTATTCGAACTTCAAGTACGCCAAGGGAAAGGAGAAAATCGCATGGATGCACCGAATCTTCAAGTATGCTGCTATTCAAGATCTGGAGTTCTACAGATGTCCTGTCTCCATCGACTTAGGAAGAATGAGGACATGTGTGAAAATAGTGTTGCTGTATCTGTTTAAGAAAATGTAAAATTAATTTGAAGTTGGATGAGAAATAAATAATTTTTTTTTTTTACTTTATATTATGTGTACTTTTTTTACTGATTTCGCCCTGCTCATACACTTTGATAGTTATATAGTATGCAACTTTGCCCAGATACCATCTCTGTGGTTTTCATCAAGCACAGGCGATATAATGTTAAACATGTTTGCTATACGTCTTTGGAAGCAATCACTGTCATATGCCACCTGCTCCCATAACCCAATACGTGCAGCACGATGCACGAAATCCCATGCAACCATTACATATATTTTGTTATTCTCCGTCTTAAACTTCACCTTCCTTAATAGCACTCATGTTCAGAACTAGTATCATTTGTGTCTTGCACAACCATAATATACATATAACACAACATGGGATAGGTTATTGATAAATAACAACAACGAAGACATATGGTAACGAATTTTTTCGTTTACTCAGTTCATGAGATACAATGTAGTTCTTGAGATTACAATTTGATTCTTGAGATTCCGTTTTTCATTCTTTTCCACATTATACGTTTTGAACAAAAACAAATACAAAAAACTCGCTGGTTAAAATAATTACAATACGCTAAAAACTAATGTGGAGATGCTTTTACTACAACTAGCTCACACAATCCCAATAGCACCATTTACATGAACAACAATAATTCTGATGGACTTTGAACTATGTGCACATAAAATCTAAAGTGGCTTGGACGGCTAGCAGCAGGTGAAACTTAAAAACTGTTCTGTTTACAAATGTACATGGCGCACATGTGCCAATACAGACAAACCCAAACACACACACACGCACACACATACACACACACACACACACACACACACACACACACACACACACACACACACACAAATACACTGAAGAGCCAAAGAAACTAGTACACCTGCTTAATATCGTGTAGGGCTCCCGCGAGCACGCAGAAGTGTCACAACACAACGTGGCATGGACTCGACTATTGTCTGAAGTAGTGCTGGAGGGAACTGACACCATGAATTCTGCAGGGTTGCCCATAAATCCGTAAGAGTACGAGGGGGTGGATATCTCTTCTGAACAGCACGTTGCAAGGCATCCCAGATATGCTCAATAATGAAACTTCCTGGCAGATTAAAGTGTGTGCTGGACCGAGACACGAACTCGGAACCTTTGTCTTTCGCTGGCAAGTGTTCTACCAACTTTTCTTTTTTTTTTTCATTTTGTTCATTATTGTTCGTTGCTCTCTGACCGAACACGATAGGCTACTGTGCCGACATCAACTGAGCTACCCAAGCAAGACTCACGACCCGTCCTCACAGCTTTACCTCCGCCAGTACCTCGTCTCCTACCTTCCAACCTTCACAGAAGCTCTCCTGCGAACCTTGCAAAACTAGCACTTCTGGAAGAAAGGATATTGCGAAGACATGGCTTAGCCACAGCCTGGGGGATGTTTCCAGAATGAGATTTTCATACTGCAGCGGAGTGTGCGCTGATATGAAACTTCCTGGCAGATTAAAACCGTGTAGAGCACTTGCCCGCGAAAGGCAAAGATCTCGAGTTCGAGTTTCGGTCCTGCACACAGTTTTAATCTGCTATGAAGTTTCATATTAGCGTGAAAATCTCATTCTGAGTGCTCAATAATGTTAACGTCTGGGGAGTTTGGTGGCCAGCGAAAGTGTTTAAACTCAGAAGAGTGTTCCTGGAGCCACTCTGCTGCAACTCTGGACGTGCAGGATGTCGCTTTGTCCTGCTGGAATTTCCCAAATCCATCGGAATGCACAATGGACATAAATGATTACAGGTGATCAAACAGGAGGCTTACTTATGTGTCACCTGTCAGAGCCGTATCTAGACATATCAGGCGTCCCATATCACTGCGACTGCACACATCTTACACCATTACAGAGTTTCAACCAGCTTGAACAGTTCCCTGCTGACATGCAGGATCCATGGATTCATGAGATTTTCTCCATAGTCGTACATGTCCGTCCGCTCGATACAATCTGGAGCTAGAGTCGTCATACTAAGCAACTGCGCCAGACATTTGTTGTCTTATATAGGCTTTGCGGACCGCAGCGCCGTATTCTGGGTCTGTATTTGAATACGCATGCTTATAACAGTTTCTTTGGGGCTTCAGTGCACTTACACTATGATAAAAGTGACAAACTATTCTACCAGATCTACACTCAGCATCATTCTCTTCCTCTCACTCAATCAGAGTCCACCACTCCCTCTCTCTCAACAAGTGAATAGTGTGGGTACAGGAGAATTTCAATCCCATCATCACAAATTACTCTTTTATCCTCATGAGGCAACAGGTCGACCTAGATGCATAGTGTATACCTCCTGTCCTTCGATCGAATACCAGTTTCCCGCACCATGTGATGCAGCTGCAGCGAAGCACCGCGAAAACCGCTGTACAGCCACCGCAAATAGTTTTCGACAGAGAGGGCTCTCGATGCCATCTCCACATCCACGCTGTAGGAGATCTGGAATGACGTGGTTGCGCATTGTTTCTTGTAGATCACAGTTCTTCACCCAATAAGTGAAGATATCTGTATCCATATAACGTAAGTTAGGATCTGGGAAATGAGATTTCGAAAACTCATAATGAAAGTAGTGCATATGGAATTTGGATAGGTCTAGTATGCACATCCCCATGTAGTCAGGTTTCGTGAACTCTACTGCAACCTTCACCTTCTCTACAGCACCAAAGTTCTCCTTGAATATTGTGACCATTTAAAATTTGGTCTGGTGATGCATTTTCTTACGTCATGACGTCCATCCCATTTGGTTCTAATCAATATTTCACGCCGTTACCTTGAATAATCCATTGTTTTGCCGAAAACTGAATTAATCATTTATTTTAAAGAAATCTTTCCCAAAGCTACACGTCGCAGAGCCCTCAGTGTCGTGTTCAAATCAATATATTTCTTCAAGCAGGGGGATTGCTCGAAGGCGATAGCGTGGGTGAATCTACCCAGCCTCATACCCAAGCTGAGACGCTGCTGGAGATTATAATAGCGAATAATACAGGGTGATTATACTTAAACGTTCTAACCGCTGTAGAAATAACACCATTGGTCAGAATGACGTCAAATTGAAACGGAATATTATCGGAGAAGGGGGACAACGTATGGCAGAAGAAAAATAATAGTTACAAAATGTGATCGACTACAAATGACAAATGTATCATACAACAATGCCTTACAGTATATGTTTGAAGTTAAACAAACTCTAGTACTGAGTGTGCATCGGAGTACAGGTGTGACACTGTTAGTTACGTAAACCCATCCACCATGGCCAGTTCATATCACATCGGATGAGAAAAACCGGTTTTTAATTCTCCTGAGGCCAAAAACCCATAAAAAGCACCAACCAAAATCAAATCGGATAATTACTTTCCGTGTGACTGGTGCAAAACATGTTCAATATGCTGTCCACCGTTTTCTGCAACAAGTTGAAATCGAGAAACAGCATGTTCCACAACTGATCGAAGTGTTTCCAGGGTCACCTTCAGAATGTGTTGCCCAATGCGTGCCTTCAGTGCAGTTAAATTTGCAGTCGGAACACTGAACACAACATCTTTCACATAGCCCCACAGCCAGAAGTCATGTGGATTAAGATCAGGTGATCGGGACGGCCAGGCTGTAGGGGAATGGCGGTTGATAATTCTTGCATTTCCTAAACGGCGCTTCAGCAGCTGCTTAATTGAATTTGCACTGTGCGGAGGTGCGCCAGCATCCATAAAAATGATCCATACACACATCCACGCTGTTGGAGAGCTGGAATGACGTGGTTGCGCAAGAGACACTCATAGCGCTTACCAGTGAAGGTACAGGTAACAGGACCGGAAGCACCTGTCTCTTAAAAAAATATGGCCCTGCGATTAATGATGATGATCACACAGTGACCTTTTCAGGATGAGGAGCTACAGGTTGATTTGTGTGTGGCTTTTCCGTTGCTGATATTGCACAATTCTGTGTATTGACATATGCTGTCAGATGGAAGTGGGCTTCGTCTGTCCACAAAATCTCCTACGGCCAATCATTGTCCACTTCCATGCGAGCAAGAAATTCTAAAGCAAAAGTATCTCTTGCTAGCAGGTCAACAAGAAGCAACTCGCGCACATGGGTAGTTTTGAATGGAGAGCAAAGAAAGATGTTTCGTATGATTTTACATACCATGCTCATGGGTATGTCTCATATTAGGGCAATTCTTCGTGCATTACACGTTTGCACACCACCACTCGTCTCCTCCTGCATTGCTGTGGCCACTGAAGTTGAATGAATTCGTATCTTCCTTCTACCAGGTTGCACACCAAAAGAACCGTCTTTTCGAATTTCCGAATCATTTTCTCCAGACCCACGGCAGTCTTCGGACCAACGCCTTTTTTCAAACCCTTCAGTGTCCGGAACGTCTGCAGAGCGACGTGTACACAGTCATCATTCTTGTAACACAGATTTACAAGCAGAGCGAGATCCTGCATTGAGTCAGTCATGGCGAACGTCGCCGTCGTGAAAGGAGGAAAAACCATGTACCTGGCGTGTTTATACCAACCTCAACGCGTCGAGCGCATGACAGGTGTTTTTATTTACGTATTCTGACACATACAGCGCCATCTATTAATCAATTTTCACACTATTTTTTCTGCCATATGTTTTCCCCCTTCTCCGATAATATTTCGTTGCAATTTGATGTCATTCTGACCAGTGGTGCTATTTCTACAGCGTTTTGAAAGTTTAACTTTAATTACAATCACCCTGTATATCTCTACTTATCCCCAGTGTCGTCAATTTTGGGGTGGAGCCTCCGTGGGAAAATAGTATCTATGAACACAGTGGCAAATCAGTATGCGCTTCATGAAGGCCAATATGGTATGTGAGTTCTGCCTCCACTACACACCTCACATCAGAATCAGCCCCCATAACGTTTATTTTTCCATCTAATGCCTTGCATTCATCATTGAGCACCCATCGAAACTCACCAATTGGCAGTGATTGTTGTATTGCGTGCCTGTATAAGTTATTTACATCTAATTACATGATATAAGTCGAATCAAGGGATCCGATGAACCTCTCATTCATAAACGGGCTATTTGTCTTCGCGTCAAATCGCAAAATCCCCCACGGATCCCTCGCTCAAAGAGAAGAAGCAAGTCAATGTCGGTGATTAGTTCGATGCTGCGCTTCGCTTTCTCGAGCACTGCGTCCCAGGACAACTCAGGTGCCGTGAAATAAAAGGTGGGATCCAGAGACTGGAATTTCTGGAAAATCTCCGCAAGCAAGTGCACGTCTGTGTCCATGTAAAGCTGTGCATACTCTCCTAAAGTAGAGACGCTGAATTTCTGCCAGACATTCAGAGCATGCTCATACTCTGCATCCATTACGGCATTGCTGGAGAATGCAGTTACGTCGAGTGGTCTGGTTTCATTGAATTTTGCCATATTATTCAGATACTCTATGGGAAAACCTCTTCCTAGTCACAAACTGAAACTTTTCCTTGTCGAGAAATGCAGCTTGAGTGATATGCATATCCTCCCTAGGTAGAGTTTCAACGAGTTTGTGGAACGGTGCCTGCATGAAACGTAGCGAGTTAAGCGTAACTCTTGGAGTCACTCTTTTGGAGAATGATAAACATTTCTCAACAATCTCAGGTAGGACACTAATCTAATTTTTCTCCTGCCCGAAATTAGCCAAGTGCTCAACGAGAAAGTAAGCGTTATACCAGCTTAACTTATGAAAGATAAAGGGTACGTGCCTTGGTAATTGAAACTCCAAATTGATGACAGTGGTCCTTACGAGGAATTTCTACTTTTCTGTCTAAAGATAGCCTACGAATATGACAGTCAACTGCGTTTTTGTATAACTCTTCATTCTCCTTCGATTTGATCACGGGAATGTTGCCTCTGTAAAGCATCAACATCCCGTGAAAATTTTTCAGGCTCATTGAGAAGCCACACCGCAGCACTATTCCCAACATAAGATTTTTGTCGGTTAAGACTCGAATCATACGATGCTGCAAATTGGCACACTGCCGAATATGGTACGTGTTTTTCTGTGAACGTAGTATGTAAGGCTATAGGGTCACCTTCACATCGGGTCTCAAAGTCGGCATACACCACAAACGAGCATCGCTCCTGATGGTGAGCATCTTTTAACTTTATGAATTTTATTTTCCTCAGTAGGCACAATAGCATGTACGGTTCTTCAATCTTCTAGATGCTTTACTAATAACTTGTCTGAGGAAAAGGCATTGAGGCACCTTGAGCGAATATGCTGGCCGGCCGCGGTGGTCTAGCGGTTCTAAGCGCTCAGTCCGGAACCGCGCGACTGCTACGGTCGCAGGTTCGAATCCTGCCTCGGGCATGGATGTGTGTGATGTCCTTAGGTTAGTTAGGTTTAAGTAGTTCTAAGTTCTAGGGGACTGATGACCACAGATGTTAAGTCCCATAGTGCTCAGAGCCATTTGAACCATTTTTGAATATGCTGTTTACCCTTATCTTTACTCAGTTGGAAAGCAAGAAGGTGGGACATGTCCCTGGCCCAAACATAGTGATAACTGCCTTTCTCCTTATTTTTCTCATCGGAGAATAGCAGCATGTTTACATGCAACTTAGGCTCACTGGTAAATTTTGAGAAATGGAGGAGTCCGACGACTATGTCTTTATCCTGCTTATTCTGCTCGTCTGACCTGTGTTTCTCAGGACCATGACCATAAACATGAGTCGATATACCAGTACTCTGCACCTCAAATTTAGGTATGTCCTGGAGTGCAACAGGGAACTCGATACCATCAAAGTTATAACATCCACGAATATTGTGCCTACATGGTGTGTACCAGGACGCTCAGGATGATCTCTGTAATTGTAATTTCTCTCTCAAGCCAGGATTTACGACGCAAAACAAGCCTGATCCTTTTTATTTTGGACATTAATGCATGCCTTCTTATCAACTATATCCTTAGGAAGCTTGATACAACTTGACCCTCCATTTAGTGGATCACAGATATGCGTATAGATGTCAAGGTGTAGTATTCAGCTGAGTGCTTTAACTGACCCTTTAACTGCCATTTGGAAAACCGGTTCAATATAGCACTCAAGGTAGACTCATGAAACCACGCCAAAGGCATGTTTGGGGAAAAGCGGAGGAAGGAGGGGGGGGGGGGGGCGACGACAGTTCGATGCACAGCACTGCACCACATTTAATGATGATAGAATACCGCAGATTATTAACAACCTTGAGGAGCTCCATTTCCACAGCAGGAAGGTAGTCTTTGAGATACCCTATAGGGTTCGTGGTACCCTCCTGCCGGATTCTCGATTCTAGTGAACGAGGTTCGCTCCTCAAAGGCACCCGCAGTCACTGAATATTCTAACTGCGGTATGGCGTCACTGATCTGATGTCCTTCACTAAAATAACGGGAGAGAGAACTGCCGCGAGATACAGAGTCATCACTACTACTGCAACTATAATTAGACGATGACTAGCCTGAGTCTGGAGCGGAGCAGTGGGGTATGTGCCGTACCTTGCTGTTCGGACAAGAACGTGAGGGAGGAGGAGATTGTGCAGTGCCCCAGTGTGAGCAGCCTGGCTGTGGTTGTGGCTGCAGAGACGGTTGCTTCTACAACGCAGAGCCAGTTGCCTGAGGGAGTGTTGACCATGGACACTGCAACTATAATTAGACGATGACTAGCCTGAGTCTGGAGCGGAGCAGTGGGGTATGTGCCGTACCTTGCTGTTCGGACAAGAACGTGAGGGAGGAGGAGATTGTGCAGTGCCCCAGTGTGAGCAGCCTGGCTGTGGTTGTGGCTGCAGAGACGGTTGCTTCTACAACGCAGAGCCAGTTGCCTGAGGGAGTGTTGACCATGGACGCCAGAGAGGAGCTGGCGAGGGGTGGGGGGCGCGGCTACTGCGGCTACGGCTGCTTGCGCTGCGGTGGCTTCCTGTTTTGCGACGAGGTCCGTCTTACACGGCGGAGTGTGCGGCGCAGGACTTCCTCACCACCGCCAGTACCCACTCCACTGCATACTGTGTGGATTGTTCCCTATACGTGGTCGCTGTAGAATAGAGAGAATAATGAACACAATTAAGTACCACATTCCAGACATCACCTGCTGTTGCGAGGAGAGAAAGAATACTGGTTATCTGTAAATAGAAAGAGTACATGTATAAATTACCTATGTCGCTCTGGCTCTGTGACGTATCCCTCAGGTCATCTGACATCTCACGGTGGCGCAGCTCCCTCTCCATGTCCTGCACCCACTCTGGCATTTCGTTCTGGGACGAACCAGTGCGGAGTCCCTGATCCATCTCATTGATATTACCTAAACCATATTGATCTAATAAAAACACAAAAACTACGATAATTTTTTTATAATATGCACTTACATGGGATCTGCAATGACTCTTGCTTAGTCTCGGTGCATACCTCTCCACACTCTTCGTTTTCTTCTACTTCCAGGAAATCATCTACGACAAAGAATACGCAACATATTACACATACAATGTGATTTTTGTCTAATAGCAGCATACTACGTATGCTACGTGTTACGAGGAAGAAAATGTATATACTACTTACGATGATATTGCTTTTGTTTCTCAGCACGCAGCTGGTCAATTATCCGCTGGACAAATACTAAAATAATAAGACGAAATGTATTCAATATTATTGCTTCGACATTCTTAGTGAAAACTGTTACAGTTATTAGTTTTGATCCTCTAAATCATCTAAACTGGCAAAGAATGTGCAACATATTACGTATACAACGTAATTTTTTTAGAAAGAAATTACATATACTACGAAGAGGAAGAGAAAATATATGTACTTACGACGATATTGCTGCTGCTGTTGCTTTTCAGCATCCAGATCGCCAATTAGCCGCTGGAAAAATGTTGAAAGAATAAGACTACATGTATTCAGTAGTACTACAAAATACTTAGTGAAAAAGCTACATTTACTGATTTTGGTCCCTCGAAATCATGCGACTGATGCACCTGCCGCTGCTGCTTCTGGCGCTGATGCATCTCAGCACTTTTTTCATCAGTTACTCCGTGGACATACGCTGAAACAATAAGACTACGTGTATTCAATACTACGAAATTCTTAGTGAAAAAAGTTGCAGTTTTAGATACGAATCAGTCCTTACCAGGTAATTCTACATCCTCCTCTAACGGTGTCTTCCGTTTGCCACCGTTGGAACGTTTCTCTACCCATTTCCTTAATCCGTGAAAATTTACCCGAATGGATGTACTCTACTATATTGCAAACGCAAGGATTTCTTAGTCGAGAAATTTGTATGATCTAGACGTTAGGTATACAATAGTTACCTATATAAGTACGGCATAAGGCTCAAATGCATTAACGCAAAGTCAACTTGGCGTTGCAAATGTGTAAGACGCCACTGTGTGGGCTGGATTTACAAGTATAAAAAATACGAAAAGGTTTCGTCGAAGTGGCGAAGTCGAGAGAAGAAAAGATGCAAGGGCTTTTTTAATTGTAATTACACCCTTTATTCTCCGAAAAATATGTGATAACGACAATGTGACGGGGGGGGTTTGCTATTGGGAAGCTATGGCGTGCAATGCGAAACGACACCCAGCTGGTGGGAGTGTGGACATATCATAATTTTTTCGGAAGCTTTGCGCCTATAAATGATAGTAAAAATGTTATGCTACTTGAACGTGAAGTTCTGTGGCTTATGTTCCGACATGTGCGAAGAAAATGACTGCGTCTGATCGTAAGGGAGATGCGGATTTGATGTAGAACATTGCGAATTTCAGTGCATCGATAGCCATAAGGGGTATGAGAGATTTTACGTGGAAAATTATGTCCATTCATAAGAATTGTATAGGTATTATTGTGTCTATGAATCCTGCATACTCGGTTCGCTAGACAAACAATCAAACAACTCGTATTAATGAGTTTTATTACAACAAGATAAATACAAATACTTAACTTTGATGTGAGAATTGTTGTAGTCATTTAGACATGATCATCCAAAATTGCAATTACACAGATGTGTCGCAAGCAAAGGTCGATACACAAAATAATCAGTCTTCTTCAGAACAGACAAACACAAGTAACACTTCTGGTTTTAGCGACCGCTACTAAGAAAAGTCTGCCAACTGAACTGCAGTGACTGCTGATCTCTAACTGTGCTACGTAGAAATTGCTAATGAAGAGGCTACGATGCGTCAGCTAACGAAGTGGCTAGCGTTGAAGCTGCTATCGAAGTGGGTCGCCACCAGTCGGGCGCGACGTTTATGTCATCTTCACCTAGGGGCGCTGCTATCGCGTTGTCGTCCTGGAGGGAGGTCCGTCAGTGTGCGATTGGCTGACCTCTTCCCACGGTCTTCTCTTCTCTGTCGTCCCCGACTGCCATACCGGCGCTGACTTTACGCCGTAACCGGTATTCATATTTCAATGTGAGATTCATCATGAGGAGGTATTTCCAATACTTAGCTCATTGTCAAATGTCACCAGAATGTCACTACATCAGAAATATTTTATTGTAATTACATTGATAAACATGTGTCTGGTTTCCTAGGACAATGCGGCCTAGCGTCAGGGCACGTGTTGGAGATAGCCTGTGTCTGAAACGAATGAACATATTTGGCTCAAGGCACGAGCCGTTGCTGAACCTCCCAAAATGGACAGGCGAGGTATGAGCAGGCTTTGGACCTAACCAGTCGCCCTCTGAGTGGGTGAATAGGCAACTAATACTTTCCATGTGTTGGGCAGTATTAGGTATCACATGTGTTGCGAGTATTCTCCGATTTTTATGTGGAAATCTGAAGAGATTCAATATGGCGAGTGTTTGCATTGGACAATTGTCCCTCCCCCCTCCCTCCATGTAAATTGATCGACTGACTTCTGGGTGGTCACGGCGGCGCACTCTCCAACCTCTGAGCGTTCGGGAGATGAACGTGCAGCTACCAGTGTGGCCAAAGCATGGCGGTGACCTATGGATGCTTCATGATCACCGACATCTGACTGTTACAGCTGCTACTGAATGGATTGTGGTTTAAATGTATCTGTTTATTGCTTCTCAATACAGCCTACTGGACTCTGTCTTGCAGTGGTATTTGTTGTTGTTAGTACCCTATCATGCAGTAGACCCATTCTTCCTCCTTCTTCTTCTCCAGACAGAATCAACTTAGGAATTCTATAGTGCTTAAAAAATCACTTAGCAGATCTGCAGAGGTCGGGAATTTCTGATAGTGATTTAGGAGCATGGGCGTGGCCCCCGACCACGGTTTCGAGATGGAAGCAGGCCTCACTGTCCCATTAACGACGCGACTACTTCAAAGGAAGCATGGCGCTTCCAGTCTTACACCACACCTGCAGTGAAAGTGGTATTTTTCACAGAAGAAAATGACCGCAATGTAATTACATTTGGTGAGTGTTTATTCTACAATTGAATGACGGTATTCGTTGTGCTATCGGAAATAAGAATGTTGCAAATTGTTTAAATATTCCACACACTGCCTTGTATCCTGAAAAGTGTCTAAACCAACAATATTATACTCACTGCAATCAATTTGATGAGACATTTCTGTCATCAAAAGTATGTCAAAATTTCTGGGGAACAGTGGGCTGTGGGATTAATGAAGTAAGGATTTTGACGTAACTCTGCGAGGAAACCCCATGATGTCATAAGAGTGTACGAGCTATTTACCATCAACTTTTAATTAATTTTAGTAATTTTAATAAATTAATTTTAAACAATGTAATTCATTAGTTAATTAGTTAAATAGTGCAGGGTTTCCAGAAGGGAGGGAGGCTTGGTATTTCCCAGATGAGGAGGGTGTGACATGGAGAACCACTTAATAGGACAATAGGTTAAGGGGGATTATAAACTTGGCAACCACTCAGAGTGGGGTGAGAACTGAACAATAGGTTAAGGGGAAGGAGAAGGATGACATGGAACAGAACAAGAGGATATTTGGGATGATAAACTTGGCAACCATGCAGAGTGGGGTGCTGTCCCCATTCCAGCTTGAATAAATTTGGCAACAATGCAGGTTGGGGTAGTGCCTCCATTCCATGTTGAATAAATTTGGCAGTAATGCAGAGTGGAGTAGTGCCCACTTTACCCTATTACTAATATCATTGCACCCTTACCAATTAGCCAATGGACCGCACCAGTGGCAACAATAGAAGAACTGAATAAATCTATTAGGATATGCAGTGAGTTTAGACTTCAGTCAACATGCAGTCTAACGTAGATCTTTACCTGACATCACAGCTGCAACAAAAAAAACAAAAAAAACAGTGGCATAACTAGTCAAACACCGCTGTTTTTCTAAAACAGGTCATCGTGATATATATTTACAGCTTTCTTTAGCGTCTTGTACGATGAATCCAAAAAACTTCTCAGGCTGTGCAAATCGTTTAAGGTAAATGTGCATAAATAGCTGCCATTCAAAGTGGCTAATACTTTTGCTATATTTCAAATATATCAAGAGCAATTAATCCAATATGTTTCAAACTGCAGGAATTATCTTTATGACTTCATAATCACAGATGCTGTATCCAACAGTTATGCTGGAATGTCGATAGTCCCCAGAGCAGAGCGGCACTGTATTCAGTACGCATTGCCAGTAGTGGTGCACTGAAAGCGCCACCATGTCTCCAACCGGTAACCAACCACCAACACCCAGTCTCCCGCACCTGCACTACAGCCTTTCACATGCAGCTCCGGTTGTGCCTTCAGTCTCGTCTGCTTTCAGGCATCAATATTGGAAGCTGTCGCATTGTGATTATAGACTTCTGCTTGGGCTTGTTTTGCCAGCCGTTTACGTCCTTGAATGTTTTTGTGTGTTCTCGACGAAACAAGGTAATGCCGTTCTCTTCCTTAGCGGGGCTAATGCAGTTTTTTGTTATTGTGCAAATAGTGGGTTCAATAAATTCGGTTTGCACGGATCTAACATTGGCAGCGTGGACTTTCGGTCTTGCGACGCAATTACAAAGGCATATTACGTCATGGCTTGCAAAAACTGTCGCAGCGGAGATGCAAAGTCATCAACAAAAGTATCAACAACAGCAAGTAAGGGGAGCCAAACATAGCAGCAAATCCGATTACTTCTTCCAGCACTTTCTCAGCCTACCTTTCAACCAGCGTTGTCTTCAGCACATTTTTATTTCAGCACTTCAGATAACTTTACACGAGCAGCAAATCTCGTTATTTTTGTCCTGATCTTCTCTTGATATTTTATGTTTGTTACGTAAACTGGAACCATCAATCGAACCCAGTGCCATGTCTTTCCCTGAAATCTACGATTTGTGCCAGCCTATTTTGCTAAGAAAATGCATGTAGTCATTGTTAAATTGGGATTCATTATCGTCGTACACTTCGCAAGAGAAGCTGATGGAAGAAAGATTCTACTGTCGCCAATATACATTTCTCACTAGGACCACGAACATGAGATAGTAGAAATAAGGGCCGTACGGAAGTGTACAGCCAGTCACTTTTCCCTCACTTCGTTTGCGAGTGGAACAGTAAAGGAAGTGACTAATTGTGGCACAAGGTACGCTCCGCCAGGTACCATACGGTGCCTTTCATAGTATGCTTGTAGACTTTGTAGACACAGATATAGATAAAGTAGATTATTATGTGTGCTTCATGCCAAACATAGCTAATATGGCATTCCCTTTAATCCCATAGAGCAAGAATGGGGCAAAATTTGTGGTCAGCAGGTTGGGATCACGTGTTTAAACAATTTAAAGCAGCCTTCAAGCAAAGACGTTAATTGTCGAACCGATATCTCATATCATGGCATTAGTGTAGTTCCGTATAAAAACATTATGGTACTGAGCACCCGACTACTTTTACTTTAAAGACTCTTCCTTTTGATCAGCGAATTATGCTCAAATTAAAAGGTGAGCCAAAGCAATCGTTTTTGCAATGCAAAAGTTGCATGTTTATTTTTAAAGAGTAAATTTATCTTAATTATGGCAGGCTCCCCAAGATGAAGGCACGAAGACTGCAGTGATGTGTATTATTCTTAAGCCAATACTACGAGGCTTGTTTTTCAGGCGAGTGCCGTTTTGAAATAAAACAAGCAAATTTTTCTTAGCACTTTTATTTTTACATGAAAGCCTCTAATTTAATCTACTTTTCTACCTAAGTCTCATCGGTATTCGGCGTATTTACGTTTGTTTGTGAGTATTTGAAAAGACTCCTCCGATTGAGGTCCTATCGACTCGTTTTTCTTAGTGCTAAAGGCGCGAGAGCGTATGAAATTCGTAGTCAGATCAATTGAAATGTATGGAGAAAACATTATGAGCAATGGGATGGTATAGAAATGGTTGAGAGCTTTTTAAGCTGGCCATACATATGTGCATGATGAGAATTGAATTGTACGACCTTCAGTCATTATTGATTTGATGCAGAAAGTTGATGAAAAAGTGCAGGGAACAGACGCTTTACGATTTCAACGTTATGTAATGCGTATCCTCAACTGTCAAGAAGTGTGCTTTATGTAGTTGTTGTCTAATTAGGCCGCAGATTTCTACGAGGATGGTATTCAAAAGTTGGTGTGTTGTATAGGGTGTCCCATTTATCTTGACCACCCTAAATAACTGTTTGTACAGATGCAAATGACAAAATATTTCAAGAAAATGTTCTTTAGCTGTCAGGGGGCATCAATCAGCATGATTTCCTTCGTTCTAGCTTTGTCCTTTTTTACAAAGATATGAACAGCGGTATGATTTTTTAAATGACACCCTGTATTTTTTATTCGGTAATTCATTTCTTCTCCTAAAGACCTATTCAAAAGTGTATCACTTTGTACCATTCACTGAAACACAACGTTATTAATTACATAACACAACACTGACTTTGAGCCCGGGATCACAAACCCGTCCACTTGCTGGAGTTGTCAGAAAACAAATGAAAACCAAGTAAAAACACAACACAAAATTGACTCTCCTGTACCATTGCCCGGGAATAGAACACTCAAAGGGGCTCAAAGTTGTGACCCTGGACACCGATACACTGGTGCACTCGTTGAATGAAAGAATTATTTACTGATTCCAGTGCTGCCTGCTGAAGAGAAGTACAAGCAAGCACGATACGTTCTTGCATGTTCTCTGGATCTCTGGAGTTGTTGGAATATCGCGATAGACAACGTCTTTAATGCACCCTCAAAGAAAAAAGTCCAGATGATTTAAATCAGGAGACCCAGCAAGCCAAGTAACTGTTCCTCCTCCATCAATCCATCTGGCAGGATGCCTTCGGTTCAGAACACGACGTGCACGCAAGGCATTATGTGCTGGACATCCATCGTGTTGATAGCACGTAAACATTCTGGTTCTTAGCGGCACTTCATCCAGAAGAGGAGGAAGGATTCGTTTGAGAAAGTTGGCATACGCTGTGCCGTTTAGACTACCAGTGATGAAATAAGGACCAATAATTGCAGTACCAAGCATCCCACACCAGACGTTAACTCTCCATTGACGCTGATGTTCCACCTGTCTAAGCCATCGTGGGTTGTATTTACCTGTCCTTTGTTTGAGAAGTAACATTCATCGGTAAATAGAACATTGGAGAAGAAGTTCGGGTTGGCAATAATTTGATGCTGAGCCCTCTGACAAACTGTACACGATTCTGGAAATCACTGCCATGTAATTCTTTTTGTAGGTGTACATGGTAAGGATGGAACCGGTGACGTGTAAGAATACGATGTACGCTGGTTTTAGGAATGCCAATCTCGTGTTCAAGCTGTTGTGTGTTCACATGTGGATTCACAGCAACGGAAGCGAGAACAGTAACTTTGGCAGCTTCAGCTGTGCGAGTGCTACGACGATTGCATTGTCATGGGTTGAAACATCTAGTTTCCTGAAGCGTCGCAACAAGACGAGAAAACATGGGTCGGGAAGGCGGGTTCTTGTCAGGATATCGCTCTCTGTTCAGTTCCGCTACCTGCGTAGCATTTCGCTTACCTTCAACAACAACAACAATAACAACTACAATAATAAAAGAAACGTTATGTCGATGCAATTTGTAGGAACGACAGCAGCCTTTACTGTATGCCTACTCTACATAACAGTATTTAAAAGGACTAAACTACTGTACTGAATGTACCCGTACATAAGAAAACAGTATTGCAATTACTGATGTGCTAATTTACCTTCTCCCTTCTTCCCTCTCTTCGTTGGTGCACATTCTACTCACACAACTATTCAACTGACGATGGTTGACGGAATGACCGGTGTGCATTCTACTTATGTTTTTATTTTCCTCTATCAACGTCAGCACGTGAATGTGTTCCATTACCCCCAGTACTGCATTAAGCGCTGGGAGTGTCAATGTCAGTGTTGTGTTATGTAATTAATAACGTTGTATTTCAGTGAATGGTACACTGTGATACATTTTTGAATAGGTCTTTAGTAGAGGAAATGAATTACCGGATAAAAAATACAGGGTGTCATTTAAAGAAGTCATACCCTGTTCATATCTTTGTAAAAAACAAAGCGACAACGAAGGCAATCATGCTACTTGACGTCCCCCTGACGGCTAAAGAACATTTTCTTGAAACATTTTGTAATTTGCATCTGGACAAACAGTTATTTAGGGTGATCAAGATGAATGGGACATCCTGTACAGGTGTCTTAATATTGGTGGAGATTGTGTAGAAAAGTAGATTGAAGTACAGGTTCTCACGTAAAAATAAAACTGCTAAGAAAAGTCTAAGTGCTTTGTTTTTATTTCAAAACAGTACTTACTCAAAACAAACACACCTGGTATTACGAAACACAGCCAACTAGTAAACATGCGTATTCCGACATATTATGTGGATTACCGAAGGGGCTAGATACCGATTTCGATTCTCAGCAGGTAATTTGGTTCCAGTTACTGCGTCATGGGCAGCTACTTGCACAGCAAATGAACTTTTTCTAGCTTGCGTAATGTGCAATCATAAACACGGGAGATCAGAAGACGGCACAGAGCTATTGACTTAGCATTGCCGGCCACTGTGGCAGAGCGGTTCTAGGTGCTACAGTCTGGAACCGCGTGACCGCTACGGTCGGAGGTTCGAATCCTGCCTCGGGCATAGATGTGTGTGATGTCCTTAGGTTACTTAGGTTTAATTAGTTCTAAGCTCTAGGCGACTGATGACCTCAGAAGTTAAGTCGCATAGTGCTCAGAGCCATTTGAACCATTTGAACTCAGCATTCCATCCCTTCTTCACCGTCCACCACTGCCTGTCCTTACCTAAGAAAGCGCCTGCCCCCGGTAGCTGAGAGATCAGCGTGACAGAATGTCAATCCCATGGGCCCGGGTTCGATTTCCGGCTGGGTCGGAGATTTTCTCAGCTCAGGGATTGGGTGTTGTGTTGTTCTAATCACCATCATCTCACCCCATCGACGCGCAAGTCGCCGAAGTGGCGTCAACTCTTAAGACTTGCACCTGGCGAGCGGTCTACCCGACGGGAGGCCCTAGTCACACGACATTTTTTATCTCAGAAAGTAGTTCTTTCAAGTTTGGAAGGAAAAGAACAAAGGTTGGTGATGCTTCCAGCATTCTGCCTCCATGTTCTCCAGCTTCTGCGTGAACACCACTAGAATGTAATCGCTAGCCCGGTGATGTGCTTACTAGCTGGGAGTATATGCTACAACAGGACTTGTTTGTGCTTGCCCTGACTTTGCTCAGCAACAATTAGCCACCCTGCAGATGATCATTGCCAGATGTCTGTGAGCAATAGCAGCGCCTGCACATCAGTTTTGCAGGTTCATTCCTAAACAACATGCGCCTGATTGTGGTAGACACCTTGCCAAAATTTTCGTTTCTAGTATCCATGCACAGCATTACCCCAGGACCCATAATATCAGCAGTTCGAAATTTTTCTGCATTGACGGGTTCCCACAAACCACAGTAACTGACAACTGGTCGCAATTTATAACCCAACCCTTTCAATTTATCTGCGTCCAGAATGGCATTAAAAATATACTTTCTCTCCCATTTCACTTCAAAATGAATAGAGTTGACGAGATTTAAGTTAGGGCTTTGAAGAAGCATATGTGTGAGGAAGTCACCTGCTCGTCGGTGGTGGATGCTATAAACAAGCTTTTCGGTACTTAACAGAGCAGCACCAATGGACTACAAGAACACTGTGCTGTTACATGGTCGAAAGCCCACTCACCTTATTGCACCTCCTCGGATTGGTATCGTATCTGTTCAATGTGCAATATAGCATGAAGTTTTGAGGAGGAGCACCAGTCTCGACTCAGAACTTTGATCGACACCCAGGTTGGCAGGAAGCGATGGTCACCGGACTGTATGGACGCTTCCTCCGCACCACTGAGATGGTGAGCGGGTTTTCGGCACCACCAAAACTAGCTACAGCCCTGCCACATCTATGGTCTCATGCGCCCACAGCCACTGCCGCTGCTGCTTCTTCGGCTTCAGCAGTTGTCGCTTCTACCACGCTGGTCCTGGAGCCACCTCTGCTAGCTTCTACAAATCCTGGCCCAGATCTGCTACAACCTCCACAGCTTCTGCTCAGGCACCGATGATGCACCACCAGCAAAGGCACTTTTGGGACTCTTTCAGTCGACATCCTGTCGCCCTCTCTCTCTTCTGCAAACTTCAGCGGTCCAGTAGGGATACCGAAGGATCCGTCACCTGCTATACGAATGCTACTGGATCCATCGCTCCCTTTAGCTCATCTGCACAAGAGCAAACACAAATTAAACCTCTACAGCCCCTATGTGCACGATTTTGGGGAGAGGGGGTAAGGATGCTGTTTTTAGAGGATCCGTCGATTATGATGAAATATCTATAGTCTGCGCAGCAGACGGACTGAATGAACTGTGCAGCGCCACCAGCAGAATGATGCAAGCGGCATAATGCCTCTCTTCAATAACCACCCACCAGCAACCAGCCGCCTATATCTGCGCTACAGCAGCCTTAGATAAGTAGCTATGGTCATGCCTGTGTGCCTTTAATCTCGGCGCCCTCGGCCACCAGCCTTGGAAGCTGCCACGCTATGATTATGGACTTTTGCTTTGGATTACAATTTGGATTCATTTTGCCAACTGTTGACATCCTTACTTGTTCTTGCGTGTTCTGGACTGAACAATGTAAATTTAGTAGCTCCCCAAGTTGGGCTAATCCAGTGTGTGGACCAAAGCATTCCAAAGAGAATTTCTGCAGCTAAAAACGTGTCTTTGACCTTATCTATGTCTAGTGACATTCACTTCTGGTAAGCAACTCATGTTACCAATTTACATACCACAGTGTTGAATAGGGGACTGTCTCTCCGTAAAAATGCATGGGGTATGATGCAGTCAATAGTGCAGTGCTCATATTGAAAATTCCCACAGGGACCCACTACAACTATTTTCAATTAGAAAAAGAGGCTTTAACAATCACGCTTTGACATGTCCTAAAACACAATTATTTTCACTTGATAATGGCCACGCAACCAAAACTGCAGTATAGGGTTGTACAAATAAATAAGTTTACAATCAAAAGGTGACCATGTAGTCATTTATAAAATTTTGCATGGATCTGCATGGCAGCTACAAGAAGTTAATTAATCATTAGGGAGTCAGGAAATTTTGTGTATATCATTACAGTGTGAAATTTCATTTAATCACTGACCAATTCTCTTTTCGGATCTCACTGTAACCCCTCGTAAAAAACAACACAGCAGCTGCAAATAAAGGCTCTATACTTGAGCATCTACAACTATAATATACATTAACTACCCACAACACATCTGCAATTGGGGCTGGATAAATAGTTTGATAAGCCAGGGACTACGTGTTTTCTGCTTGTCGTCAATCTACACCAAACCTTTGATGAGACCTGCTACTTTTTCGAGTGTTACTGTCAATATAACAAGGATGCCCAGTGCACCTACCAAAATGGACAGATGCAACACTCTGGACATTTTTTCCCTTGTGTGCACTGTCTGTGCGTCACAGGTGATGTTATACTTTTATCAAAAGAAGAGGAAGAATGATGGATCATAATTCCACCTTAGTTTCACCCTAAATCTTCCTGTTGCTTTAGGTGTCACAATGAGGGATGACCAGAATGGAGGCACTAGCACAACACTACGTTTAATGACCTGAAATCGATTCTCCAGTCGTACACACAGTCAAAGCCTTCCACGCTTGAGTGCAAGCTGGCAACGGTGCCATGGAGGCGCACTCGCGCTTTCTATACTCAACTGAGAGGGTTTGGAAGGGGTCAAATTGCGGCCTCCCCATTGGCGGGATTGTCCTTTTGGAGCATTTCCAGACAAGATGGACGTGCAGCGTCAGTTGTGCCAAGATGCGGTATCAGAGGTCATTCTCATACGCGTAGACAAAGTTCTGGACGTCTTTGCAGCACAGATGTCCAGCAGGATTGTCGTATCGTAAGGTCAGCAGTGGCAGATGGAACAGCTACCACAGCATAGATAAGAGGTCTTCTGAGCCCAGTCGTGTCAACACGAACTGTTGCAAATTGGTTATTAGCAGTGGGACTGTGGGCACATACACCTCTAGCCCGCCTTCCACACTCACCACAGCACCGACTGGTGTCGACAGAGGATCGATTCGAAGATGGAAGGCGTGCCGTGGTCTTCAGCGATGGAAGCAGATTCTGCCTGTACGCAACTGATGGTAGTCTGCGCTTGCGACGTAGACCTGGCGAGTGCTGTCTCGTAGACTGCATTTGTCCAAGACGCATTAGCCCCACCCCAGACGGTAAACTACAACTGGTTCACCTTCGATGTTTCTGGAGGAGACGCTAACCAGCGCTCGGCATGTGCAGAATGTTGTTATATCCATTTTTTCGCCGTTCTTGCAACAGGAAGGGGATGAGTTGTTCCAACAAGATAACGCTGCGCGCACATTGCCCGTGAAACTCTGCGTGATCTACAAGATGTGCAAAAACCTTCCTAGACAACATGATCTCCGGATCTGTCTCCAATCGAACACGTGTGTGATACGATGAAACGAGAAGTGGCTCGTGCGACTCTTCAGCCAACATCTCTTACAGAACTACGCGAACAGGTCGTGCAGGCGTGGCACAATGTATTCCAGGTCAGTGTTCGCCATCTGTACGATCGACTGGAGGTCAGAGTCATCGGCTGCATTGCCGACCGTGGAGGCTGCACCGCTTTTTAACGTGGATGTTTTAGTATGGGTCAGTACCTGGTACCTCAGAACACTTGTACTATTGATTTCACCCACAACAATAAATGTTGAGTGAATGGAAACCTTTAAACGGGTGTACTAATTTTTTTCGGTAGCGTATTTCTGCTGATGGCAGCTCGTTTTGAATTATGATTTCGTTGAGAGCAGGATGAGTTTAACAGCTTGCGCCCAGATCAATCATTCGTAGAAGAGGTGAAAATACTGTCTCCAGAGAATTTAAAACTGAAATTTAGTGAAACTAACTCTGACCTCAGAGCATTTCAGCTCAAGCTAGAGAGGGTTCTCGATTCACTTTATAGAGAGTGCCAAAAATTAGTTACATGTGGTGACTCCATTATTAACTAATAGCTACTCAAACAGGTGGCACTAGCGTGCACTTCGTGCAGCTGTTTCAGCGTCATGATCGGCCTCATCTTAATGCTGCTGTTAGGTGTGTTAACATGGGGTTGGAGAAGGCACTGATGGCACAGGGCATGGCTCACATTGCAGTGGTGCCAGTTGAGTATATAAGTAGATCGGGTTTCACTAGGCATGGCCTGCACCTCAACAGGTATGGGAAGGAGAGTCTGGCAAAACTGTAGTGGGTTGTGTTGGGATCACTCATGGAAAAATTTCTGTAGTAGTTGGTATTGGAGCTGCACCTATTTTAGATTGAAGTCAGCTGATAGGTTTACCTGCTTAAAGAAAGTCCCTCCAACTAAGGAATCACCTACATAGGAGGTGAGATATCCGAGTAGAGAAGGAATCAGCATATTTCATCAAAATATTGGAGGTATTAGAAATAAAGTTAGTGAACTGTTTATAGATGTTGATATTACTGATGTATTGGAGCACCACTTGAATAATTCGACAATTCGGAGGCTTCCTTTACCAGGATACAGGATAGGTGACTGTTTTTCAAGGAGTTTCTGGCGCAGTGGGGGACTGGCCATGTACGTAAAAAACAGTATTCAATTTGAATCCGTAGACGTATCACGGAAGTAGACTGAACAGATATTTGAATGTTGTACAGGGGCAGTTGAATTTAGTGAAACTAAATTTCTAATTGTTGTTCTTTATAGGTCCTCTAACTCTGACCTCAGAGCATTTCTGCTCAAGCTAGAGAGGGTTCTTGGTTCACTTGATAGAAAGTACCAAAAATTAGTTATATGTGATGACTTCAGTATTAATTTTGTATATGATAGTGCAAGAAAAAGATTTTGGTAGATCTCCTAAACTCATATGACCTGATACAGACTGTATTTTTTCCAACCAGGGTGCAGGGGAACAGTAGCACAGCCATAGACAATATTTTTATTCATTTTACATTCCAAGGTGGGCATTCTGTTAGTAAAAGGGTGAATGACCTTTCAGACCATGATGCAGAAATTTTAACGCTAAAAGGCTTTTGTACGCAAAAAAATGTTACATATAATTACAAACTATGTAGGAAAGCTAATCCAACGGCAATAGAGCGTTTTTTAAACCTTGTTAAGGGACAAGGGTGGCAGGATGTTTACAGCGCCGATAACATAGATGAGAAATATAATTCTTTCCTTAACACATTTCTCATGCTCTTTGAGAGCTGTTTTACATTAGAACGTTCTAAACAGGGTACTAACAGTAAAAGGCAGCCTGAATGACTGACTAGTGGGCTAAGGATGTCACGTACAACAAAGCGGGAATTATATCAAAATGTCAGAAGTATTCACAAGCAAGCTACTGTAGCCTATTACAAACAGTATTGTAATGTGCTTAAAAATATTGTTATTAAGGCAAAGAGCATGTGGTACGCAAATAGAATATCAAATTCACAGGATAAAATTAAAACCATATGGTCAGTTGTGAAGGAACTGTCTGGTCAGCAGCACAAGGTCGACGATATAAGGCCAGTTCGTTGTAAAAATATTTCTGTTACTGTTAAGTCAGATATACGTACAGTATTTAAAAATCATTTTGTGAGCATTGCTGGTGAATTAAATAAAAACTTAATTTGTACAGGGAATCATATAACTCTCTTGGAAAATGCCTTTCCATGATTGATGTCTGAAGTACACCGCTGTGATACTTACAAGGGGAAGAGTGAGGTAATAATTAAATCAGTGAAGACTACGGACTCTCATGGATATCACAGAGTGCCTAACAGAATATTTAAGTACTGTGCTGCACGTGTTAGCCCTGTACTTATCCATATTTGTAATTTTTCCTTTAAGAATTGTCAGCTTCCTGAATGAGTCAAGCACTCAGTAGTAATGCCGCTTTATAAAAGGGGAGAAAGAGATGATGTAGACAATTTTAGGCCTATAACTTTCAGTGCGAAAGGGTCTGCAGCTGCGATAAATTTTTTGAAAAGTTTCATGATGCTTTTAGCTGACATTCTCTTTATTTTATGCACGATTGTACAATATCGGCCTTAGGCCATTTTCAAGTATTTTGTGGATGATTTTAGTGGTAAGTTATGCTTTGTATGTCGTTGCTCTTATGATTCTATGTTAAGTTCATAAAATATATCCGAGATGTATTTCGATGTTTTAGGAGCACGTTACTTTCGAGCAGTTGTACAAGAATGACAGCTGAAGGCATCATGAAATCTTTCAAAAAATTTTAGACCCATTTCTATGCAATCAGTGTTTGCTAAAGTTATTGAAAAGGCTGTTTATGTAAGGATAATTGATCATTTTATATCACATAATTTGCTCTCAAATGTACAGTTCGCCATTAGAACTGGTTTAACAACTGAAAATGCTATATTCTCTTTTCTCTGTGAGGTACCGGATGGATTAAACAAAACGTTTCGAGCGCTAGGCATGTTTTCTGACTTAACTAAGGCGTTTGATTATGTTGATCACAAAATATTGCTCCATGAGCTGGACCATTATGGAATACAGGGAGAAGCTCAGAATTGGTTCACCTGTTACTTTAACAACAGACAGGAAAAGGTCATTATTCACAGTGTTGAGAATGGCTGTGGTGTGAGGTCTGAGTGGGGCATGATCAAGTGGAGGGTGCCCCAGTGACCAGTGTTGGGGCCACTCCTGTTCCTTATTTATATAAATGATATGCCCTCTAGTATTAAGGTAATTTTGAAATATTTATGTTTTCTGATAACACTAGCTTGGTAGTAAAGAATGTTGAGTGCAACATTGGCTCCGTTTCAAATAGTGCAGTTCATAATATCAGTTTATGGCTTGTAGAAAATAAACTAACGCTATATCATAGTAAGACACAGTTTTTACAATTTCGAACACACAGTTCAACAAAGCCCGACGTTTTAATTTCAATTTCACAGAATGCGCATATAATTAGTGAAACTGAACAGTTCAAATTTCTAGCTATTCAGATAAACAGTAAACTGTCGTGGAAAGCCAACATTCAGGATCTTATTCAGAGACTTAATGCTGCCTTTTTTACTATTCGAATGGTATCTGTAGTAAGTGATAACTCGACACGAAAAGAAATCTACTTTGCTTGTTATCATTCGCTTATGTCATACGGTATTTTTTTTTGGGGGGGGGGGGGCAACTCTTCCCATTCTCAAAGAATATTTTTGGTTCAGAAACGGTGAGTTCGGGCAATAAGCGGTGTAAGTTCGCGAACCTCTTATCGACCCCTGTTCACTGGTGTGGGTATTCTGACATCGGCCTCTCAATATACAGGGTGGTCCATTGATCGTGACAGGGCCAAACATCTCACGAAATAAGCGTCAAAAGAAAAAACTACAAAGACGAAACTTGTCTACCTTGAAGGGCGAAACCAGACGGCGCTATGGTTGGCCCGCTAGATGGCGCTGCCATGGGTCAAACGGACATAATCTCCGTTTTTTTTAAAAATAGGAACCCCTATTTTTTATTACATATTCGTGTAGTATGTAAAGAAATATGAATGTTTCAGTTGGACCACTTTTTTCGCTTTGTGATAGATGGCGCTGTAATAGTCACAATTTTAGGCGAACAGTTGGTGACAGGTAGGTTTTTAAAATTAAAATACAGAACGTAGGTACGTTTGAACATTTTATTTCCGTTGTTCCAATGTGATACATGTACCTTTGTGAATTTATCATTTCTGAGAACGCAAGCTGTTACAGCGTGATTACCTGTAAATACCACATTAATGCAATAAATGCTCAAAATGATGTCCGTCAACATCAATGCATTTTGCAATACGTGTAACGACATTCCTCTCAACAGCGAGTAGTTCGCCCTCCGTAATGTTCGCACATGCATTGACAATGCGCTGACGCATGTTGTCAGGCGTTGTCGGTGGGTCACGATAGCAAATATCCTTCAACTTTCGCCACAGAAAGAAATCCGGGGACGTCAGATTAGGTGAACGTGCGGGCCATGGTATGGTGCTTCGACGACCAATCCACCTGTCATGAAATATGCTACATATTCAATAACGCTTCAACCGCACGCGAGCTATGTGCCGGACATCCATCGTGTTGGAAGTACATCGTCATTCTGTCATGCAGTGAAACATCTTGTAGTAACATCGGTAGACCATTACGTAGGAAATCAGCATACATTGCACTATTTAGATTGCCATCAATAAATTGGGGGCCAATTATCCTTCCTCCCATAATGCCGCACCATACATTAACCCGCCAAGGTCGCTGATGTTTCACTTGT